>NW_017729024.1:17915248-17935795 GCF_001723915.1 Gavialis gangeticus | reverse complement strand
CTTGGTATCTGCTCCCAGCTAGACATTGAGCCATTGATGACCACTCATTGAGCAAGATGATCCAACCAGTTATGTATCTGTCCTACAGTATTTTCATCTAGCCTGCATTTCCTTAGGTTCTTAATGAGAATGTTGTGAGAGACAGTGCTAAAGACAAGGTATATCATATCTACTGCTCTCCCTCATCCTGTCACCTTATCATAGAAGGAAATCAGGTTGGTCAGGCATGACTTGCTATTGGTGAAGCAATGCTGACTATTCCTAATCACTTCCTTCTCCTCTAGGTGCTTCACAATGAATTCCTTGAGGACCTGCTCCATGATCTTTTCAGGTATTGAGGTCAGGATGCCTGGTTTGTAGTTCCCCAGATCCTCTTTCTTCCCTTTCTTAAAGACAGGCACTATATTTGCCCTTTTCAGTCATTTGGGACCTCACCCAACTTTCACTTGTTCTTAAAGGAAAGAGCCAATAGCTCTGAAATTACCTAAGCCAATTTCTTCACTGCCCTAGGGCATATCCCAGCTGGCCCTGCTAGCTTGAAAGCATCTAGCTTCTCTCACTGATCCCTCACCCAGTCTTTCATTACTCAAGGCTGCTTGTCTATCTCCCTATCTTCACTGGAAACAGCACTTTTCATTTGGTAGCTACCCCTGTGTGTGATGACTGAAGAAAAAAGGCACTAAATACTTTAGCCTTCTCTGCATCTTCCCTAACTAGACGATGCATTCCATAAGGAACCTGTGGTTTCTCTGGTCTTCCTTTTACTTTTGACATAGTTGTAGTATCCCTCTTTATTGGCTTTTATGTCCCTTGCCAGCTACATCATAAATTGGGTCTTCACCATCAAAATTTTCTCCTTGCATGTCCATGTGATACTCCTCCCTAGTATTATGACCAAGTTTCTACTTTTTATAGGATTCTTTTTTGAGTTTCAACTTATTGAATACATTGCTATCTTGCAAGGCTCATTTCCTGATGTACTTTCCATTCTTGTATTGCATCAGCATAGCTTGCTTCTACACTTGTAAGAGGGCCTCCATAAAGTACATCCAGCTCTCCTAGACTCCTTTTCCATCTCAGACTTGCCCCCCAGGGGATTCTGCCCACCAGGTCCCTGAGCTTGTTAAAGTATCCACTTTCCTGAAGTCCAGAGTCCTTATTCCCCTGTTGTCCTTCTTTTCATTCCTTAGGATCTTGAGCTCTGTCATTTTATGGTCACTGTCACTCAGGTTACTTTCCACTTTCACATTCTCGACCAGTTCCTTCCAGCTTGTGAGCAGTGGGTCAAGAAGAGCTTATCCCCTAGTTGTCCTCTTTACTACAGGTGCACTGATAAATTGGTCTGACATCAGATCAGTACTGATATAAAGAAAATTTGCTGTATTGGCTATTGCCCGATGGGGCTGATAATTTGGCCCATGCTGCTCGCAGCTGAAGTGCAGCACTCAGGCAGCAAGGAGCACATTGTGGACAGCTGCCTCCAGCTAGTCAGTCTGGTGTGGTGGAAGGGGAGGTGGAAGGGAAGTGCTGGGCAGTGACAGGCAGCTGGTGGCTGTGGTGCTGGGAGTGGAGTGGCAGTGAAATTCGGGGTGGATGCAGCATCCTCCCAGCACTGCCAGTGCCCACTCCAAGCCCAATCCCACATAACCTCAGCTGCAGCATGCCCTGCCGCACCCCACGCAGATCTGGGGGGCACCCTCCTGCCCTCCAGGGGTGCAAGCAGAGGTAGGAGCCACCCCCCCATGAGCCACAGCTCCACCCCTCCTGCCCCACCTGAGCAGTGCCTGCCCCCTCCCTCACTGAGGGGCATTGATCTGCCCCTCCCACACCCTGCCTTCTCCCCTCCCCTCCCACCACAGTGGACTTCCCAGCTGGAGGCAGCTGTATTGGAAATCAAATCGGTATTGGCTGATATGCCTGCTTAAATATCTGCTATCAGTATTGGCCCCAAAAATCTCTATCAGTGCACCCCTACTCTTTACCATGTATTTAAAAAAATATTCACAAAACACTCTAGGTATTTGCTGGACTGCTTGTGCACTGCATTGTTTCCCTCCCAGCTGATGTCCCAGGAATTAATGTCCCGCATGAAAATCAAGCCCTGCAAGTTAGGCTCTTTCATCAGGTGTTTAAACAAGACCTTATCCACCTCCTTTTCCTTGTTTGAAGTCCTGTAGCAAGTGCCCACCATGACACCCCCCACTGCTGTTCTTTCCCTGACATTTGCCCATAGGCTTTCAACAGATCTACCTTTCACTTCACAATGCATGGTGGGTGTGCAAAATAGAGTGTTTTAGATTTGAAGGGGAATTTAAGGGGATTATCCACTAGCATAACTAGCATGTTTCTCAAAGTGAAACTGGCTTCATATATGCCAGCATACAAATGGTACGATTTTGCTATAGTTGGCTAGTTAGTACTTTCAAGATGGTGTCACTCAGGAAGCATTGAGCAGAGATGCAGTGTTTGCTAGTAAGGGCATTAGTAAAGAGTAATGTATCCTTGAACACTGACAGGAGGGGTAGAGAGCATCACTTGAAGAATGTTCTTACCTGAGAGAGAAGAATTAATGACCTCATTAAGAAGTCCATTTTCCATTTGCTTCAATGACTGTAATGCAAGATGGGTCCAGTTTTCTGGGTTCATATGGCACTGAATCCTGAGCCTAAGGGTCTGTTTTCATCACGCTGCATGGTGCTAAGGATCACCAGTGTGAAAATACATTACCTCCACTTGCTCCTGAACCATGGACACTGTATACTGGGGAAAAAAATCATGTTGCCAGGGTTAAAGAGGTGCTGGACTGCTTTTTTGTAGACAGCTGATAATGAAAACTTCAGAGAGGCATTGAAAAATATAAAAAAAGCAGCAACATGAATCTTTGCCATGCAAGAGTGGGAGCATGTGGACGGAGTGGGAGCATGTGGACAGGGTGTTGTTAAGGTGGCTCCATCTGACATGGTGCAGACACCCCCCTAATGATCCTGTGAGACTGGCACCTACAACTTTGTTCTGATTTTCAAAAGACTTGGGCATCCAGAGCTGTCACTGAGTAATGGAAGCTCCAATGGTGTTTAGAATAATAGTGTTTGAAAATCAGCCCTAACTGTGGATCCCAAGGCCTTATTTTAAGGATTTTTAAAAATTTTTGTCCATATGTTGAGGAACTCAGAACACACATTTATTCACATCTGTTTCTGTTTAGTGTTGCATGAGTATACAAGATACAGACTACAGAATATAAAGAGGAAACAGACTGTGTTCCCTTTTGTACTCCTATTAGGACCCAGGAACAGCTCTTGGAATAGAGTTTAGGCATTGATACTTAACTGGAAATGATTGTCAAAGGAGCTATTGAAGGGGAGGTTGCATCAGTTGCAAAGAGCCTATTGCAGTCAGATTTCCTCTTCAGGTTCCTTTTGCTATGCAGATTCTCCATGTTCATTTCAGCACAGGTCATAGATTAAAAGGCACAAACTGGTTCTTCATGCATTATGTATCTCCTGCTCAATATTGGTTGCTATTGTTATATGACGGATTATGGATATTGAGGGTGTATTCATGCTGCACCAAATTTATCTTTGCTACTACTTATTGGAAATTAGTGTAACACTAATTAATGTAACACTCCAGTGTAACAATGCAATTAGAGCATGGATTATTTGGGCCCACAATGTTAAGTATCTACTTTCAGTCACAAAATTATAGCAAAAGCCATGATCCCAATTTATTTATAAACTCAAACAATCTGTATTGATCTTCAGATACCCAGAGGTTAAGGAGACAGAAACATGTACAGTGTAGTTACAGGGGGAAAACAAAGTTAAGATAACACTACAATTTTATCTTAAACCAATAAAAGTGAAGAAATTCAAGGTGAAGAATATTTTAATGAAAGTATGTATAAGTAAGGATTTCTAGAAGTATCAACATAGGAAGTAAATTTACATTAACTGAGTACTGCCACACTGAGAATCAGCAAGAGGCAGGCTTGACTTTTCTTTGGCTTGTTTGTCTACTTAAAACTTCCAGCATTGGTTTTACATATTTTGGGGGGATAATACTAGAAACATTTCAAAAAAAAAAAAAAGGAGAAAGGCTAAAATGCAGAGTTTTCTTTCAAGTAAAATCACTTAGTTTTATAGCAAGAGATTGTAAAAAAAAAAAAAAAAAAAAAAAAAAAAGCAAGCAAACAAAATCCTTATACTGATTGCATGGATCCCTTAGGCATCTTGATATGCAATAAACTGTAATAGCAAAGGCACTGTAAAAGTTTTTCCAGTTGATTCAGTTACAAAGCCTAATTTTTAAGTGAGAAAGCCTTGCTAGGATGTTTAAACCCATGTCTGGGCATTGAAATAACCACTAATGGCACACAGACATTTGTTGTAGATGTCTAATTACCAAACTGACTACACACATATGGAATATGGGCATGCTTTTGAAATATTCTCTATAATAGTGACTAGTAGTATCTCCATTTAATACTAGAATATTTGCTTACTGTAAAAATAAGATTGCAGAGGAAGCAGAGTCCTCTGCTACAATCTTACATGATTTGCCCAAGGTAACACAATCACAAATCGTCATCTGTAAAATGAAGATGCTTCTTTTACCTAGTCTTTACCTCTGTGGCTGTAAATAGATGTTCCATTTCTCCCTGTAGAAAACATTTTGTCTCAGGGTCCTACAGACATTCTCACCCATTGTCTCACTTGGAGTACCTGTGAAGTTTGCAGGATTCATAGATTCATAGATTCATAGATTAAGGGTCGGAAGGGACCTAGTAGATCTTCTAGCCCGACCCCCCGCCAGGGCGGGAGAACAACAAAAACCCCAAAAAGAGAAATGGGACTCAAACGAGTCCAGCTAGGTGGGCATCCAGCCTCTTCTTAAAGACCCCCAGGGTAGGGGCCAGCACCACTTCCCTTGGAAGTTGGTTCCAGCTCCTAGCCGCCCTAACGGTGAAGTAGTTTTTGCGGATGTTCAATCTATACCTCCTCTCCAACAGCTTGTGCCCATTTCTCCTTGTTATGCCAGCGGGCGCTAGGGGAAACAGCGTCTCCCCCAAACCCCTCTGGTCCCCCCTAGTGAGTCTATAGACAGTCACCAGGTCCCCCCTTAGCCTTCTCTTGTGGAGGCTGAATAGGTTCAGGTCCCGCAGTCTCTCACTGTAGAGTCTGCCCTGTTGTCCCTGGATCATGCGGGTGGCCCTCCTCTGGACCCTCTCCATATTGTCCACATCCCTCTTGAACTGGGGCGCACAGAACTGGACACAATACTCCAGCTGTGGCCTGACCAGTGTCGCATAGAGGGGGAGGATCACCTCTTTGGCTCTACTCGAGATGCACCTGTGGATGCACGACAAGGTCCGGTTAGCCTTGCCAACCATGACCTCGCATTGTCGGCCCATGTTCATCTTGGAGTCAATAATGACTCCAAGATCCCTTTCTGCCTCCGTGCTCTCGAGTAAGGAGTTCCCCATTGTATAAGTGTGCTGCTGGTTCCTACTGCCCAAGTGCAGCACCCTGCACTTGTCCGTGTTAAAACGCATCCTGTTCCTGTTAGCCCACCCCTGTAACCTATCCAGATCCCTCTGCAATCTCTCGCTCCCTGCTAGCGTGCTCACCTCCCCCCAGATTTTGGTGTCATCAGCGAATTTAAACAGGTTACTTTCCACCCCTTCATCCAGATCGCTGATGAAGAAATTGAACAGCGCAGGCCCCAGGACCGAGCCCTGGGGGACTCCGCTACCCACCTCGCCCCAGGTCGAATATGACCCATCCACCACCACCCTCTGAGTGCGACCCCTCAGCCAATCTGCAGTCCATCTGACTGTGTAGGCATCGATGCCACAGTCACCTAGTTTTTTAACTAGGATGGGGTGAGAGACGGTGTCAAAGGCCTTGCTGAAGTCCAGAAAGACTACATCCACCGCGACACCTGCATCCATGGCCTTTGTGACCTGATCATAGAAGGCAATCAGGTTGGTCTGACATGATCTCCCCCTAATAAATCCATGCTGATTGCCCCTGAGCATCATTTCTGATGCCGGCCCCTCACAAATGTGCTCCTTGATGATCTTCTCAAAGAGTTTCCCCAGGATTGAGGTAAGACTGACGGGCCTATAGTTACCCGGGTCCTCCCTCTTCCCCTTCTTGAAGATGGGGACCACATTTGCTACCTTCCAATCATCTGGCACCTGGCCCAAGCACCACGATCGCTCATAGAGCCGTGCCAGGGGCCCCGCAATAACCCCAGCTAGCTCCCTCAACACCCTGGGGTGGAGATCATCCGGACCCGCTGACTTGAATGCGTCCAGCCCCTCCAGAAGCTCTCTAACCCGGTCCTCCCCAACCTGAGGTCTGAAGGCAATCCCCTCGAGTCCGGCTTCTATCACAGCAGGGAAGTCCCGGTCCCTGCACAAGAAAACGGAGGTGAAGAATTGGTTAAAGAGGTCCGCTTTCTCCTCTGACGCAACCACCAAATTGCCCAGATGAATGCACTGAAACTTTTTCCCCGGGCCACTCTTTTGTCCCTGGTTTTGATTCAGATCAATCACAACTTCCTCAGTTCAGACTTCTATTTACACCTTGTGATGCAGATAAATTTCAAACTCCCTGGGCAGAGATGCCTTATTTGTGCTTGGTGCTATATATATATCTTTCTTTTTTTTGTTGCATCATTTAGATCAGGGTCAGCAACCTATGTCCTGCAGGCTAGATCTGGTCCATAAATAGACTGAATCCATATTGTGGCAGCTCAGTGAATCAGCTGCACACTCAGGCACAGCAGCAGTGGGGATGACCATAGGGTCCTACAGCATTATTGATATGCTCCAAAGGCATGGGGGGGGGGTCGTGCTAATTGAAAGCACCTGGAGTGTTACGTGTATCAGCATCCTCACACTGAAAAATGGTGGCAGAGCACTTTGAGCTAAAGCTCATCGAATCAGCTTTAGTTTAAAGCACCCCGCTGCCATTTTTCAGTGCAGGGACACTGATACATGCAATACTGGAGGCTCCAGCAAATTTGATTAATCAAGTCTGCTCCAACACAATGGATGACAGTGTGTTGGAGCAGGCTCCCTGCATGTGTATAGGATGCCCTATTGCCTACTGTACTCTCTTTATTCTGTCTGCTACAGCAGAAGCGGCAACCTCGGGGCTGTAGTGCCTGCCTGTTTTTTTTTTTATATGTTCTCTTCACACTATCTGTTGATTGCCAGGGGGCTTAACTTGCAGTGAGGGCTGGGTCACAAGCAACAGCCCATGTTTGTAAAAGGTTGCCAAAGCCTACTTTACACAATATTATTATATAGATAATAATAACAAAATAACGGTACCTGATTTAATAAAGTAGTTGAAAGGTGGTGGAATTCTGTAGCTGGAAGATTATTTTATATAACAGGCTTTTCTATCCAAGGCTTGAATTAATTTTTCTAAGGAACAAAAAAGGAGAAAAAAAATACACCGTATGTGGTGTCTATGGAAGATTTAGGAGATACATCTTGGGGTTTCTTTTCTAGTCTCATATAAAATATTGTTTACAACTTGCTGCAGTAGTTTTACAAAGTCATTAACAACAGATCCATATGTTTCCTCATGGTGACCAGTTAAACCATATGAAATCTATAATCCTAATTTCAACAAGCTGTTAAAGCAATAAAAACCTACAGACTACTCTAATGCAAGTATGAGCAAGCCTGTGAATTCATCATGGGTGACTTGTGCACATCTTAAGACTGAATTTAAGGTAGAGTTAGTGCACAAGCCACGTGCAAATGTTATTTTTTTCTGATAACACTTATGTGCAATAATTGCACAAAAATGATGTGTTTTTCCAAGTTGTGAAAACTTGGTATCACAAGTATAACTTGCTGAAACGTACTATACTAATTTAACCTCATCTCCTTAATGCTCAGATGAACTATTTACAACCAAGATATTACAATTTAGCAGACTATTCTTTAAGTCTGTGGCATTTGCCCAGCATCAGTGAAATCTTTTTAGAGTTTATAAGCGACCTTGATAAAAAAAAAAATCTGTGCTTTCACAATACAGTACTTCTGTTTTACTGCCTCTCTCTCTGCTGCTCCACTTACTGCCTCTCTGTGCTACTCCACTTAACTGTGTATCTTTTATTTTTCATTGCTTTTGGACAATAGAAAAGCTGATGCTCCTTCTATTCTCTACTTCAAGAATTCCTGCAATCAATGTGCTCAGGATAATTCTCTTAGCCTGCACATCATCTTGCCTTAAACCTCTTACTTGCATCATTTTCATTTTAATAGTAACATTATTCTGGTTTCAGAGACTATGAGTGTATACAGAATTTTCAATATTTGCCTTGCATATTAAAAGAACTTCTGAAAAGTTGCTAAGTTGTTTTATATAAATGCTTCTGTTGCTAGTGATGGTGCAGGCATGCCAGACTGCAGCAATAGTGATAAATGGTGTTGATGCCTTAGGGTGATACCTAAGTAAATTAGCTGGTGAAGCTAAACTGTGTTCAGTTTCAATTTTTAATACTGTTTTGTAGCAGTAGCTGTTCATTCACCACTGAATTGGCTTTGCTTACTTTGTGATTTAATTGTTCTTCACAAAGTAATGAAAATTTAGAAATGTATAAGAAGGAGAAATGGAATTTTACAACAGAAGCTAAATAAGAACAACAGTAACCTAAGAGGAGTCCAGGGAGCTTTTAAACTGTAAGAGCATCTAAATTTAAAAGCTTTTAAATATATATATTTGTTACAAGAAACACTGTTTTGCCTGAGGGGTTTATATACTTGTATACTTTAAAGCACATAGCTATAACATTACATACATTTTAGACTAGGAACAATTATTTCAATTTTCTCCTCTGCTGCCACAGCGATACAGCCTGCAGTACTGCTAATCTTTTTTTGCACACATCATTATATTCCATTTTGACTATCATGATACTAAAACTGTATCTTACAATGAAGTGAAAGGGGTCAGTTGCTTTCACTAGCCTGTTTGACTCAGGAGGTAGGCTGCTAAATTCTGAAACCAATAAAGTATTTCTAAAGGTTGGCGTCTTTGTTCTGAGGCACAGCAGTAATCAAGCCTGGCTGTCAGAAATGGATGGATGCCCACAGGCACATCTACATGAGACCCGATAAGGCAGACCTGGAGAAAAATGCATTGCATTTGAAAGCTTGTCTAAGTCTATCCCAACTATGCAGTTGGTCCATTAAAATACATTATCCACAGAAATCCTTTTTTTCTCACAGAACTTCCTTTTAGACAGAGGTGGAAGGCATTGTGCAGTCATTCTCCTTTGCAAGGCCCAAATCAAGTGGAACCCTGGAGGACTCCAAAGTTGCAGACTACCTGGTGATAGCTAAGTGGACACACTCTTTAAAGTGTTTCTCTCTATTAATGTGATTTCCATTTTAACTCCTGCCAACCCTTCATCACCATAGTGCTCGTTCTCTGTGTATTCAGTTAGCAAAGAACAACTGCGCAATAACACTCCTTTATATTGGAAGAAAATACTGTTTTTATTTTAGTCCCTTTACTTTTGTTGATAGTATTTGCCAAAATATTTTGTGTCAAGTGGAGCTATATGAACACTGAATATGGGGAAAAAATTGCAGAAAAAAAAAAGGAAAACTTGAAATGTTTTGTTTTGACATTTTTAAAGGTCGTAGTTGAGACCAAAAAAATGTCAAAACACTAGATTTTCTCATGGAAAAGAAAAAAAACCCTCAACATTTTCCAACCAACTATTTCATTTACTTTCACAAAAACAAATGCAGTTAGCAATATTGGATATAAGAATTGTATAGTAGGTGTCTCATATAAAAGAGAGTTGATAGACTTTGTGGGCATGTCCCCACAAATGGAAATATGCATTTCCAGGGGCACCTAGCAGCAGCACATATTTGTACCACTGCTAGTTGACCCTGGAGAACACCCCTGCACATGCACTCTGGTGCATGGCAAGTTGCCCCAGGCGGGGTACAAGTGCTGGAGCCAGCACCTAGCTGCCCCAGCAGTCTTACAGCTTCCCATGGCTCCAGCAGTGGCAACCTGGGTGTGCAGAGCCTAGCCAGCAGCCAGAGCATGATACTCTGGCTGGCCAGGCTCAGATTTTGGGCAGTATATTCTGCCATTCTGCATTTTTCTCGCATGGATTTCTTTGACACCGTGATCTCTGGGTGTCAAAAAAACCCACTCTGCTGCTAATTAGCAGTGCAACGAATGCCTGCATGTGCAATGCGTGCAGTTTGCAGTGCCACAAATGGGTCTGTGGTGCTACAATCCACACATGCACGCACTCGTGGAGATGTACCCTGCCTGTCTTCAGTTGACAAGAAAATCTGACAAAATGAACTGGATAGCGTTCATTTGTAGAGTTTGGTTAAATGAATCCTTGATGATTTTCCTGGTGAGTCTAAACCTAAAGGTACAACTTGCCAGTGACAATTCATCTTAATCAATAGCTGGGAAAAAGGGGGGATGTAAAAGGGGACTGCCTATGACCCCTGTTCCAAAGTGGAAAAAAAACAACAAAAAGAAAGGAAAAATACTTATCAGGACACTGACTTGGTCAGCAATGCTCCTCCCGTATGGCAGAGGAGACACTGCTGGAAAAGCAGTTGGGTTTTTCAGGCCCACCAGGAAGCTCATCCTGGGTGCCAATGCTGATTGGCTGAACGCCCAGCAGGATGGGTAGAAAAGCCTGCCAGGACACAATTCCTGCAGAGAGGGGGAGAAGGAGTCTGAGTTGCACAGGGCTGTGGTGAGATCTGTGTGGAGGCACGGAGTGGAGTTGAGGGCTCAGAAAGCCCATGTATGGAGAGGCACTTCAGAGCTAGGAGAAGGATCATTAGTGTGGCAGGCAACTAGAAGAGAAAGAGAAGGGTGCCTGACTGGGATGCCCACCCACAGAGGCCAGGGTCTCATCTAAGGGCATTGGCAGACATTCATGTAACAGTGTGATAGGAGCTGAACCCTAATCCTAACAATCGCACAATTTCGGTAGCATAACCAGGGTGGAGCAATCATGGCAGCTGCTTCAGGCATCAACTTGGAGGACAGAAAAAACAGTGCTGCCACATCAGTACAATCAACCATGCATCACGGTGGCAGCTAGAAGTCACTGGTACTCTCATGTTACAACTGTTCCAGGTTCGTAGGTGCATTGTTACACCTCTGCCACACATGCATTGTGCATCTGTTTAGTGGGATCAGGAATCAAATACCAACTTGGTGACTGCCAGTGCAGGGAATCTAGCATAGGGAACTTATCTCCAATGCTGTGCATCCTGCAACACCCTCCCAATTTGCAGCTCATGTACAACCTGACATCATGGTCATAGGCTCCACACATGCTGGCAAGGTGAAAATTCATGCTGCAGACCTTCGTGCGGTTGCCCCCAGCATGGATTTGCAAGTGTCAGCCAGGGCAGATCAATAGATTCCTCCTGTATGCCAGCTGAAAACCTGTCTCCCCGCCAACCTGTCTTGTGGGGCTATGCACATGGTGATTTAAAACCAGAGATACAGGATACTAAGATCAAGAAGAAACTCCTGGATCCCAGTTCCCAAAACCTTGGGCTTTTAAATCATAAGCAGCCCAGCTGTCCTGCATGTATGGTGTTTTAAAAGCCCAAGGACCAAGAACTGAGGCTGGGGAGGCCATTGTCGAACTCACTTACCTACGCCTATGTCTTTTAAACACCTGTGTGCAGCCCAGCTCAGCATGCAGTTTTTTAGACCAGAGGCTGCCCTGTGTTCATCCATACACTCATCTAAGAGTTGGATCAGCATGGATCTGATAGGCATGTGTTACATGTCAATAGAAGGAGATATACAAACCAGCCACAAAGATGTTCCACTTTATATGACAAGTTTATATGTCCTTTATATCTTCCTTTTTTTTTCCTTTGCCCTGCTATGGTGCTGTAAATCGGGGTACACCAGTAGCATGTTACAATTTATGTAGTGATTAAGAAGTGAATCATGCCATAATTGTAATGGTGCCATGGCTCTTAGGCAGTGTCCACATGAGCGTGGACATTTGTTCCCCTTGGGACAAGCAGCAGAAGCATACCTAGTTGCTGGCCCCAGAAGCCTTAGCTAGAGTCTTCTGGGCTAGGGGAGCTGCAGCCATGGTGCTTTTGCCACTCAGAGCCTGGCCGATATCTGGAGCACACCTCTGGTTGCCCAGGCTCCAGTTTTGGGCAGCGCATGCTGTCCCACATGAACTGCTCCCCCCACCTTTTTTGGCATGGGTTCTTTTGACTCTGGGATCTCCCATGGTCAAAAAGATCCCCACACTGCTACCTTGCACTGCGGAGAGCACCTGAATGTGCAGCATGTGGTGCCACAGACAGGCCACCAGCACCACATACCACATGGCTGCTCTCATCTGGGTGTGGCCTTAGAGACTAACTAGTTTAGAGAGGCATGAACTTTTGTAGGCAACAACTTACTTCTTGTTGCCTGTGAAATCTCAAGTCTCTCTGAACTAGTTAGGCTCTAAGGTGCCACCTCCTAACCAACAACTGTTAAATTAGCCTAATTTATCTCAAATAAAACCAGACCCATTTCAAATATGTTTAGGATTCTAGCTGAATATTAATCATCACTTGTCATGGTTATATGTGCCTTGCTCTTTTTCTTTGAATTTGTGAACAGTGCAAGTGTCTAAAGTCTAGGAATAAATAGGCATATTTGGTGGGTACTGAGTATGCCTTGCAAGAAAGGATTTTTAGTAGGAGTAGGCTCTCTTCACTCAGATTCATAGCTGAATGATATTTTTAACAGAACAAATTGAAACTTCTGTGACTCTACTTGCACCTTTATGATTTAAGGTAACATTATAACTTATTTAGAGAACTGTATCTTGCAAAGCAGGCATGAGGGTAAGTAAGATTTCCAGTAGTAGTTATCATAAATAAGAAGAAATGTATGAATAACTTAAGTGGAAATAAATCAGTGAAGGAGATAATGGAGCCTTTAAGGACTAGCAAAGGTAATTTATTGACAAATAAGATAAAAAATATATACATTTACCATGGTGTTTAGAAAGGAAAATGTGAGATAGATGTTATGAAGAGAAAAATACAGAAGAAGGTGAAGATAATTCTGGCAGAAAATGGAAGAAAAGTATAGCATATCTGAAGTGTGACAAATAGTCACTGATAATAATATCCATCCTTCAGATTTACAGTAGAGGTAAATGAGATCTATGACATTTACTTTTACATTTCATGTCTCCATTCTCTCTGTTATGTATTTTCTAAATTCTAGAATGTGGATTCTCTAAATTCTAGAATGGGGCCATCTTTGAGGCAATTTGTGCACAATACTTCATATAATAGGAGCCCAATTGCCCAAGTTCCATATGTGTTAATATGATAAAAATAATAACAATTAGCAGATATATTAAAATACTTTTGGAAGCAAGGAAGATTGTGAATGAAAAGCCTGATTCAAAATGTGTTTGCAAACACTGTGTTGCAATAACAACTATTAAAATAGAAATTAATTGGCTATTCTGAGGATGTTAGAGTGTGTTCTTTCTTCCTTGTGTCAAGTCATTTGCATCACAGATTGAATTTGAGTTGTGTATATTGAGGTCAAGCACCAAGTCAGGATTTAACAGAATGATAGAATGTATAATTCAAAACTTGTTAACTTGTAATTAAAAAAACCCCAGCTAGTTAGTCAGATAGTACCTCCTAGCTCCTCAACTGGCATAAACTAGCATAGTTTTCATGTAGCAATAGTCAGTAGAGCTCTGGTTATTTTCATAGACTAAGTATCTTGTTCTCTAAGCTTCGGAGTTCTATTTGCAGAAAGACTTTGGTTAAAAAATGAGAAACAAAATGGTTCATTCTGGGCTGGATTAAAACATTAATTGTTTGTTGGATTAAAAATACACGTTACTTACGTGACTTTCTCAGGTGCATCCCCATGAGCGCACACATGCAGCTTGGGGCTCCTCAGAGTAGTCTGAGGTGCTGCAAACCACATGTGGTTCATGTGCATCCCATTTTCTGTGCTGTTAATTTGCAGTGTGGTGGGGGGGGGTTTGACATCAAGAGATCCTGGCGTAAAAAAAACCCCAAAACCCTGCCACTGAAAAAAGCTGTGTGGCACAGGCAACAGCATGCATCACCGAAAGGGGACCTGGCTGGTTAGAGCTATGCTGTGGCTGTTGGCCAGGGTCCGAGTGGCTGGATTGCCACTGCTATTGTCCTGGCAGGTCCCCATTACCCCAGGTAAAGCTGCTGGGGCCAGCACAGGTACTGGCCCCAGCCCCCCCTAGCCCACCCAGGACATTTTGCCCCATACCAGCCCCACATGCAGGGGCATGCATAGCAGCAAAAACAGTGGCACAAATTTGTGCTGCTGCTATTTTTGCCATGGCAACTGCATGCCCCTGCATGTGGGGATGCACCCTTGGTTCTCAACCTTTATACACTCAAAGCTTCTCTCATAAGACTCAAGGACCTCTTTGTCAGACTGAAGGCACCCATCAGAAAATGTCAGCTCTTTGATTTCACTCATTTCTTGACTATACAAAATAATGGAGCAATGCTTCTGTTGCAAAGAACTCAGGAAGACCACAACCAGTTATTTGACATCATATGTTCCTATTAGAAATTTGTGGGTTTATACTGTGAATTCTGTATAAGTGTTTGTACACCTAAGATTGCACATAACACTTAAAAGGATCTGAAGGCCTTCCAAGGTGCTTAAGGCCCTATTCAGTGTTTTAGGCATATGATTAGGGCCCTCATTTGGGAGAAGATTAACTTAGGTTCGAATTCCTGCTCCATTGACTTGGTTATTTTATGCAAAGTGGAATGACTTCAACAGCAGAGGTTCTCAGATTACCTTAAAATCAATTCCCTGCACTGAATCTGGCAGAAGAAGGATTTGATCCTACCCTAACTCACATCCCAAATGAGTTCACTGACTGCTAAGCTATTTAAAGATTGCTACTCCACTTCTTTTTGGCTATCCATTGTAAATGGTGCATAAATCTACTTGTGACTCTTATCCTTCATTTCCAAAATTCCTTTACCATTATTAAAAATGAATGTCCTAAATGAAACATGTTTTTAATTAACAATGAACCTGGAAAGTGTGTGTTTGGTGTCAACTCAGAAACATGAAATTCTATTCCATTTTTTTAAGTTATAGGAATTACATTTAGATCAACCTAACTAAGGTTCAGTTGATCTAAATGAGCATCTGTGCAAGCATTCACCAGGGTTAAATTGTGCAAAAAATGGCGGTTCTGTTCTAAATTAATTCACCTGACAAGGTGAATGGATTAATGGGTTAACCTGATCTACTGAACACCAATATATGTTCAGAGCACAGCACCTAAGCTGGAAAAGCCCAGCCACCTGCCCCACCCCTGGGGCTATGCTTTTTGTACTCCTTTACCTTTATTGCTAGATGGACAACCTCCCCCCACCCCCTGCCACAGGCCTGCCCTAGACCTGCTAACCCCATCCCCCACCTGGACCTGCTAACATCACCCCAATCTTGCCCACCCCTCCCTGCACCATGACTGATTTATACCGGTTTCCCCAGTCAACTCCCAGGAGTGGAGAACACCTGTACACTCACATGACTTAAAATAGGTCGCATGAAAGTAGACCCGGATGTGGCAAATACCTGTACAAACCCAAAATATTGAAATTCTATTCCAGCTGGTCAGTTATGGAATAGCAAGGAGTAGGTTTGTGTGTATAATGTTTGTACAGAAACTGAAACGGGGCAAGGACTCTGTATACCAAATACCTATATAACTGCACAAGGGTCAAGTACTACATTTTATCACTTCTGTCCATGTATCTCAACTTGAGAGAACCTGCCATTACTTTTTCTTTTTACATACTTGAATTTCTCATGCATAATCTCCCAAACAATACTTTAGAGGGGTAAGGGCATTGAATTAGGGAAATGCAGGCACACTGTTTTTCTGGTGTAGCTTTTGTTTATGTTCTTGTGCTGTTAAGTAGGTTAAGTGAAAACAAAAAGTAGTCATGGAGAACTTTTGCAAAATCTATTTCTGTGTGTCTGATAGTCAAGCTGTAAACCAGAAGGTTTTAATGATGAGTATTAGGATGGAGCACTGAGAAGGAGATAAAAGTTACTGAAGGTCTTAAATCATAAAATCTTAACACATATGAGAGGATTAGTGGCTGGATCCCCCCATTGACTACAGTGAAACTATGCTGATTTAAGTCACAAAAGTATGCAACAAAGCTTCAAACTTCAGCTGAACAATTTCATAATCCTCTTGTGTCTTGGCGTTGCTACAATGGGACCTAAATTTAAAGAAACTGTTGTATATGGAAGAAAGGCAGAATATAAAAGCCAGACAGACAAAAGTAGCATGATGCTGACAAACTACTGAACAAAAATAGAAAGGAAATATATCTAAAACTAAAAAAACAAAAAAACCCCATAAGTAATGCTTTTATGGTTGTTGCTTGATTCTTGCTGGAGAGAATTTCCATGCCACAAAATGCTTTCAATGCTCTGTTGAGACAGATGGCAAGTGGAAGAATGAATACAAATAAAAAGTAAAGGCTGTCTGAAATAGTGATAAAAAAAATTCTGTAAATGTTTTAAAGAAAGGTATTATAAAGCATTAAAGGAAGATATACTCCGATATCCAATATCCAACACGTAAGAGAAAGAAAAAGAATAATGTAATTCTACCCAAACTGTAAAGCAAATGGAAAGTATACACTTGATAGTTAGATTATATTTATTAGCCTCAATATCTTCTGTAGGCTCAAAGACAATATTGATCAATTTGGTTTCTAATGAATACTCTTCCTTAAAAGAAGCAGAATTAAAAATGAACATAATGCATTGTGTTCCATTATGCACCCTGTCTTTTCTTGCAGAAGTTCTAATGATAATGAAACATGTATCTGGCCCTATTGATAAGTTTTTCCAGTAACATGCATACATACATCACTTGAAAATGACTGAGCTGTATATCAAACTTTTTTTCCTGGCAGTCTCTCTTTTTCTGCATTCTCTTGTTTGACACATTCCTACCGCTGGTCCTTCATTGCCCTTGCTGGATATCTGTGAGTGCCTCTTGCATACAAATGTCCCAAGAGCATTTCACACTTGCTTTTGTGACTTGAATGTCATCACTTTCATCCAAAGCCACAAAAGCATCTAAAACTTCACTGTCATCTTCCAAGACTAGAAATGCTTTCAGCAGAGAACCTGTCAGACATGTCATACCAGTCTCATCCATGGAAGACATACACTAAGCAATCCTTTGTAATTCCTTGGCCTAAGAGCACCTTGCTTGCTTCTTGTACTAATTAACCCTGATGCAATCACTTTCTAACAATGAATTTGAACTATCTTATCAGAAATAGACATGCTCATGAAACATCCATATTTATTCCAGAGTATGATAAAAAGTCCAACATTATTAATTGACACTTACTTAGTTTCTGATAGTATACCACTGATGTCAATAGGAACTTTGCTGGGACTATGAGCTCCTCACTGTCAAAGTCTAGGTAGCTCATTCAGTTGTATGAAGGCATCTCCATCTTTCCAAAATAACAAATTCAGCGGAATTCTAGAATTGTGTACAATGTGGTAATCCTGAAAGCAAACACCCAAAATGTATTTCAGCTCTGTTTGTTCCAAAGTCTTTTGCCTAAAGGAAATGAATACACCCAAAATGATTAAGCCGAATTACTTTAATCAGCTTCTAACGCCTGAAGGACTGGTATTAAATGGAGAAGTTTACATTTTCATTCTTTACATTTTATTTCTGATATCTAGGAGTGGAAGGATCAGCACAAGCTTGCATTAGCTTAGGTTTCTTAGGCTACTTCAGCCCAAATACTGATGCCTTTATTAAACACATAACATTAGAACTATAGCATTGTTTTTCCTGGGTTAATATTTTGTTAATAACATTTCAGTTACTTTGGGAAATGTTTTTTGACCAAACAAACCTAGATAAAAATGTCAATATTTATCCTCAACATGGATGGAGGGCCGCATGTTCTTCATCTCTGTGTGTTAACTACAATTATGGTCCAGATAGCACAAATGCACAGAATTTGGATGTTGGTCTTTTTCTAGTCAAAAAGAAAAAAAAAGAAATGTTTCTACTAATAATGTTTTGTTAAATAAAACAACTTGGTTGGGGGTTATATCATACCATTTTTATTATTTGAGGAAGGGGGATAGGATGGTCATGAGTATGGTCTGCCTACTTTTTATATTATTTAATATTGGCAGACTACCTTTCTAAATGATGAATTTAAATGATCTGATGATCGCTGAAATAGACGTACTCATCAAACATCCATATTTATTCAAAATCAAAATAAAAAGTTCTGTTTAATTAATTGGTGCCTGTAAGAGGAGTCTCTACTCAAAGTAGCTCCCTGCTCACGTGTTGGATAGTTTTGGCTCTTTGAAGCTTGCATATTTAAGGTATTACAGCCAATGTTTATAGTAGGGTTCTTTTTCCTCTAGCTTATCCACCTGATCTTGCCTGCCATGACTCGGTGTAATAAAGAATAAAGAAGGAGGGAGGCTACCTATCCTACTTTGCTACTATTCTTTCTTTTAGCTAGGATTTTTCCTGATTCTCCTACCACAGCTCTTTTCTAGTTGGCTCAATAAGCTGAATATTACTGGCTGGGTACAGTCAGGTCATTCCTTACTTAGTATAACTGTAGAGGGCTGCAGGGTTTCGAGCATCTGTTTGCACAAGTGCTCTTGCCTGCAGTAGCCTCACTTATGGTTTGATGTCTTCTGATTACAGGCTCAGCGTTGTGATGAACAGCTGTTTCTGGATCCAGTTGGTCGCCTCTTTTGACTCTTTTTCTTCAGGTAAATATGGTGGCTCCTCCAAGTTCAAAGGAAGAAAGCTCCTTGCTTTCGTTTCTTTACCCCTCCCAGGGCGCTGTTTCCTACTCTTTTTTAGTTTAAAGGCTTTTCTTCATGGAGTTCCCTCTGTCTGTCTGTCCATCACTCTCTCACTTTCTCTATCTTCTCCTTCTTTTTCCAGCTGCTGTGGGGCATGGTTTTTGAGTATTTGAGTATTACCTGTCCTGTGCCCAGCCAACCAGAACCAGTAGGAACTAATAAATCAGGGCATTTCTGTTCTCTGCGTGTCCTGGTCCTTTGTTCCTGTTGGGTTATTCAATAAGTACTCATGCTTGGTGCCCCAGCACTTATTATTCTCATTGGGGATTGTTCTTACTCTCTCCCCCAGGCTGGCAGCATGATCTTTGCTGCCACAGTGCCAAGTCAGGATCTTATGCTATATTATGAATAGTGATACTTATGCTGTACCCTGAATAAGATGATGCATAAGTATATGGGTTGTCATTTAACATCATCAAAGTTAATGATCATAATAATGCATGAATTTAAGAGCTATTTATGATTTCTCCTATTTAACTTGTTTTAAGTAGTATTGAACTGGATGCAGCTTTTTCAGATAGGTTAGCTAGACACTGAAACTGGAACATCGTAGTGTTTGCATAATAAAAAATATGAGTAAAGAAGGAAACAAGTAATATTTCTTCTTTTAGACAAAATTAATGTCTAATTAAATTTTTAACACTATGAATTTAGTCAGGTTATAAGATTATGGATCTTTATCAGGGAGTGCATTAGACTTTGCAGAATCTATAGGCACAGTATGTATTCACTTTAAAAATATGATTCAACCCATTTCACATTAATATTCATGTATAATATTCAAAGTTATTTTTCCTGACTTTAAATTTCTTAATGGGAAATCATACTTCTCAATATTAGCAGAATAAGTAGGGCCAGAGGTCAGTCACAGCTTTTTTTCTGATAAGAAGTAATAAAAATAAGCTTCTGAAAACTACAAAAAAGTAATCATAATTTAAATATTTGCTATGTATCCAATATCATACTCCATGAAACCAATCACTACCTTTTTCTGCAAGAATGACCAGCTTTGATTCCCACATTGGTTTGGGTTTTTTTATAAATAATGCTGACTCTTAATAAAAAAATGTGTTGTCAATATCAGATGAATGGAATTGGGTTCAGAAAGATGGATTTGTAAACACATGAATATTTTAGAAACATTGATTATGATGGGAATGCCATAGCATTGTTTGATTTTCTAACTTCATTTAAAGTGGAAAAGTCATTAAAAGTTCAATTCTATTGGAATTAACTGTAGATTTTGTTTTACTGATTTGTTTTCTTTTCAGATTGTTCAACAAGTAAATCAATATAGCAGAGTAACTAAATCACCAAATATGCCCAAATGGTGGAAAAGGCTTTGTTGTTCTCATCCTTTCATCTCTGGCACAGATGCAGTCTCTGAACACTGATAAGCACAAGATCAGTTCCTTTCAATTCTTAGGAGATCCAAAGTGGACTGAGGAGGAAATGGGGCCATGGAAAACCCACAGGGTTTATAATATACCCTTGAGGGAAAATAGCAGCAGGTATACCTGGGAGCCCTGCTTACCTGGGAACTTTGGAAGGAATTGAC
>NW_017729024.1:17909503-17910248 GCF_001723915.1 Gavialis gangeticus | reverse complement strand
AGGTATACCTGGGAGCCCTGCTTACCTGGGAACTTTGGAAAGAATTGACTAAACAAAAGACACTGAATATAATATAAACCCCCAAAATATCCTCCCCTCAACATCCTGGATTTTGTATATAAAATGCGTATGTGTCATTTTGTAGAACATCAATCATGAACAAGCCCACAGATGTATCAACTTTAGAAAGGGTGCAAACATAAAGAAAGATAAAGCCAAGGGTCTAGACAGATGTTACACTTAGATCTATCAGCTAGGGTTAGACTGACATAAATGATGAACTGTACACAAATTTGGGAGGTTAGATTGGGTAAAATAAATAGTTGCCTAATCTAAATTTAGTTCACCCAGGAGGGGTACTATGTAGGTCAGTCTAACTCATAACTGATCTAACCCAAATGTGTGCATGATATGGGCAAGCTCTTTCCTCCTCCTCCCCACATACTCACCAACTGCCCCCCAACCTGACCTGCTAACCCCCCTCCTCACCCTGACTTACTTTAATCAGGTTCCCAGCCTGACTTTTTCCACCAGAGAGTGCATGTACATGCAGGACCTGATTTATGATGACCAGGGATCCTGGTTTTTTCTGGGAAAAAAAAATCCCCAATTTTTGGATTAAAAAAGCTAACCCCAAATCCACATTTTTCCATGATTAAAATGAAACACCACTATATATACAGTGGTTCAACAGGTGCTATATATTTTTTTCCATTATTAAAATGAAACACCACTAATATATATA
>NW_017729024.1:17867472-17909131 GCF_001723915.1 Gavialis gangeticus | reverse complement strand
TATATATATATTACTCTTTTTTAATATGAAAATTGGGGAATTTTTTATCAGAGAAAACCCGGATCCTTGATGATCACACGTCTTAAAGTGAGCTATGTGGTTGTAGATCAGGTCCTGGGAAGGTTTACAGTGCAGCCCCAAGGCTAGGAAACCCCAGCTATTTACTGCAGGTCCCAGGCTGCATATTTCCTTCCCTCCCCCACCTCTAGCCCTCCAACCATCATCAACCCCCTCACAGACCTGCCAGCCTTTCCAATCCTGCCAAGCCCCCCTGTGTACATGCTAGCCTCTTTGAGTTTGCCAACCCTCCCCCTGCAAGGCACCACCAACCTCCTCTATCTTGCCAACCCACCCATGGACCTCATCAGCCTACCATGGATCCACTAGCCCCCACAGTCCTGCCCGTTCCTCCCCCCTACCCAGACTTACCTAGATAGGGCTCCCAACACTGGCAAACATCTGTACAGCTGAAACATAATCTAGAATCAAACCATTTAAAGTGAGCCATGTAATTTAGATCATATCCCAGGAATGTCTATACATGGCCCAAGCTGGATATCAGAGACATCTCAGGAATGCAGATTGCAGATAACTGGGGATGTAATAAATAGCCTTACTGAGGAGCTGAAATCAATAGCAAAAATTACTACAAACAGGATAAAAAGGAAATAATTTTATTAATTAACTGTACCCACTTCGTAAAGCATCTTAGTTCTTTCCTAATATTTGTCTCTATACAAGTAAGTCCCATACATATAATGAAGAAAGTGTGACAGTTGAACTTGGTGTCTGTGACCAAAGGAGTCCATGAAAGAAGCACAGCTTGAGCAGCAGCTCCCAAAATTTAAAACATGGAAACATATTCCTTGAATATGTTACTTTTGTAGTTATTTGATAATTATATAATTTAAAATAGTGTAAGACATTCCATTATATAGTAAAACCAAATATTACTAATCCTATCTATAATAGTGTATTTTCACTTTCTAGATTTCCTTACAAGCTGAAATCTAGCTGAGAATTTGAGTTCACCAAAGCTTTAAAATTTGGAGGTAAAAATTAAAAAATGTAAAAATATTGGATGGAATCTCCATGAGTTGCATACAACTTCCCCCCAGTTCAGCTTAAAATACATATATTCTCTCATTGCATCATTCACAAGAAGAAACTTGCAACCTCAGTACTTGAAGTGTTTTAGGGCCTGATTGAGATGTCTTTTCTCCATTGAATAGTTTCTTTCACATTAAGTAGTTCCACTACTATCAGACACAGTACTTGTCGCTTAATCACAATTCAACACTTATGCTCTACTCTGATCCTCAAAGATATTTAAGTGCCTAACTCCCACTGATTACTTATGATAATTCAAAGACTACAATATTCCTGATAAGCACCTGTAGAATCTGGCATACACCAAATTATACTAAACTGTTTTTTTGTTTTGTTTTTTTGCTTTTGAGCCATGTATGGTGTGCACACTGAGTTTAGAATACAATATTTTGATTATCAAATTTTACATATAACTCAGATTTTTTTAACCTAAGTCTCTGAAGGTGAAGTTTTGCTTGAATACTTTATCACCTAGTTATTATGAATAGTTCTATTTAAAAGAAACTAAGAATGAATGAATGAACATTAGGGATGATATTAAAAACTCATGATTATTAAAATGGTAACGGACTACATATTGCAATGCAATTAACCACAGATATCAAGAAAATGACCTTTTTTACCACATTGCTCAGCTTAATAGCAGTCATTTAAGATGTTTTTCTTCATGATCTCCTATTACTGATGAAGACCATTGAGTTCAGGGTTGATTAAGGTAATTGTTTCAGTTACCATACTTAATAATCAGATTGTTAAAGAGTACCAGTAAGTCTTAGATTGGCAATTAACAAGCTAAAGATTAATGCTGCTGCTGATAAGATGAAGATATAAAGGACACCTTCATGAGCAGTGAACAGAAAAAAAGTCTTAATCTTATTGCTAAAATGACACTCCAGAATAGCTTAACATAGCCTCCCAACCTGTGCAGTTCATCACTGTGTGTAACACTCACAAACATCTCCATATCATAAACTTTCTATTAGTCCCAGAGTTCTGTAATAGTTTACATGAATTTCTACACTTGTATGTGGGCTCAAGTGAGACAGTAGATTGCTATCCATTCATTGTTAACCAGATGGGAACTATATGATCAAATTTAATGTACAAGATGCAATATGGTGTCTATGATACCCTCTGTATGCTGAATGTGTCCCTTCTATTATAATCTAGGCATTTACTTTTCTTTGCTCACAGTACCTTTACTGGAATTAATACCAGGCATCTTCCTCATACAAAATATATGAAAAACATCCAATGTTTATTAAATGTTTGTTAGAATGGCTTCTGTCTATTATGTGTCTTTCTGTAATCACTAGTTTTCTACATGCCCCTTTAAACTTCCTATGACAATTTAGAATAGATTTTCTTTCCCCTAACATAGCTTTCAGATATCTGCCAGTCTGCTTGCATTTTCACTCCCCCTTTTGCCTTCATTTCTCATACAGCTTCTCAAGTAGACATACTCACCATTTCTATTTACTCCATATCAACATCACCCTGTCAGTTTTCACCTTTATACTAATTCAGACTGGGTCCATATACTAGTGTGTTTTGTCTGCAGACAGAAGCAGTAATCTTTGTCAGTAGAAATGCTTTTTCTCTTGACACCTAGCTCCTTAGACTGTCCTAAGACGAACAAAAATGCAAAACAAAAAAGAAAAAAAAATCCAAAAGATAAGAATATCATCAGCTAATGTTGTATTTTAATTTCATGTGGCTAATGTATGGTATGTAAGCCATATTATCTTATACCAGTTATTCTGAACCAGGGTACCACAGCAGACTGGGGTGCCTTGATATCTTTTCAAGGGTGCAGTGCAATGTTAGCACTGAGGTATGCAAACATGGTTCACAAGATAAACCCAGAGATTTCAAATAGGAATTCACAGTGTTAAAAGCATTCTGACCAACTGAGGTCTTCCTGAGTTCTTTATGGCAAAATAATTGTTCTATTCCTTTTCTATGGTTAAAAATCAAGTGAAAACTATAACTAGAATTTTGAGTCTAAAGTGGTTGAAAACCAGTGTCTTACACAAAATTAGAAGTCCAGAACATCCATTTGATGTCCAAAATTCACTTGAACTAACCATGAAGAATAGACAGATATCTCATAAAAAGAAGTATAAAACTAAAATAGTACTTGGTACATAGAATGTCTTCATCACCTAAAGTACTTTAGCATATTGTGCTTCTTGCTTCTTGTTAACTGAACAGGTAGAGGCATTCACAGTTTATTTAACACAAGGTCTGTAAGATTACAGAGAGGTATATGTGAACCAGAAACTCCAACGACCTTTCAGAGTAGTCTACCAATTATTCTCATCTTTATATTCTATATAATAATTCCACTCAAATCACTATAACTGTACCTTTAATGCCAGCTGTAGTCTGGCCTAATAAATTTACTAAAAAATGATATACTTTGTGGTTCATGGTTACTGGATTCTGTAATTATATATATAGCATTGTCTTTCTTCATTTTTCTGCTCTCCATGACTTGGTTATTCTTTATACTGTGACATTGTTACACACTTGCAGGAGAGTAACTCCCCAGACACACCATTATGATGAATATTTAATCCTAAGCAAACTTGAGACATGCAGTTTGTCTTTAACAGCACAATAAATGGCATCTGATATTGGAAGGATGCCATCCAGATACCATGTGAAGATTTGCTGCAGTACAAAAAGAAAATCCCCACAAATTGCACACCATTAGTTATGACATATCACCCTTCCTTGGAACCTACACAGAAAATCCTTAAACATTTGCAACCCATACTAGAAGAAGACCCCATTCTTAAAGAGATCTTTCCAGAACCACTCATTCTAACCTTTAAACAAGCACCGACCCTTGCTAACCTCATCACCAGAAGCAAACTCTCTATGACCCAAAGCAAATGGATCCAGATCATGCCAAGACAAGAAAACCTGCCAACATATCTCCACTACCCCCACAGTAACTACACCCTACAACAGAACCATCACCATTCCTGGATCTTACACCTGCACCTCCAGAAATGTAATACATCTCATCTAGAGCACCAAATGCCCTGGTGGAAAATATGTAGGGGAAACCAAACAACAACTGCGTACCAGAATGAACGCACACCAGAAATCTACCAAAGACAACTACCCATGGGAGGACACTCCTCACAGGACAATCACTCCCTCTCCAATCTCTCAGGTCTAATCCTCAAAGGGAACTTGCAATACATCTTTTGTAGATGAGCCTATGGACATTATTTCATCAACCTACTGGATACTAAAACTCATGGACTCATTACAGACATTGGATTTATGACACATTACAACCTGCCTGACATCTGATTCACCAGGTACCTGCCTGACCTGACCTCTTACATTCCTCCCCCGCCCAACCTTTTGGCCTTTCCCTTCCCTCACTTTTCTGCCCTCTTTCTTCTTGATTCCCTACCATTTTCTTTTTATTGATAGCCTCTCTTTTACCTTGTATTATTACCACTTTGGCCTCTTTTATCCCCTGTTTTCTTCCCCCTCCCTTCCCTGCTTTACCTTTTGTCTTGCTTATTTCTACCTATTTACATTTTAACTGACATCCTACCTCACTTTTAGCTTCTCTCATTCCTTGGAGTCTCAGGCTGTGTACAGACGAAACAAGGGGCATGTGTGCATGGCACTTTAAAGTGGGTTAAGTGCTTTTGCAATGCTTTAATGGTGTTCGTGTTTGCCTGTAATGCACAGTAATTCCAGCCACTGTAGCAAATTCAGTGGCATAATGTGCCTTAAACAGCACCACCTGGGGTGATGAGGAACAATGGTAATAAGCTGATGGAGGTTTAGGTTAGAGATCAGAAGGCAATATTTTACAGTTAGGGTGACCAAAATCTGGAACCAGCTTCTGAGGGAAGTGGTCTTCACCCCTACCTTGGGCAAACTCGAGAGGAGGTTGAATGATAACCTGTCTGGGGTCTTGTGAACCCAGCATTCATTCCTGCCTGTGGCAGGGGGTCAGGCTAGATGATCTGTTCAGGTCCCTCCTGACCCTAACTACTATGACACTATAAATGACTTAAGGTACAGCAAACTAAAACTCCCCCAAGGTGTTTTAGTTTGCTGCCCTACAGCTGTGGAGTGAAGAACCGGGCTCCGTGCAGTTCAGGGGCTCATCAGGAAGCACGTGCAGGAAGTGTGGCAGCAGCCTGGGAAGGCAGGCTCTGCTCAAGAAAAGCAGCAAGTCTGATCCCCACCCCATCTCCACAGAGCCTGCCTGCCAGCCTGAGCTGCTCAGGGGCCCAGTGCTTCCCTCTGTAGCTATGGTGCCCCCTAGAACTGCCTGAGCTGGGTGCCTGTGAGCAGATGCCACCTAGGGGTGGGGAAAGGGAGGGGGGAGCACCACTGCCATGGAGGGAAACACCAGCCCAGCCACTGCTCCACCTGCCAACAGCTCACCCTCCCCTCCTCGCTGCTGGAGAGGCAGGTAGGTGCACATCTGTGTGCAAGACTCAGGGATTTAAAGGGCCCTAAAGTGAAATGGTGTTTTTAAAAACCCACCACTTCAATTTACACATGCCCTCAGACCAGCAGAGACTTCCTATGCCTGACGATAGGTGACTGCGCCTGAAAGCTTGCTACAAACTTTCTTCCAACTACTCAGCTGGTCTAATAAAAGATATCACATCTACCCAAAGGGCATTGAATTTTGAATACTTTCATTGTGTAGACTAGTGATGAATAACAATTAGTGGCTATAAACATATTTTCACTAGCATCAATGAATGTAAATTGTAATTGTAAAGGAAATGATTTTAGCTTCTTTGGAAAATATTGCAAAGGTTCCTGTAATTTTCCTGTATGAACTAGCAAGGAGGGTCATGGAAAAACTGGCTTTACATTGTCTTCTTTCAGAAAGTCAGCAAACATTGTGTCACTTAGGTGTACAGCTATAAAAGGGACAAGTTAATGTTCCAGTGAAAATCCCTGGGAGGCTGATACAGCCCATTAAAAATGGGGGCATTTGGTCACTTTACCAAATTACTTCAGCGGTAAGCTGTAGTCTCTGAGAGGTCCCTCTAAGGATTTAAGTACAAAGCATGTGTAGTTCTAGTTTAGGACAATTGTGTTCACCCTTTATTTTTAAACTTTATTTTATTTTTATTATTTTAAAATAGTGTTGAGTTTTGTTTTTTATTTTGGGGAAATTAGTTATTTTCCTAGTAAAGGAAATGTAGTCAGAAGGAACTAAATATATTTATGAAGTATAATTTATTATTTTAAATAAATATAAGAAGTTTCTTTTTGCTTGGCCATGCACATGTGTGTGTTTCTCCATAGCAGATAAGCAGGGTGAGTCGATATGAAACTCTACAACCATTAGTTTATCAACTGAAACCATCTGGAATTCAGAAAGAAAATTTTCCATTCACACACATTAACATTTCCATTTTTAATTTCATAAATGACTTTAAATATCACTTGAATTTAAGAAGGTTCAATTATCAAATAGATTATCAAAAAAAGTTCTCAGTGGTTCAAATCATGGGTGTTTTCTTCCCTACCTGCCCGCCAACTCGTCAGTTCATTAGCTTGATAATGTGCTAAAAAAAAGAGAATGTTTTCCTTAAGATACATTATCCATTATACAATGAAGATTTCTGATGCAAGGGTTCTGCAGCATGTAGTGCTCTAGTCTGATTTGAAATGTATCCATCCTGTAACTTAGCTATCTGTTCTGTAAAATGAAATGGATATCTTCTTCCCAGTCACTGGGATATTGGAACAGTAAGTAACTGATACGTAAGGAGGACTTCCTATAGAAAATATTATAGAACTGTATCTAAAGTTCATTGAAATCAATGGAAAGACTCCCATTAGCTTTGAAAGGAATTGCATTGAGGCCTATAACTTAACATTTCTTCAGTGCATTTGGTTCAAACTGATAATATATGAAGTTATAAATAAAAACAGACATAATCCTAAATGCAAAGAGAAAAACCCA
The DNA here is from genome assembly GCF_001723915.1 of Gavialis gangeticus. Classification (NCBI taxonomy): domain Eukaryota; kingdom Metazoa; phylum Chordata; order Crocodylia; family Gavialidae; genus Gavialis; species Gavialis gangeticus. The sequence continues at coordinate 17,902,044 of NW_017729024.1, read as the reverse complement.
AATTTAGAGGATATGGGCACTGAGCAGATCTTGGAGGATATCTAGTGCTTGCAAGAAAGTGGTAAGACATGGGGTCTGCCACCTCCATTCTATTTCGCTTTATCAACTAGGAAAGAGACTGGAGGTGGCAGACTTTGAGAAACAGAGAATTTAACTGCACCCCAAGAAATTACATAAGCACAGATGCACTATGTATTCCAGCTTATCAAGCCATTTGCCATTTCTTCTAGAAATATTGAAGTCAAATATCACAAGCTAATAATAAGCACTAAAATATTGTATGAAAGATAAGCTATAGTCATAACACACTTAATTGGTCATATGGCTTTTTTTTTTTAATGTATCATTTGAACTAATACTTTTCTGCATTTGGTAAAGGAAAGATGCCTGGCAGCAAGATCTGATAATTGCCAAAGACCTGTGGATTGCTGCTTAAATACTTCCTCCCTGTAACAGTGCCTTTTAATAGATGCATGAACCTACATGGTGTTATTTTTTCCTGACACAATTTGTAGTAGTCACAGGGAGCATCAAAATAGATGCTGTGCTTTATTTAACACATTTACAAGCTTATTGCTTTGCTCTAAAGTTCATGGTTTAATTCAGTGCAGAACAGGAATTCTAATGCAGCTAGAGAGGCCCCAGGAAGAAGCAAGTTGCATTTTTATCTTTGAGGAACACAAAATGGAGTATTACAAATAAACAAATATTAATATTTGAAAAGTGGGAAACTGTGTATCTGAAGGTTACATGACCTGTTGTGTGTTTCTATTTGACAGTCTATGTAAACTGATCTGATAAGAACAGTGGATTAAAATCTTCTGAATTAAATTTGCTTTTTGGAAGAGTTCAATATCTTTAAAGGGCATACAAGATAATTTTTGTGACTTTCAGTAGCTAAAAAACAAAAAGATGAAAAGGAAGAAGAAAAAGTGCTATCATACCCTTATCATATATTTTCACTGGCCTCACTCTTACCAAAAAGGGGTGTGTTTTTATCATGCATTTATTCCAGCCCAGATTTACTTTGGTGTAAACCACTCCAGAGTAAGGGGTTTTGGGCGGGCATCTACACATGCAGGGATTAGAAAGCAGATTTGCACCTAGTTCCCTGCAGCCCAATGGACTCCTGCCACAATCAGGGAGAGCTCCAGGCTCCCTCAGGGGGCTAGCTCAGGGGTTGGTAAGAAGCACTGGGCCAAGAGACAGCTGTTTCCTGGCTCCAGGGGGCTGCCTGCTGCTGAAACAGGGACAAAGTCCCCCTGCCTCAGCAGCATGGAGCTCCTGGTGCTGGCTTCCTGATCAGGGGCATGGAGCTTGGAAAGAGCTGCAGGAGTGGGGTAGGTCCTAGCCCTCTGCTCCAATCTGCTGGTGGGGCAGCTAGCAGCAACCCAACAATTGGGCAGCTAGCAGCGACCTAAGCTTCTTCCAGCACTGGCCCTTAGTCACTGAGCTGCTGTTGGAAGATAAGGGTCTCCCAGCCCCCAGTTCCCTGATCATGATAGCAGAGTGGGGGCTAGGAAATAAGGATCTTGTAGCCCCTGTTGCATAATCACGATCTGGGACCAGGGGGCTTGGAGTTCCCTGTTGCCAGTGCAGGGAGACATAGTCCCCACCTGGTCTCTTGTGGTGGAGCCCACCCCAGCAGGAGGCAGCTCTGAAGGGCAGGGAACTATCTCATACCTCCTGGTGGATGGCTGACCAGGAGCAAATTTTGCTCCTGGTCAGGCATCTACACAAGTGCTACGTAGCAAATTTACTTGGAATTAGGAAGGTTTACTGAGAGGTAAGTATGTACTTGTGTAGACGCACATGCTTACTTTGCAGCAAACTATGCTAATGCAAACTTAAGCATGTTGCGTAGATGCGCTCACCTCGTATCACCTTTGCAACTCCCTTCTTTCTTTGACCTTTGCACCACAGCTGTTGCACAGCTGGGCCTGCCTCTTCCTCCAGTTTGTTGTGAGTTTATATCCCCGTGGTACCTACCCAGTCCAGGGTCCAAAGTAACAGTGTACCTTTATTAAACACTCAGTGGCAGGGGGGTGAGGGAGAAGCAAAGAAATGTTACTTGGATAATTGTAGAAGAAAGGACTGCCCCGTTAGTGGAAGATCTAGCGTAAGTAACATAGAAGAGATTAGCAGAAATCAAATAGATAATAATGAGCCATGAAGTCAACTGACTCTCTTATCCTACATGAATAGAAATGCAGCTGTCCCTGCCAGGCAGATTGTTTTAAACTTTCATTGGAGCAGGAATCAAAACGGGGAGTATGGGGCTGCAACTGTACCACCTATGTCTCCCCACTACCTCTGCCTTTCCCTCCTTCCTCCCCAAATTCACCACTGGGCTCTTTATGCTTGCCTATGTATTGTACTCATTGGGGGAAATTTTGGTTATAGATAAAGTGAAAGTTTAGTTTCCTTGAACAATCAGAAAATGGAGGAAGAAAGATTTTAGGAGAAAGAGACTGGGTGGAATGAACAAACATCTATTTTTTTCTTATTAGTTGCTCAGATGCCATGTCAATAACTTTTAGTTTGATAGGTCTTGTTATAAAAATCATTCTGCAGCACTAGAAGGAATCTTTCCAGCTTCATATGTTTCAGTTGAACAGAAGGGACATATGCTGAGAAAGATCAGTGCACTGGAGATATTCAAGCTACTGAACTGAAATTTTGATAGTAGAAAATTAAAAGTATTTAAATTTTTATAAATTATTTGACTGTTCAATGCAACATATTTTGAAAACGTTTAAAGTATTTATGTATAAACTACACCTTTGGTAAAGGAAACACATTAAGAAATAACCTCTATCACTGAATGTGTGTAGGAGAATAGGTATGGGTTCTACACTCCAATGTATCCTTCAAGGAGCCACCTCAGTCTGCCTTCACTTTAGTGTTTTTGCTCCAAGTACCTACTGGGGAATGAAAAACATCTATTCCTCTCACCAGAAAAGCTTCTGTTCCTCTCAAGCCAGCTGAGCTTGCATACCATCATGTCTCTCTCACTAAGAAAGTCAGAAATTGTGGTCCCATTGCGCCCTGGTGAGCAGCTCAGTAGGGCTGTGTGAAGTGTTGGTCCCAAATTCAGTTTAGCAGAGATTAAACCCAATTTGCTGGCCGAATCTCTGAATCCAAACCAAATCAGAGGACCCTTAATCTCTCTGAATCTAATTGGAACCCTCCAAATTGATTCAAAGAAATTTGGAAAGATTCAGAGGTTTGAACATAAGTTTTTTCTATATACCTCTAGGTAGCAGAGGCTTGTGAGTGCTGCAATGCTGGGTGCATGAAGTGCACAGAAGTACGGTGGGGGGCGGGGGGAGGGTGCTCCCCAATGCACTCGGCAGCAGTCCCAGAAGTAGACCAGAAGCACTTCTGGTCCACTTCCAGGTCTGCCGAGGAGTGTGCTCAGTCACGCCTCCCCCAATGTATCCCCCTGGCTCAGTGACTGGTGCCTCCTGGGTTGGGCAGGGGGGGCACCTGGGTCCTCCTGTGGCCAATTGCCAAGCCTGGAGTGTGTGGGGGGGGAGCGGCGCACACTCCCCAGCGCACCCAGAAGTGGACTGGAAGTAATTCTGGTCCACTTCCAGGTTGGCCGCCAAGCACGTGGAGCACTCCATGTGCCCCAGCATTGCAGCTATCATGAGCCATGCCTGCTACTTCAAGGTATGTAAAAAAAAAACTTTTAAAGCTGTGTCTATGTCCAAATCACTGATTCTTCAAATCAGCATCAAATCTTCATATTCAGATTGGGATGAATCAAATCAGGGACAGTGATCCGAATCAGCGAATCGAATTGCTGTCCCTGATTTGGGCCGAATCCGAAAAGGGCCCATTTTCCACACTCCTACAGCTCAGGGATTTTTGACCAGAGGAGCTTCTGAGGCCTGGCCAGTTGATATCTGGGGACACTAGCCCCCTGTGCCAGCTGGACTGCCGAAACTGCTCTCACTTACAGTGGCCCCTGCACCCTCTACCCACTGCAGCAGTCTGGTGAGGACTGTTACCTGGCTCTGACCTGCTGCCACCTGCAACAGTATCTGCCTCCTTGGACCTGCAGCCCCATGGCTGCATACTTGCCAGATGCAGACAGGGACCACACAGCCACCTGGGCTCTGGTACAGGCACTATAGCAGAGCCTCCTGAACCTCTGGGCCAGCTGTCAGTGGGCTGTGGCTACACAGCAGCATCACTACATCCAGACTTCTTGGTCTGGGGCCAGAATCTGCTGCCTAGATCAGGGCTTTGAGTACCAGCTGGCCCTGCTAGGGAGGACCATACCCATGCTGGCAGCCCCTGTTGCTGCCCTCTTCCCCACTGCTGCCAGGCTGGACCTAACAGAGGGAGAGGATGACAATGAAGATCCTGCCATCACTTCCCACATCTGCCACTGCACCTGGGCCTGGGCTACCAGTAAACACTGGTGGGAGTACATCGTCCTCCCTACCTGAGATGATGGACACTGGGCACAGACCTTTAGGTTGTCAAGGGACACATTCATGCACCTGGTGGCCCAGGTAGCCCCTAACATCAAGTGTCAAGACCCTCTGATGCGTCCAGCCCTCACCCCAGAAAACTGTGTAGCCATAGCCATCATAAGGCTGGCCACGCCTGCCAGCCTGAAGCATATGGCCCACTCCTTTGGGGTGGGGAAGTCCACCACTTCCCAGGATGTTCTGGGTGAATGTGGGGTCATCTAGGACATCCTAACCAACCAGGTCATCCAGTTGGCCAGCCCTGGGGAGGTGGTAGCAGGGCTTGGAGCCCTTGGTTTCCCAAATGTGTTGGCGTGCTTGATGGGACCCACATCCCCATCCTCTGCTCCCCTGGGGGAGGGTGGCAGTACATCAACCACTGTGGTGTTCACTTGGTGGTGCCTGAAGTGGCCGTAGACCATTGTGGCAGCTTCATCCACATTTGCACTGGGTGGGCAGGGAGTGCCCATGATACCCATGTGCTATGCCACTCATCACTCCCAGAACTGATGGAGGCATGAGCCTTCACCCCAGGGATTCAAGATCTGATCATTGGGGATGTCAGCATACCACCAGTGATCATGGCAGATGCTGCATACCTGCTTGTCTCCTGGCTGATGTGCCCCTTCCCAGGACCCCTGGATGCTTGGCAGCAGAGCTACAATGCAGGCAGCTGTGGCTGCTGTGCATGGTGGGGGTAGGGGTAAGAGTGTGTTGGCCCCCTCCACACCCATCCAAGAACCCCACCCCAGATCTGACACATGGTGCAGGCTGGGCCCTGGTGTCCTGTGCCACATGCAGCTCTGCAACTCAAGTGGCACCATGAGCCTCCAGGCATTTCTACCTGCAGCTGGCCCTTGGCTCCCTCACAGTCCCACTGATGCAGGCAGTCCCAGGGGCTGTGCACTGTAGGGGGGCCCAACTCACACAGTCCCCTACCCTGGGACCCACACAAACTGTTGGGCAGGGTGGGCTGCAAGGCTTCTGCCCCTTAAGTTCTCACTTGTTTGCAAGTGGATCTTGCAGGCTGAAACTGACAGCCTGAAGAGGGCTGTTTGCAAACAGGGAAAGGTGGAATTTTCCTTTTAGGGTGGAAAATTCACATTCCCCCATGCCCCTCCCCTTCTTACTATGATCACTCATGGTTGCAGCCTCTGACTCCTCCAAACTCTGGTAGTGGTCTGGATGGTCCTGGGTGCCTCCACCTGGCTCCTAGCCAGCTCTAAGCCTTGCCCCACTTTTATTCTCCAGCACGCTTAAGGGGCATGCTCATTGGCAGAGCAAGGGGTAGCCCAATACCAAAGCATCTTTCTGGAGGACCCCTTCTACAGGTTGCTTTTGGTCATGGTCTTGGACCATGCCTTGTCCCACTTTTTTGCTGTGAGGTTTTTTTTGAACAGGGAATGTTTTTTTTGTTCCCGGGGTGCATCTTGTGGCATCTCAAACTCCTTTGAGACACCAGAAGAGGCATGCACGGGCTCATTTGGATGCACCCGTTGAGTTACAATCACCAGCACAAAGATTGTGAGAGTAAAGCTGTTGAGAAGCAAGAACAAGTAAGAGACATTAATGCAATAGGGTATTGGAAAGATCTAGTTATTGGAAGTAAGAAAAATTTCAGGATGGGGTTGGACTCAATGATCTCATGAGGTTCCTTCCTATCCTAATGTCTATGAAATAAATATATACAGGATGGAGATAAGAGATAAGCAGGGAAGGGTGGAAAGGAACTGTGATGGAATTTTAAGCTTTTTGGTACTGTATTTCTCTCAGCTCGGCTTCTTTTTAGTTTAATCTATTTTTACAATCTTAAATCCGAGTATAAAGAAATTCAGTAGTTCAAGCATAATTATTTCTTGGTTACTGGTTATTTTCTAGGTTCTTATGCCTTACTCATGTAAATGCTCAGGATAGCTGATAACTTATGGAAAGTCAAACCACTTCATAAAGAGTCAACGAAACTGGTGTAAAAAAAATTGACCTCTTCTGACAACAGACTTGAGAATAAACACGTCAGAAAGAACTTCTGTGAAGAGGCCTTTCAGTTTCAGAATCTTAGTGAATAATTTATAATGAAACTGCATTAGGGTTTGAAAAGAATCAAATGTGTTGAGTACTTGCTCCAAATTTGAACTGTAAAGTGCTAACTTTAAATGGAAAAGTTCGCTGGCATGTTCACTTGGGGGTTTCCTCTTTCTTTTTGTCTATCTTCATGTTTGCCATAAGAATGGAGTAGGTATGTGAACAGGACCAGAACCAAAATTCCTCCTTTCTAATTCTGATAGCTCTTGTTTTTTTCAGGATGTTGGGGTATCAGATTCTTTTTGGATGAAGAATTTACTCTTACCTTTTAAGACTAATATCTTTAGACCAATTTTCCCAATATACAAAACATAAATAAATACAAGTATAGGGATATCTGAGTGCAGATCTTCATTGTGCTTTACTGAGAAAAATAAAGATGGGTTTCCAGTCTGAAATCTAAATGAAAAACTCATGAAAGTCAATAGACTGTGAAGTATTAAGCCCAGGATAGGAAAAGCAATTTTAAGCAGGAAGAGGGAGACACTGAATTATTTCCTGAGTGTGGTTTCACTTGGAAAGTGTTACAGGCTGCCTCTAGGGAACAATTGACTTCCCTCTGGCTTTTCTGCTTGTCATTTCCACTCACTGTGTGATATAGATGCCCCAGGACAGAAGAAAATTGGACACTTAATAGTGATTGTATTTGTCAATAAACCTCTTCTTGTTCCCTCTCTTCTTCTGGCTTTTTTGAGTTCTTTTATCTTTAGATCTATTTTTGAGCTCACTAAGGTTCAGGGGTCAGTTTATTTATTTACACCCATTTCATTCCCAGGGCTTAGTATAGTTGATGTTATGGCAGAATACTACACTTCTGCCTTGAAAAGTTTTTTTTTGCTGCAATATAAACCTCATGCTCCATTACCATTTTCCTCACTGAGAGTTTAAATGTTCCAATGTAATCTGAAAAAAACTGTACCAAGCAGTTAAATTGAATAGAATTATGGTGTTAACTGCAGTTGAGATCTCTCTGTCTTGTGCTAGAAATAGGTACATCAGAGTCTATGAGGGGAAAAAGTACTGCTTGAAATTACCTAGAGATTGAAGTGAATATCACATGATTAGTATTCTTGTTGTTGGAAATAACTATGATAATGTATTCATTATTGATTTTTTTTTCTCTGTAGGGTTCTGACTTTGGCTCATTGCTCATTTTAAATGGCTCAGTATGTCACAAGAGTTGTCAGTGCCTGCTCATTTAGTCTTATATCATTTGTTTATTGCATTTTCTGTACAAAAGCAGGGGCTATCTATGGGCTACCATGGACATAGATCTCAGCAGTTAGGCAACCATAGAAAACAATATTGACTAAAACACAGACTTTGGAAAAAAAAAACCATGTCAATAAACCTTGATTTACCAGCATGGGGGAAATAATACTGTTTAATTGCCGTGTGGTATTTGCATAAAGAAATGCATTTAAAGAAAAAAAGAAATCCTTGGTTACAATTCTTAATAATTGGAATGTCATTTGTATTTGTCTAACTTCAGATTCAATTAAATATAATTTACATCTGAATTTGGCCTGGAGTAGAAAATCACACTTTAACCATTTTTCTTCAGTCAGAGAAAACTAAATTTTGGATTATTTGTTCATACTTATATGATTTAACCCATATAGGCAGTAGCTAGAACATAACCATACATATTTCTTAATTTTCATGGCTATGCCATTGATCAACTATAACAACGGAGACAGTAAAAGTAATATTTAGAAAATGAAAATACACATTTTAAATGTATATTTTCATTTTCTAAACATTATTTGGCAATGAGCCAAAGCCAGAGGCCTACAGAGAAAAAATCAATAATGAATACATTATCATAGTTATTTCCAACAACTGACTTGAAAATACCTCTCAAAGTTTGGGCTTCATGGCAACTATTGCTTCTAACTGAAACTCTACTTACCCTGCTACTCACACTCGGGAAGTTTGGAAGATAGAGTTCCATTTGCAGATAATATTTTTAGTGGATACTGGTTTGACAAATTTCTATTCACATTTGAAGATTCACTTGTAAATCCTTTCAAAATGTCTTTGTATGAATATTGTTTTCAATGCAATTAATTTTATTGGCTTTAAATATGATAAGCTTTTTAAGGACAAAACTGAGACACACTGCAGGTGATTGCAAAAATTTGGGATGATCTGTTCAGGAGCCTAAATACTGCCCAAGTCTCATTTTATTCACCAAAGGTCATTTTTATATATTTTATATTTAGAACTATCATAACTGGGCAAAATACAAATCAAATAGAAGGCTAGACTAGAATTGATTAACCATAAAAATACCATTTCAAACTAATATCAGATTCTTTTTGGATGAAGAATTTACTCTTATCTTTTAAGACTAATTGCAGTTTGACATACTAGAAACGTAGAGCCATTAGATACAGTAAATTACCAGTCTACCTTCTAATCAAGGAAAGTTAAATAAGTGCCTGAAAAAGTAGGATGAATTCTCTGCTACATTGCAGATAAGGTTATGAACAAAAAGAAGTGCAATACAGGTGAAAGTGCATAAGCTACAGAAATAAATTAAGTGACATGTCTAATTGGTGTAAGCAACAAATTGAAAATTGAACTAGTGTTAATGTAAATTTAATCCACCTTGTTTCTCCTTGCATCCTGGATACAGGATAACATGAAACTTTCTCAATACAGTTAGTAAAGTATAAAATAAAGTTTTATGGCATGCCATATAATAGGTCTCTAAATAGAAATCTATGCTTATAATAATCCGTTCAGTACAGTACAAACCTCCACTGTCAAATACAGAAATGAATGTTATAAGTAAATCTAATGTAATGTGTATAATTAACTGTAAAGTTGACATAGTAGAAACAAAAGTAGAGCTGTCTGAGCCAATGATTTGCACATACAGAACTACTATCACAGTGGCGGTAAAAAGCATTGTATTATTGATTAATAATTTAATAGGAGAAGGGGAAATCACAAGGATGTCTTCAGTATGTACAGCACTGAGAAAAATGGAGCAGCGGTGACTTAACACAGATTGAGGAAGACAAGGATATCATAATGCTACATGGTGTTACCCCTCTTGACTTCAAGGCTGTAGAAGTATTTTACCCTTAAAAAGACCTACATGTCTTGTGTTCAGCTGCATTCATATTCAAAGCCACATAAACGTTGATGTTTCATTAGCAAATTCAGGTGGAATGCTCTGAAAAAATTAAGAATTGGTTTTGGAATAAAGTTTCTTAGGATCCAGACCTCTGCACTTGAAGAATAGTGAAACAGCATATCCTAATATTTGCTTCCATGGGTGTGTGTTTAAATGCCAATATTTGGATTTATGGTTAGCCATAAATAATTCTTCATATTACATTGCTATAGTTGGCTTATATATGGATGGATATTTAATGTTTTTTAATTTTATATTTAAAGTTAGTATCAGGGTTCTGTTTTTGCATTTCTCCCTTTGTTGCATTACCGCTTGTCACACCAACACTAACAATTTGTTCTAGACCATATGTAGCACAGACGGCCTTTGTGGGGCACATGGCAGATCAGGGAGGGAACAGGAATAACAGTGACAGATAGGACAGAGAAAATAAAGCAGAGCAGCAGATTGGCAGGTAGCACAGGGCAGGGAGCAGAAAGCAGAGCAGCAGATTGGGTACAGGAACATGACTTGAGTGCAATCAGGGAAATCACAGGGCTTAGTCTGTGTCATAACTCAGTGTTCTAGGCTAGCTAGACTGAAGAGTGTATATCTTATTTTGTTGTATACTAAATTTATTTAAAACTGGTCATTTGCTTGAGGAAAATCTGCTCCATAATATAAAAGATGTTTTAATCATATCATATAATCATATCAACAGTACAGTCAAATCACAACATATCTGTAAGATAGAATTCTAGAGAATAATTAGTATTTGAATGGGAAGCTACTTTTATGAAATAATTACAGAGCAAAGTATTCAACTCATCATTTGAATGAATGACATAGTAAGGGAGACATTCACAGTTGGGAGATAACACTTTGATTATACATCAGTGCAAACCCAAAGTAAGTTCACTGGCTTCAGTGGAACCGATTTGGATTTAATTATGATCAAAATCTTTCTTCATACAGCCATCCTCCTCCCAACTCTTAGGTTTATTTTTATTTAATTGGCAACAATTTTGAGTTTTGTTAAGAATTTTAAATTAGGAATGACTGCATATAATACTAGGAAGTAGTTTTAAATTGAACATTTTCACTTACAGAATGAATCAGGAAATGAAAGACAACATAGCCATCAGGACATCGATGATAGCTTTTCAAAGATGTGGATTTAGAGTCTGCGTGTGTATAGCTTCCTAGATTTCTGGTACCACTTTGGGCTTATTCTGCCTTGTGCACCTGATTGCAACAGTCACATGCCAGAACCCCAAATAGTATTTTTCTATATCCAGGTGTTTTTAGAAGAAGCAGTACACAGCAAATAGTATTGTTTTTTTCCTTTAAGACTCCCTCCATTTATGCTCTGCTTAAATTTAAAACAGTTTGCCCTCATCTTTGCAACTCTATTTCAGCCTACAAAATAAAAGCATTTTACTGTACAGAAAGTACAGTATCAGAATACTTACAGTCATTAATAGTCAGGTTTTAACACCACTGGCCTCATCCACATGAGCGTGAGCATTTGTTTGCCTGGGGACAAGAAGCAGTGGCACACCTTGTGACGTTGCTACTTGTCCCCGGGGAAAGCCTGTGTCATGCGTCCTCTGGTGCACAGCAGGTTATCCTGGGTGGGGTAGGGGATGCTGGGGCCAGCACTATGCTGGCCCCAGAAGCCTTACCTGGACTTCCGGGCGCCTCCTGGGGTGCAGCAGTGGTGATCCTGCTCCTCAGAGCCTGGTTAGCCTTTGGAGCATGGCTCCGGCCAGCCAGGCTCTGGTTTGGGGCAGTGCACATTGTCGCCACATGTTTGCAACACCACATACCTCATGGCCATGCTTGTCTGGGTGCAACCATTGTGTTTTACTGTGTTTTTATGTATATACTAAGAATGTCCTAGGGATTTTTGTCTGAATAAAAGATGCTGCTTTTAAAATGTTTTATAAATCTATATATCGAAATTAACAACACAGGCTATAGTTAAAGGAAAGTTACAGTTAGTTTTTCACAGAAAAGCCATAAGAAATCTCAACCTATCCCTTGTTAGCTTTCTATTAATTCCCAGCTTTCTTCTAAAATTAGTAGATGTATGAACACAAAGACCATATTTTAGTCTACTTATTGGGTATCTAAGTAGATTTAGTACCTATGTGTCATTTTTCCCCCCACCCTGTTCAAGCCCCTAAAAATTAATTAATGCATCTAATTTAGTAGCATACAACTTACTTTTAAGACTGAATCATATTAACATTTTCTCAGGGATTGATCACACTCAGACTTCTAAATCCTCTTGTATGACTAAAAAGTGGAATAGAATCTGGCCCGAGTGTTTTTTATACCTGTCCAAGCCTTATCTAAGCAATACAGAGCTTCTTGACTTTGCAAAAAATATACTTGAAACTTCACTAGCACTAAACTTCCTCATTAAATATTTAGTTTGGATAAATATACAATGATCTGAAGCCTTTTAGTTCTTCTCATCCCTATGTTTCTATGTATCTCTATGTATTTCTTTTAACAACCCATTCTCCCTGTTTTCATGAGCTTGGGAACTTTCTTCCTACACAGTTCCCTTGAAATGATTCTATGATTCTATGAAATGAGCAGGCCTAGAATTTTTCAGTGTGTTTGCCACTTTTTCATTCTTCGTTATGTATTAGTTATGCAGATCCATTTCTCACAGACATCTGAATTTTTTTACCAACTTCTCCTAAATTTATTTGTGGATTTTATATCCAGATTAAAATATACCATATTTTCTCAATTCTAATCTGAGGTTATTTTCCCCATTTAACATGAAGAAGAAAGCTTTTAATCTTAGAAACAAGCATGAGTGTGGTGGCATGAGGGGAGGGGCAGGAAGCTGCCGTGGCTAAGAGCCGTATTACCAGGGATCTGGGTTTCCTGTTTCCCATGGAAAAACAGAAAACCATGGATTTCCCTATTTTATCAGAGAAAGAACTGAATTTCCCTTGTAACAGAGATATTTGCAGATTTCTCACTTTTGCAAAGAGCTCTGCAGGCAGGCACAGTTCCAGACTGCAAGAGCTAATTGTAGAAAGGGTGGGAAGCCCCTAGCCTTGTGCAGAGGGGGAAGGGCAGGGCCTGAGGCTCAGTGACCCAAGGCCCAGCTCAGGCTTGTTTTTCATTCCTGGAGCCTGTGAGGTAAGTGGGGCTTGGGGCTTGCAGGGCAGGGCTGGAGGGAAAGCTGGCTGGGGACTGAGGGAATGGGGAGGTGTTGGGGGAATACACAGAGTGCCCTCTGGTCTGGACCCACAGCAGTGTGGAATTGGCTCTTCAGGGAAGCCACACACGGAGTTGCAGAGCCCCCTTGGGCCAATACTGCACCACTCTGGGTCCATGTGCTGCCAGACAGGCGGGCAGTCTATGTGGGACTTTCCCCAATACCTCCCCCTCTTTCATCCCCCAGTCAGCTTCCTGCAGGAGTTTCTCTGGCAGATACAGACAGACACACACATAGATTTCATAGACATTATGGCTGGCTTGTAAATTCTCTGATAAAAACTTCAAAATCTGTGATTAAAATTAAAGGCGCTCTCCCCCCTGCCAGCCCTGCTGGTGCCCCTCACTCCCCCACAGCCCCCCAGGCCTGCTCATGCCCTTCATTCCCCCCACAACAATTCCCCAGCACCACACATGCAGGCACAGCCACAGACACAGGCTCACAAACACGCAGGTACAAACACACACATGCAGGCAGAGACATGAACACGCACACACCAGCAGGTAAGTGTGTGTGGGTGGAAGGTGCAGGGTGGGGGAAAGGGAAGGGGTTGGGGGGAGCCAGATCAAGAATGGGAGAGGAGGGAGTGTGTCTCTGTGCACACTCCCAGGAGCAGGGCGGGGGGAGCGAGGTCAGTGGTGCCTCTCTGCAGGCTGCACACACACCACCTGGATGGTCAGAAGGGAGTGGGGGTTCACACGCAGTGGCCACCACCACCCCACATTGCTGCTGCCACCACTGTCATGGCCTTCACTGCTTTCCCGTGGCCGGTAGCACATGCAGCTCTGCGAGCAAGAGGCACCGGGCATGGCAGCAAGAGGCTGGGGCAGTGGCAGCTGTCACATGCGAGTCCCACCCCGCCCCATCCTGCTAGCTAGGTGGCATGTGTGCGGTCTGCAGAAGGGCACTGACAAGGTGGGTAGGGAGGATTTAGTGGGGGGCCAGTTCAGTCTGTACTTTGTTGTTCTGGTCGTTATGTGCAGTGGTTAAAGAAATTGTAGGTAGAACTGATGATGCCTAGGAGCTGTTTTGTTCTCAACTATATTTCATTCCAGATAAACAACCTAAGGGCTTATTGCAGCATGCATCCCACTGGGTTCATCAGGGAGGTTGAAGACCTAGCAAATGGGTGATGTGAGGCGGAAATCTGTCTTGCACAACATAGTATCCTCAAAGGATCTTTTAAATTTCTCTAAGCTCTGTCTCTGTTTCTGTCTCTGCCTCTATAAAGGAAGAAGAGTTTCCTTTATAGGAAGGAAAGGGAAGAAGAGGAACCTTTCATACAAATAAATAAATAAAAACTGTACCCTATGTTGGAATAGTTACACATTCATTTTGACTATTGAGAGCAGTGACACAGACATTCATGACAGCATTGGTTATAATCTAGTGTCATAGAGTATGATTTCACTGAACAGTTCACCTGGGTGATTGGCATGACAGTTAGCCTAATTCAGGAAACAGAAAAGACCTACTGGCATTACTGGATCCTCATAGTGTAGGCAGACAAAATTATTTGTGTAAATCCACTATCTTTTATTAGACCAACTAAAATAACTGGAAAACTTCTTCTTTGCAAGCTTTCATGTACAAACCCCCTTTCTCAGGCTGAGAAATTGTCTGAGGGTCTCCTGTGGCATTCTGAGATAATCTGCTTTAGATTTCTTTCCCAGTTGGTTGTGTTTATTATGTGACAGTAAGTCTGCTTTTTGGAGGGAATTTTGAATACAGGATTGGAGGGCTGTTAGCATTTGAATATTTTTTGCTTGCCTTCTCGCAGCAAAGAAGAAAAGTTACAGTTTGAGATGAGGTAGAGCTTGGCTCTATCCTACCTACCATTTGGGTAAACAAGCTAAGAGTAAAGTACTGCCAAAGCTGTCAGAGGCATGGCTCTGTAAATAGTAGGAGGTTTGGTCTAAGATTCAACTAACAGACTGGGTTAACCAAGTAATAAACACATAACCATGATGCTATTATTCGCTTCCATTTGTTTCTTAAATATCTTGCTTATTGCGTTCTCTTATGTCACAAAATGTCCTTGTTTTATTTTAAAGGCATAATACTAAAAAGCAGGGTTATCTCATTACTGGTAGACAGTTTGACTTATATCTCAACATAATTATCTGATTTCAATGAGAATTTAACAAGAATACCCATCTAGAGTTCATGAATGCAGTGAATACAGCAACAATAATACTTTTAGACAGTATCTGCTGCAAAAGCAAGAAATGAACTTTTCCCCTTTTCCTAAGGGTCAAACATCTCAAACCTGGAATCTTTCAGTTTATTTCTAGTCCTACACTTTATAACACAGGTCTCTATCTTGCTTTTATTACAGACTATAAAGGTTTTATCATTGTCTTCACTGGAGACAGGTTCAGGGACATTGTCATTATAAATATTACAAGCCAATTGCCCATCTTGAA
This sequence comes from Gavialis gangeticus, assembly GCF_001723915.1. Classification (NCBI taxonomy): domain Eukaryota; kingdom Metazoa; phylum Chordata; order Crocodylia; family Gavialidae; genus Gavialis; species Gavialis gangeticus. The sequence continues at coordinate 17,886,678 of NW_017729024.1, read as the reverse complement.
TGACAGAGTGTTTCCTGGCAATATAAACAGTCCCTCCACCGATGTCTCCTCCCCAGCCTCCAGCACGGTGGATCCCTCCTCCCCACCCACCTCCACCTCCTGCCACAGAGCAGCAGGGCTTCCCCTCGCCTGAGGAGGTAGAGCCCCCACAGCCAAATGCCACCGACCCTTTTGGCGGTGCATGCGCAGTTGCCCAAAAGCATTACAGACAGACAGAAAGACTAAGCCCTTTATTATATTAGATTTATGAGCCTGTCTGCCTTACATTTTTTTTATGTATCTATACATATATGTTAAATTTGATCATAGTCATAATCTGAGAAAGAGCTGCCATAAATAGGAAAAATCTACTCTTTTAGGTACTGAAAACTCTTATGATTATCATTCAGTACATTAGGTACAACAAACTGCATTTGTGCACCCCCTGCAAAAAGGCACAGTTGACACTGGTGGCGGCACCTGCAGGCGGTTGCCGCTCACCACCCCACCGCCGACACCGCTGGTGGCATCTGCGGGCAGTCCACAATCATCACTGGCTACGGCCGCGCAGCCATGCCCCCCCCCAGCCGCCAGAGGCATGTGTCGTTCATAATGACAAATTCTCAGCAGCTTCTGGTCATCAAAATAAAGGTTTTTCTAGTTAGCAGTTAGAAGGACATATATAAGGCTCTTGCAAACTTCTGTATTATAATTCAATGATCAACATTTCATTCGTTACTTAGCACAAGCCAAATTGGAAGAGTAAGACTGAAAGCTGAAAAACTGGGTTCTCCAACTAGTGACCCACAGGCCACATGTGGGATTAAATGGCAGGTATTAAATTGCAGCCCTTGGGCTCCCACTTGACCACCACTCCTCACAATGATCTGGCTGCAGATGCAACTGGAGCTCCATGTTCTCCTCTTTCTGGCTTCCTTCCCTGTCCCTGCACCACGGGGCAGGGTGGTACTGCATGGCACAGTCTTTGGTACTGAGAAGACTGCAGCCTTGGGTGTCTGAATGCCATGGTGCCAGGGAGAGACCTCACAGCTAGGAAAGTAAGAGTGAGTTGGGGGTTACTGGGCACATGGTACAGAGTGGGGTACATGGTGGGCAGCCGTAGAGGTCTACATGGCGCAATGTGTAGGCATGAAATGTAGTAGGGGTCACCTGAGAGCATGGTGCAGTGAGGAGGCATGGGGGGCAGCATGGGGAAGTGTGGGGTGTGGTGCAGTGAGAGGCATCCTTGTGCAGAGTGCAGCAGTAGCAGGGGGCACAAGGTGCAGTGGGGAAACACCAAGATACAGTCCCCAGGCACATGTCCTGCTCAGTTCAGCTGCCGCTTAGTTCAGATATTGTGGCCTGAGGGGGCCATTTAGAAGTTAGACAGCCCTGTTCTAAACAATTTGATTTTGATTTTAGATTAAAGATCAAATGAAGTGAAAAACTGATATTGAAACACAAATCTTATGCTTCTCATGTAGAAAACATGCAAATATATGAATTGGTCAAGGTTTGTTGAAAAGGGCCTGTAAGAGAAAGAAATGCTTAATGTTACTGGACTGATTTTCATGTTATAATAGAAACCAAATTGAAGCAGGCACTATATAATACTGTATGGATGTTCAGAGTAACTAGCTTTTTTGTGATATTTGGCAGTTCTGATAACTCCTTTTTTTCCTGATTGGTTGTTTTGCTTTTTTGTTTTAAAAAAGACGTACATCAACATTTTGCCTACCTAAAAAAAAAAAGTTGCACAAAAATTCAGGTTTCCAATATTTTTTGTCATGACACAGAATCTAATATTAGTTAATATGGTTTCTATATTTCTATAAATATTTGAGGAATTTTTCAGTTTTCTTTTTCTCATTTTTCAGCTGAAAAAAGGAAAGAGTGAGTTGAAAAAGTGAGAAAAGGTATGATATTGGAATTTTTTTCATTTCTTATTTTCTAACTTTATTTGACTTAGACAACAAAAAACAAAGTGTAAAGAATGAGCTTTTCTCCTGCATACACACATGCTCTTTTTTGTCCTGTATTATTCATTAGGATAATCTTTTTGCTAGAAAATGAGTGAGAGAAAAGGAAAAGAGTAACATCCAAAACCTTTTATTTTTGCTTTAATAATCACATTTTAATTCAAAATGAAAGAAAAAATCTAGTTCATATCAAAATGTCAGTTCAAATTGAAAGGAAAAAAATGACTGAAATATTTCAGCAATTTTGTGTGTAAAATACAGAGACATGGTTAGATAAAAAGCAAAGTACTGATTATAATAATTTTTTGTCCCCCCAGTGGCTTACAATGTAGACATACCAGGCATTGATTCTCTTGTTTTTTTTTACTTTTTTGGTAAGTTCCTCTCTCTTTTGTGGACTGACCCTATCAATTCTAGCTGGGAATATGCCCCACATCATGTCTACCTGAAAACTAATTAAGATCCTGCAACCTAATGTTTATATAAGAGTCCCAGAACACTTTGGTACCAAAAGTTGTCACAGAAGGAGAGTTACAGAAAATCTAACCAGTAAAATTCTACTTGGCCTTATGCACTGCTAACTCTCTTTGACTTGGAAGCATAACTTTCAAGTATATATTTCAGAAAGCATTACATCATTTTAGAATAATTTCCTATTTATTATTATGAAAACATTTTCCTTAAAAGCGTGTTGCACAACATAAATACATAGCTAAAAAAGAAATAATGCAATTCCTAATTCGCAGCATTTTCAGTACTACTGTGCTCACTGACTTTGCATAAAAGCTTATATTGAAATGACAGTATGTATTAATATCTCTACAATAAAGAAACTGATTTTCCATTCTAATCACCTGGGAGTTATGTTAAAAAAGCATTTCCATCTAATGTACTGAGTAGTTCAAAAAGGGACACTATAAGAATCATTCTCTGACAGGACAATTAAAGATGATAAATGTAAAAAACAACATTATAGTGGTGTCTACTACCAGTATAAATAAGAGTCTTTCAATATTTCCATTGTAATCTGTTTTGGGAAATTTATACTTCAGCTGTAAAATGTGCCTCAGATTAATAAACAGGCCTTTTCTTAGTTTATCGTATAATCCTCAAAGCAATTTAGCTATTAAGTTGCAGGCGAGAAACATGGAGGCTTTGTTGATGTTTTTGTATTAAAGTTGAAGTCAAGATTGTGAACTAGAAATAGTAGTTATTTACAAAAAGGAGGAAATAGCTTCCAGCAGCAGCTCACATATTTTAAGTTAGTTAACACTTTTTATCAGAAGGATTTTAGCCCATTTTCAAATGACACTGTTATTCTTTTAACATGCATTTAACATGCATTAACTGTGAATAGAGCTTCACAGTTCTGAATGCACAATCAAATCTTAAACATAATCACTACCAATAATCACAAAATATGGTAGTTCCTGCAATGTATGTTCAGATTTGACATAGATTTTAACAACACAAATGTCATTAAGCTTTGTCATATAAATATTCCATGGATTAAGAACTCCGGGTAGCATAGGTGGATCTAGATTTTAAAAAGGGAGGTACAAATGATGTGGTGTTTCATCATATATAATAGAAGACATTTTTCTCTAAATAAAAAAATACTAAAGGCTTTATAAATAAAGTAGGCACCCAGGGCTATATTATTTAGCTTAAGATAGAAGCAAAATTATATATAGCTTTGTTAGAATGTGCATTAATTAGCTATATTATATATTATGTATAAAACACAACAAACTAGGCAAAAATAATCAAAAGATGTTGTTTCATTAGTCCTGTAGTCACTAGAATTAAATATATATCTCTTTTGTCAGATTTATAACACAAAATCTAGCTTTCCTGAACATCTTGACAGTGCATCCAATCCTTCACTGAAAGTTATTTACACACCTGAGTTAATGTTCACTTGCATAAAAGTTAATCTAAATTAATCTTTTTAGCTAGAGTTAAAAACAAATAACAGAATTGCAGAAGATAATATAGCTTGATTAGTGGAACATCAAGACCATTAAAAAGATGAGAATGAAGAGTGAACTAAACAGTTCAGAAGTTATTGAATAGGTTATAAATCACGAAGTCAAGTGATTGCCTTACTGCTGTCTGAATACAGATGCTGCTATGACTGCCAGGCAGTTGGCTTTAAACTTTGGATTAATCAATGTGGGGTGCAGCTGCACCACTGTACCTATCCCCATATCCACCCCTGTCTAGTAACTTCTGTCCCTAGACTATGTGGCTATGATATTATAAAGGAAACTTTAAACAAAAAGTGCTTTAGGCCTTTATATGCAAATATGGTGTCTATTGCGGCTTTACTGTAAAAATGAGAATCAGGCAAGAAAGATACTATAATTTGCCTAGGTAAGTGTAGTAAAATGTTGATTCTTAAAGCACAATATTTGGGTATTGCTTATGAAATATACTAGTACTCTTAAGGCTAAAATGTAGTATTAAATAACGTATTTGTCATTTCACATATTAAAATGTTCCCTCATTGTTCTGTGTGAGACCTATTATAATACCTTTTTCACTGAGTGAATTAGAAATATTTTTAAAGTACATTAAAGTCATATAGGGAAACAATTCAAAAGCTAATCTGATAAGCTAATATTGCCTACATAAACATTCCATATGTGTTATATAATTTCAAAAGTTATGTGGCCCTTTTCAGTGATTTTACTTTAAAAAAGTCCTTTCATTCATCGTACATAGTACTATTTTTAATTATATTTAAATAGTACTAGTTGTAATATTATTTTCAATGATGCTATTTTATTTTTCTCTTTAAAACATTAAATGATTCTGAAAACTTGAATGCCTCATTTTTATTCCTAAATTCTGTTTGTCCCGAAAGGTAAAACTAAAGAATTAATCTCCAGTTTATCAAACCTGGTCCTACAATATGCTTAGTAGCTAACTTGCATATAACTGATTTTTTAACTTTTCAATACTGATCCCAGTTTCAGTGAAGAGTTTATATGTGATTGGTTCAGCATATTCTACAACATCAAGCAACTATGTTTGGATTCTTAACAGACAGAGAAAAAGTCAGATGATATCAAGTAGAATGTGATATCTTTTTTGGTGATTTGGCCTGCAAGATATTATAAAATATCATGAAACAGGAAAGCATAGCATTTCTGAAATGCAAGTCTATTTCCCAGCATTGTAAATGAAACTTTTATCTTAATAAGGCTCTTGAATCATTCTGGGTATGAGCTCAAATAAGATGCAAAAGACATTTACTTGCTGATGAAACTCTGACCTCTCTTTAAACTTGGATATTTCCAAGTTTGCATAGTTTCTATTCAAATATTTATTTTCAAATACAAATTGTATATCCACTTATGTACTGAAGCCAGAAATAAAAGTCAACCATTTTGATCATTAAATATGGAAACCACCACCTGTGTAAATATACTGGAAGATTAATCCTTCTAATGAATCTGACCTCATGTGATAGGCTCAGAGATAGAGAAAATTAATTTTATTTTCCTTTCACGATGGTTTTTGAGTAATAAGGGAAACCTAAGAATTTTCTTAGAACTTTTGTGACTTCTGCTGCTTTACAGTGAAGACACTTATGTCTTTTAATCAGATACACCTAAATGTAACTGAATGTATTGGTACTTAGAAAGCTTTAAATTAATTTGTAAAATTGCGGTATTTTGGCAGAAATAAATAAGAAAGTCCTTTTCAAATATTTTGGAGAGACTTCTAAGACTCAGAAGTTACTCAAGAGGAACTGTAAAGGTTTTAAGTATTTATCTTTAAAATAAATTTTTATAAATGATAGACCATATCAGCTGCATTATATGGCAGCATTATGCTGCTTAGCCACTCTGTTTTTATCTCATTGGTCCATTACATCTGTGGAAAACGTTACATAAGAGTTGTATGAACAGAAATACTGTTGAGATGAAAATGAAGAATGGTTTCATAAAATGGTGGGTAGTAAGGCCCTGAGGTTTGTCTCAAGAGCAAAAATTGCTATTCTGTCAACAGTGAAGTTTAACTTTTGGTTATAATTATTAAATCAATATACACTATTACTTTTGGAATTTAAAGAGGTTCTTAAATAGGATATACCATTTCAAGACAGCAACAAACTGTTTATTACAGTCTCTTGAAAGGGAGAAGTAATATCCCCTCTGACATCTCATAACTTTTAAGGTGAAGCATTAAAGCAAATAAATCCAATCATGAAATATCCTGCACTTCTATAGGAGAAATGTTATTTTTAAATAGCTATTTTATCCCTATCCATCAGCTTGGAGAGAAAATTGGACCAAATGAAGTCTTCCCACTCATTTGGTTTCCATGGTTTATTATTGCTAAACATTTTCCAGCTCCTGGACTTGTACTTACAGTATCAAGAATTTTAAGGGCCCCTCCCATCCAAATATTAGCCAGGACCACACTGTTGAGTTTCCAAGACTGGATGAGACTCAAATGAAGTCAGTCTGGCATGGGACTCCTCCACAGCTTCAAGATAAGGAAAATATCATTAGTGAATTCAAAGCTATGAAATTCCCTTAACACATATGCAGATCCCTAACTATTTATCTTCCTTTGACCACACTGTTCTGAAAAGCTATAAATAGATTTTAGCTCGTCCTCTATAGTAAAGTATTTTATTTTCAGGCATGGGAAAAGCATATGTGGCTTCAAATACCTGTATCTACTTGGTAGGAAAATGTCAATGAATTTATTTGTATATGGAAATATAGGCATTGACAACATTTAAATACAATGTTTCAAAAATTTAATACACTTCAGTGATTTGCCACTTAGACTGATAGACTTGAAGAAACACAGAGCAATATGGTGTTGGGGATTTCAAGTAGTAATCCCTTTTCATGAAATACTTTAATGCATCATTTTCATCAGTCCTTTGCCTGGAGAAAAAAAAAAATCCTTCTACCAAATATCAGTAATATGAAATCTCTAGAGACAAAGTGTAAGTGCAACACAAAACTGCAATCTGGATCATTTGGCTGTGGCTGAGCCCTCCCAAGAACCTAAGTCATTTTGAGATTTTGTAGCTATCATCAATGATATTTTTGAGGTCAATAGTCTTTTAACAACAGTTGACCAGACAAGGGCTGGTAAATTACAATTCTTCCTCCTAACTGGGCATATCTACCCATGGCAGCAATAAGCTCTGGTGCTTGTCACTCCAGAGCTTACTGTTGCTGGGTGTGTGTGCCTGGAATGCAGCGCACTGAGCTGGGTCACAGCAGCCCCAGCTGGCAGTGGGTCCAGGGTGTCAGCCTGCCAGCTCAGGGCTCCTATGACTGGGATCAGTGTTCTGCAGAGGAGCTAGCTAGGGCATAAGGGTGCTTTGGTGTAGGGCTAGCCAGTAGGCAGGCAGGTCAGCATCTATGCATGTGCTGCTGCACAGGAAAAAAACTCTGGACCAGGTTGGTACTTGTACTTACAAGAACTACCCTACTGTGGAGTTTATTAGTTTCATGTTCCCTAATAGGGATGCATGTGTAGATGCTGAGAAGTTTACTGCCGTTAATTAGGCAAGTGTGCAGTAAATGTTTCATGTAGATGTGCCAACTGAAGACAAATTCTGACTAGAGATAAGTATAAATAGTTAAGAGTAGGAGTAATTAATGATCAGAACAATTTACCTAGGGATGTGCATCACTCATAGTCTTTAAATCAAAGCTAGATTTTTTTAAAGGTATATACTACAGGTATATGTATGAATAACTCTAGCATATCTGTGCAACGTGCTATGGACATGCTGCAGGAATTACTGGGTGAGATTCTATGTCCCATGATATGCAGATCAGACTAATAATTATGATGATCCATTGTGGCTTTAAAGTTTTGAAACTTAACTGAGTACATAAAGGCATTACATTTGTATTAACCTAACCAGGGTTAGGTTGAACTAAATGCCTAATCATGCAGGCATGCAGATGGCTTAAATCACCCCAAAAATGGTGTGCCTGATCTACGTTAGTTTACCTGAGTAGATGCACTAACTCGCATTGAGATCATATTAACCCAATTGAAGAAACGGTTAACCCAATCTCGTGAACACCTGTACAGGTTCACAGTGCCTGGGAAAGTGCAGCCACTTGACCCAGCCCCAGGGGTGCACTATTCATATCCCTGAACCTGAACTGGGGTATTTATAGCTCCCTGACCACCCCCCCACCTCAGAGTTGGCAAACCCCCTCCCCACCAGTTCCATTGCGATTCCATTCCCAGAGTTACTTACACCATTTTCCCCATGTGGCTCCTAGAAGCAGCAAAAGGCTGCACATGAAGTGGTAACTTGGTGTTTTAATACCCTTATATTTGAGTAAAAAGAACACATGATAAGCAGCGAAAGGGTCTGCTGGTCAGTACAGGGGTTATTTAAACTACTTCTAAGGAATCACAAGTAAATCAGTGACATTTATAAAATTAGTGCAAGGTATGTTGCCTTTATACTAAAATTGCTCTTCTCCAGCAAAATGTACATACAGGCAAAAAGGCTGGCTGAATTAGGAACAGGTGAAACTCTTGAAAGGGGTAGAGAAGAGCTCATGCCCTGATATACTGTAGGAACTTCTTGCATCTCTTTCTTGCACCTCTGAATGTCTGTAGGAGTGTCTGAAAAAGGGAACTACTTTTCTTGGCCAGTGAAAGAAAAAATGAGGGATAGGTATTTGGTTTTATTTCCTCACTCTTCTTAATTTAAACACTTTGTAGAGAGGTGAAACCTTCCCAGAAATCCATGAGCTATCTTGCCGATTTTGCTGCCTAGCCACCTCTTTCCCTGTATTTGTGGTATGTTGTGTTGTCTTTCCAGTATGTTGTGGGTTTGACCAATCTCCTGTTTTTGTGACTAGGGAAGAATATTTTTTTTTCCTTTGGACAAAATTAAAAGTGTTTCTTACCTTGCTTGCAGCATTGTGGTATTCCCATGTAAGTCAGAAAGAGTAAGAATTTTGATGTTAGGAGGTAATAAAGTGGGTTTTTATTCATTGTACTTTGTGGCTGGTGGTCAGGATTGAACAAGACTAAATTAGTTATGACTGAGACGTAAATGCAGAGCTGACCTTAGAGGCGGGTGGCATGGGGACTGCCTGTGGTACCTTGGTCAGGAGGGCGCCACACACAAGCACACATACCGTGCCCTGCCCTGCCCTGCTACACATTCTGGACAGGAACCATCAGGGACTTTGCTGGCAAGTAATCCCAGGGGCTGGGCAGAGGGGCCCATCCCCTCCCCCATCTGTGCCCAGAGCTGACTGGAGAGCCAGCCAGCTGGTGCAGCATGATAAGAAGCCCACAGGCTGTGGTACCAAGTACTGCCAGGCAGCATGATGGGCTGGGAGGAGGGCATCAAGGGCTGTGCCTAAGGTGGCACAGCTGGGTAGCCCCAGCTTGTGTACTAAGGACTTCACCATCACCGACCTTCTGGGGCTGGAGGCTAAGCTGCAGCCACTCTTCCCCAGCCACTGCCACCATTGCTGAGGGCAAGGGCATGGGCAGCTGTGTGGTGCTGGGTAGCAGCACCCTGTTGCTGGGGCTGGGCTTTCTGTGTGGGGAGTCCTGCCTTCTGCCTGCCCACCTGCCCTTTCTGCCACCTTTTGTTGATCACTGGCTATCCCCAGTCTCCACTCCCTGGCACAGACCAGAATCTTGGGTGAGCAGACATACACTGCCCTGTGATAGCCCATGGGGTTCTCTGCCACCCACAGCTGCTGGAGCACATGTGTCCCTTGTGCACACTAAGCCCCACATATGCATAGCCACATACACCCCTACATCCCTGCCACACACGTACTGCATGCACTCACTCCACACACAGAGAACTGGTGACTTGGGAGGATACTGGGGATGGGGGGAGGCACTGGGTGGGTGGGAGGGTGTGCCAAAATATAAGTTTGCCCTGGGTCCCATTTTCTCTAGGCTAGTTCTGGGCATATAATACCTTTTACCTGTAAAGACAGACCTAAAATCTTTACTGTTGAGGACAGCTAAGCACTAATCACAAAATTTGTTAGGGACCTTGAACCTCTAAAACTATTACATAGGATATTGATATACAGTACAAGTCATCTAACCTGATGGTTAGAATGGCAGTATACTTTAACCTAAAAATTTACACAGACTATTGATATACATCACAGGTCATCTAAACTGTTTATGAGTGTGCTGTAGTTTTAGTTTAGGTATATTGATACTAATTAGTAAATTAACCTTGTATAATTTACACATTGTGCTATATTGTTACAGTATACTTATCCTAAGTTTTCCTAGAAACCTTTAAGATAGTCACTAAGGGCACCTATACACATGATGGACTTCTGCTCCAACGTGTTAATTAGCATGTGTCAGAGCAGAATTTATTAATCAAGTCTTCTGCAAGTCTTCTGAGGTGTGCTAATTACCATGCTCCAGCAGCCTCTGCATCACATCTATTCATCATCCCCACATTTCAAACTGGCAGCAGGGGCACTTTAACTAAAGCTTGTTGAATGAGCTTTAGTTAAAGCATCCCCACCACCTCTTTAAAGCATGGGATGCTGAATACACATGACACTGAGGCAGCTTTAATTAGATCAACTCTCAAAGCCAATTTAATTTAAGCCTCCCTCCCCCCACCCCACTCTGGAGCACATGTATAGATGCCCTGAGAGGTAAAGCATGTAGATAAACTTTCAATACTGCTAGAGTGAAAATGAAGTATGTGAAATAATAAAGGGAGTTAAGAGAATTAAATATTGGTAAATGAGTGCTACACTGAAGGGGAATAAGATTTAAAAAATATCGCTTTCCAAAGCTGTACTCCAACATCTCAAAGAAAAAAAGAGTTAAACTGAGCAATTAGAGGCAAGAAAAAAAGCCTGTCCTGTTATGTTAAAGGTACCTACACCATAAAAATAAAAAGGGAGATCTAGCAGGGGAAAAAATTAAGATGTTAATGGTTAAGATGACCAAAAGTAGAGTAAAAACTTGGCTCTTCAAGGACATCCTGGCTCTTGAAAGTGGCATTGAGTAATATCTTGTGCTGCCTTTACAAGTGTCACTGATTTACTTGTTTGCACTTAGTAGAATTTGAATAATAAACCATATGCATTGACAATCACTCCATTTCCTTGCTTGGTGTGTGGAGGGAAATCATTTGTTACAACTGGGGTTCACATGTAATATTTTCAGACTGAGATCTCTATTCATGTCATTAACCCTTCTCACAGTAGGAAGGGCATGAAGCTTCAGAAATGAGCTGATCTCTCAAGGAAGGGTGACAATGATCTACTCCCAAATGGTAGCTTTACTGTGGAAGTCATATACTCTTGTTTTCCACACAGTTAAAGATCTAGTATATGAGCAAAAGTGTGTTAAGTTAATGAAATTGTCACCTGCTACTTAAATCCATATTTAATTTACTCTATCAGTGACAGAGGTCTTGCAGACCTTTGGTTTCATTATATTATTAGAGGGAAGGCACTTTCAAGTCTATAGAAGCTACAGAAAGAGGCACAAAAAGTGAGTAAATCTTTATTTGTTCATAAGACTATAGCTCACAGGGGTCTCTCAGGGAATTAGGTGCTCAAAAGAAAATGAGGTATTCCAGGAAAATATTAATATAACCTTTTGCTAGAGGTTAGTGTCAATGCAAAACAGTGACCTAGTTAGATGCATTTAGGATTCTGCTTGACAAATAATATTTGTAGCTAAAATTCCTTATCTAGAAACCTGAAAAAATTAAATGCACCTCCCTACATGTCCATAACAGGCAGAATATTCCCACATGCAAGCTATACAAGGCTGCATACAAAAAAAAATCTTTATTGTGGGAATAAGACCATAATTATAAACTTGGTTAAACATAGTCATACAAAATACATGGAAATTAAGAGTAATTTTCCAGTCACTTGGCTGATTGCCCACTTATTCCCTTCCTACCAAGTAGCAAGAATGTTCCAGATGCAGTAGATATTTGACTTCTCATCTTTCTTTCTGGAATTTTTGGGTAATAGAATTGATAGAAGTGCACAGGTATGTTCATAGGTGTGTTTGTTTATGTCTGATGGCCTTGCACTTAGAGCTGAATAAAGTATTTCAGACTTTTTTTTTCTGAAAAAAACCCATATTTGGGTTGACTGAAACACTTCGAGAATTAGTATTAGATTTCTTGACTCCTTGCCCCTGAAAAGAAGGATTGAAAGGTAAACATGAAAAGAAACAACAAAAAAGTTTTGTTTCTAATATAAGTGTGCTAATACAAAATTTGATGTAAAATGAATTATATTATAATTTAAACAACTATAGTTTGTTCTTTTTTGTATTCTTTTTCAGTTGGCCAACAAATGAAATCATTCAGTTATTCATACACATCTCCATTTGCTTCTTTTTTGTCTACTTAATGGTTAGTCAAATCAAAATCTGTCACCTAGCAAGTTAAAAATACCCAACTTACTTTGCTGATTGTGCAAAAATTGCTAATGGACATTTGACAATATAATTATAAATAATTATTATAAGCAGATAACCTTCTTTCCTTGTGGGGAATACATGGCTTGTTGAACCATTTTTGGTACATCACTTGTAATTGGACAGCATGGTGTTGATTTAATATGTTATATTCAGCTTCATAATAGTTTTAAACTTTTTCATTTACTTGTTATTTGGGGAAACAGTAATGGTTGAACATCATTCTGGGTCAAATTCTGGAGAATGTATCCTATAAATTAAGAAGCCATTGGACAGATCTTTGATCAGTTTAAGTGAGTAATAAAGACCATTCAGAATACATATTTGTCTTTTCTTACTTATCTCTGTCTATAATTTTATTTCTAGCTTACATGTGTCAGACAGGACCTAATTACACAGATGATGAATATTTACAGCTCCTGTGGGCATCTTTACATATGCTCATGGGTCAGGCTTGGGAGATACTATAATTAAAATGGCTCACAGGATCTGCTCTAATTAAAGCACACACAGCACCTTATATATTCAGCCTCCCACACTTCAAAGTGGTGGTGGGGAGTGCTTTAACTGAAGCTCACTCAACGAGCTGTAGTTAAAGCACCCCCAGTGCCATTTTGAAGCACGAGGATATGTGACACTGAATACATGTGACACTGAGGCTGCTGGAACATGCTAATTAGCATGCTTGCTTAATTGAGTCTTTTCTGGAGAATGCTAATCAGCATGTGTCAGAGCAGGCATCAGGCACATGGGTAGGTGCCCCTAATGACCAAAATAAAGATGTGGATTCTCATCTCTGTTAAAAATCAGTGCCTTAAATGTTTTACTTCATCCTTTGTTTCAGGAGGCCTTTGCCCAAAATTATATTTCTGAGGAACTCTTATCAGGTAACATCCATGTATTGATACAGAGCTATCCAAACTGCCCTTGTAGGCACTTCCTCTTATGCACTGTAACACCTTAAATTTACATCCCTTGCATCAGAAGAATAGGCCAGATCAGGGTTACCAACTGTCCATAAATAATAAGGCAAATGTAAGCCGTTCATAAAAACACACAAAGCCATCAGATCTTGATTAAAGGAATTAGCTGGAATCTTATGCATCTAAATCACTTATTGATCATTGACCCTTGAGTTTCAGCTGTTTGCCTATTAATCCTTTCTGAACTCTCTATACTTCAACCAGTACTCCACTAAAGTAAATTTAGCTACTCAGGGGGCATGTCTACATGAGATGCTATGTCACCATAGCGATACCACATAGCTCGTTGCTATGGTGACATAGCAATGGTGGGCACTAACCATGATGCTATTGCTGCTGCACAGTAGCAATGAGCTACTGTGCAGTAAGTCATTGGCACTGTGCAGTAGGATTGGAAATGACCTGTGTGCTGCTGGGACTGCACAGTAACGGTGGGTACTGTGCAGTTATTTAATAGTTGTTGAAGCAAGTACCGAATGGCCGCACAGTACCAACTGCGCAGTGCGGCACACATGTAGATGCTCCCAGGGAGGAGAGTATTCCACAGGAATAAGTGTTACAGAATCTGCCTTGGACTTTTTTACTGTTCACTAATCACTGTGTATTCTCTTCTGGCTTCTAGACAGTTGCCTCCTAATCAAATAATTTGGCAATAAACCAGTTGTTTAAATTATAGCTACACAGTTTTTAAGGTTAAAAGAGACCATTATAATTCTCTAAGATTCTCTGGCTTCCTGAATAAATATAGGTCATGCAGCTAGGCTGACAAATCGATTGGGATGATTTCTCATCCATTTTAGCTCACTCCATGTCTTTGGTAAATCAGATCAAACCATAAATCAAATATTTTCAATTAGATTAATCACATTTACTCATATTCAACAAGTTTATTGTATAAATATCTTAAATTGGTTGTAGTCTCTGCACAACCCTTTGAGTTGCTTTCTAAGTCTTACCAGACCTCAGGCTGGCAGAGCATAAATTAAAAGCAAGTTTATTAAATATAAATATACACTTTATTAAAATAAGAAGTAAAGTTGGCTGCTGAGATCAGCATTTTGCTATGCAAGCTTATGTCACCTTTGGGGAAAATTAGTATGTAGTACTAATAACTAGCTTATAAATTAGAAGGCACTATTATGAAACATTGTGAGGAAATCTAGCAAAAAATAATAAAGACACATTTTGACATAATCCCAGAGCAACAGTCAAGAGGCCTGAGGATCCCATGCCTCTTTTCTATGTTTAAGAAAAATAATTGCTTGGGCCCAAATGCAACAAAGCATAACATATTTAAAGGAAGGTCTGATGCCACTTTAATGCACCCAGATTTATTATTCATGATCTAATAGTCCTGAACAGTCTCATAGTTTTAACTGAAAATACAGAAAGGCCAATGCAGTTTCTTTTAAGTTATATCTTTTAGATGTATACACTTAAACATACCTGCACTCATAGGACCAAATCATCCATATTGGTGGCCCATTTTTAATTTGTGCTTTGGTTAGGCTTATCTACTAGTACTCTGGTTACATGACACATTGGTAGCAGTATATTCAGCCTTTCCTCTCATATAAAAAAGAAAAGGACCCAAGACATACAGCACCCAGGTACAACCAGGAATTAAACTATTCTACTGTAAGAATAGAAATAGATATTGTCAAATGAAGCAGATCATCCATGCTGGGATGTGTCTCAAAACAGCTAATCCACTTCACTGGGCAAAACACAGGTCACCTCTTGATCCACCCATTGATGCTTCAGGACAATGGGTGACATGTTCTTTTGGGAACTCCTGTGCAGGAATGAGCCCCTCCAGTCCTGCTGTTGGCTAAAAGCTGGGGCATCCCCTGGCCTGGCTACTGCTTGCACATGCTCAGTGGATGAGAAAGGCAGAAGGTTTTAGGGTTTGTGAACTTTTGAGCTGTCCTCATGTAATGACCTGGTTTTTCTGATGTAATGAACATGCCCAGTTGGTTCAGGTTAGGTAACCTGGTTTGGATGGGAAAGCCTGGGAGGTAAATGATGCATTTACCTGAGTGAGTGACAGCTCAGTGCTGTGTGCATGCAGGAGTGTTGTTTGAAAAGGCATGGGTGTTGTGTGTATGGACATCTGATTGGCTGCCTGGATGACTGACAGGTGTCAGTGGAGTATGAATATAAAATGGAACAGAGCTGGAGGGTCTGTGTTCCCTGTGTGAATGAGTGTGAGACTTTGTGTGCAACTGGTGACAGTGCACCTGGAGTGCCTGAGGCTAGAGGGCTCAGAGTAGCCAATACCTGACGTGGTCTAGTGGCAGGGAATTGTGTGCAGCTGGAGGAGCAGTCAGAGTGACTCTGAGTGAGTGTGTAAGTGTGCATGCGGAGTGAGGATCTGGGCGATAAAAACCTCAGTGTGTGTGCTTGCAGGGTGAGGGGGACCGGGTTCTCTGTAATGTGACAGTAGAGGGGATTTGTGTAAGAGCGGTACTGCTGCAGTGATTTCTGGTTGCATATGAGAGTCTGCTTATGCTCTTTACTGCTCTGTCCTGGATTAGTAGTTATATTGTTTTTGTTTATTCTGGATTGTTGTTTTTTCTGTTGTTGTTCTTTAATATAATTATTGTTGCCTCTTCATCACGTGTCAGTCATTTACTAATCAATTATATTGCATTAGGTTAGAGCTGGGCTGTAATCTATCAGCCTAATGAGAATTGAGGCACCCACCATTCTTTCACTAGGCTGATCTCTAGGGGCACTTGTACACATGAGGGAGGTTTAGTTCCCCTAAACTGAAATGGTAGACTTTTAAGTTTGTGAGTTTTTAATTGTGATCCACCGTTTCAGTTTAGGGGCTTTTGTCACAGTGACAGAGCCGTGATGGCCCACAGTCAGTTCACCCTCCCCCATTGCCACGGGCAGGCCCTGCCGGGGAAAAAAAGAAGCGAGGATGCGTGTGACCAGGAAGCAAGCTGTCGGTGAGCCCTGAGCTGGTGGGGGGGCTGGTCTTTCCCTCCACAGCAGCAGTGGCTCTGGGCAGCACCCACCCACTAGCAGCCTGCCTGGGCAGTCCCTGGGGGGGGTGCCACCCCCCCCTGCAAATCAGGGCCCACCCACTGGCAGCTCACTCTCCAGCCATGGGAGAGGTGGGTAGGCTCTGCCAAAAAAAAAAAATGCCGTCCTCTCACTGCCTTTTTTCTTTCCCTCGACAGAGTCTGTCCTCACAAGCTGCCACTGAGTCATACAGACCCCTTTTTTTTTCTTCTTCATGACAGCAGTGCCCCCCAGGGCTTCCTAGGCAGGGTGCTGGCTGAGCGGGTGCTGCCTCAGCTCATAGGCAGGCAGCACCCAGCCTGATCCAACAGGGCACAGGAAGCTGAAAGCCCAGGTGTACTCAGGGAAGCTCAGGCTTGCCAGGCTTCTGGCACCTGATGCAGCATCCCTTTTCTAGCCACCTGGGATTGCTCGGGAACAGGCTGGCTTGCCCCTAGGGCAGTGCAGGAAGGTGGCAGGAGGGCGGCTGGGTGTGCTGCTAGCCGGAGAAGGCAGTGGAGACAGTGCACAGGGTGCTGGAAGCCCACCAAGCCCAAGCTTTTTTGAGCCCACCTGGGCTTCCAGCTCCCCGTGCACTATCTCCGTTGTCTTCTTTGCTCACCAGACATGATGTACACATGCAGTTTTTTTTATCCACAATGGAAGAATTTGTCCCAATCAAACTAAAATACATCAGGTGGTCTAAGTTTCCATGCTCAAATAAAATTTTACAGGAATAAAAATCATGCACGTGTACACAGTGATGCCATTAAGTTAGACAAATGACGATTTCTCATCACTTTTTGTCATGTGTACATGGCCCCACCATCACATGTATAAGCACCCTAGGAGGATTAACACTTTCATTTGAATTATTAGGGATTGCTGCTCAGCACTGGGAGCACCTGCCTGGTTTCCCTGGTTACAGAGATGTGCCCTGGGATGTTCAAGGGCACACCTTGGTAAGCATGCCAAGGCTTGTCTTTAGAGATCCCAGGGGCACATTTCTGCAAACAGAGAAAGCCAGGCAGGTACTCCCAGGGTTTTAGGAGCCCAATCATGTCTGGGAATTACCAGGGGCCCTTCAAGCCTCTGAGACACCTGTCTGGGACAGCTCGAGAGTGCAGGCAGCTCTGGGCTGCCTGTGCTCTTGCACCATAAATAAGAGAAGTCTTTCATTAATAGTGGCACAATTGATAGTACCATCATCATGGCCATTATTTGTCACACAACAAAGATTATTGACACCTGTTTGCTTCGCCTTTGTGCCACCATATTTTTTTTTGTGACCGTACAAAAGCAATGAAAGGCACTATCTGTTTCCACCCTAAGTTACATACTTCAATGTAAATGCCAAGTGTTATAGGGTGTTCTTGATGTTTTGAGTATTCTGCATTATAAATATAAGGGTTTGAAGTGGCAAATATGGGGATTTCTTGGGTTAATAACTGCCTTTGAACACAAAGAAATACATTCAGTGGTACAGGGAGTCTTTTGCAGTCCTATTTTCTTATGTGTTTTAAACTAATTCCAGGATAACTATTTGCTCTTTTCACCTACTAATGAGGTAATGTTATTGTTACCATAGCTGTAATAGCTCTGTGATAAGATATGTAGCTTCTGCAGGAGGATTGGTCATCAGTCTGTTCTAGATTCAAATGTAAACTATGCTGGTACAAATGTTTTGTGTCCAGGGTTTCAGATGCTTTTATAATGATTCTTTAGTAAACTGCATAGATATTACAAGTGAACTAATTTATCTCTTAAAGGGATTTAAGCACTCACCCCAATAGCATAAGTGTCTGTTCTACCACAGAGTTTGTAGCTATCTGCTGCAACCCACAGTGTAGGCAGATATAGCAAGGACTGGGGCAGCAGAGTTGGGCCAAGCAACTAAGGAGAGCAAGAGATGATGAGATCAGAATAATTTGGGAAAAAATAAATCTTGTAATTATTGTTTAAAGGAAAAATATACCTGTTATTGCACTGAAAAACAACAGAATTACATAGATACTTTACTTTCCCATGTAAGCAGTGACTAACCCAGGGTGTTGAGGGAGCTAGCTGGGGTTATTGCAGGGCCCCTGTCACGGCTCTATGAGCAATCGTGGTGCTTGGGCCAGGTGCCAGATGATTGGAAGGTAGCAAATGTGGTCCCCATCTTCAAGAAGGGGAAGAGGGAGGACCCGGGCAACTATAGGCCCGTCAGTCTTACCTCAATCCTGGGGAAACTCTTTGAGAAGATCATCAAGGAACACATTTGTGATGGACCGGCATCAGTAATGATGCTCAGGGGCAATCAGCATGGATTTATTAGGGGGAGATCATGTCAGACCAACCTGATTGCCTTTTACGATCAGGTCACAAAGGCCATGGATGCCTGAAATTATGGATGCCCAACTTGATACACTATTATGGCATCCAACTTTCAAATTATTGATAGTAGAAATTTTCCACAAACCAACTTAACCCTCATCTGTTCTCACGAAACTGTAACTGTTGTTGTTCTCATAGGGTAACTTGTTACCCCACCCACATGAACAAAATGGAACTGGTGACAACAGTATAAATGTACCAAAAACTATTTATTCAACATACAGATTATTTGAAAGAGTATTTATGATTATTTGAACCCAAAATATTATTTAACTAGAACTATGAACAAAAATGTAAACTTTATTTAGAATTTCAAAACGTGAATGAACAATGTGCTAAGGCTGCAGTTCATAGTTTCATAGTTTCATAGATTCTAGGGTCGGAAGGGACCTGAGCAGATCATCTAGTCC
>NW_017729024.1:17850281-17867453 GCF_001723915.1 Gavialis gangeticus | reverse complement strand
CCCCAACCTGTAGGTATGGTGCCGGTTGTTCCTCCCCAGGTGCATCACTTTGCACTTATCTGTGTTGAATCCCATCCTATTCTCATTCGCCCACCCTTGTAACCAGTCTAGGTCAGATTGTAGCCTGTTGCTTCCTTCTAGTGTGCCCATGTCCCCACACATCTTAGTGTCATCAGCAATCATACTGTTTTCAAGTTAATAATTACTTCCAAAAACATTTCCTAACTGTTTTAATTAAATATTGCATTCCTCACAAAGTCACAGTGATGTACTGTGGTGCACACAAGCAAATTGCTTACAATCTTTGCATCATTTCCAGGTTTTTGCAATCATCAATCCTTGGACAAAAAGCACAACATCCGCTCATGCTTGCAAAAGGTTCTACTAGGGTGCATTGTGGCAACTTGTAATTTAGGGCAGTTATACCAGACCTGACGGACTTAAATTATGTGTATCCATCATTCTTCATTTTATCTGTCTGTCAATCAACTGTTCTCCAAACTCCTGCAACAAAAAGCACCGTCTTCTTAAATGTGATTTTTGCTTCCAGTTTGCGTTGTGGCCTAGCCAAGTGATGAGGCTAAAAATGGCAGCCACATCCAGCATATTGAAAAACAGTGTCACTGGACACCTATTAGTTTTCCAGCTTTAGGAGGTCATACGGACCAAGTGGTCAAGGTTATCCACAACTCCTCCAGTGCCTTGTGACCACTGTGGTATAGACCACTCAGCAGTAGGAGGCCACTGTAGGCTTTCAGCTCTGTTTTGTCCAGCTTTTTCCATTCCTTTCTATTTTCAGGATGGCTATCATTCCACTCCCTGAATCTTCTTTCTGCCTCTCTGTTTGTTTCTCTTATGATAATAATCAGGATATCTTATGAGAGAAACAGGTGGAATGTTTCCACCACTGTGTCTTTATTACTTTCTCTTTGTTGACTCAGCACTTTCATGGAGTATGTCCTTGGCTGTTCTCTAATGATTCATTTAATAGATTTCATAGACATTAGGGCTGGAAGGGACCTTGGAAGATCATTGAGTCCAGCCCATCACCAAAGGGCAGGAAGTCAGCTGGGGTCATAGGATCCCAGCAAGATAAGCATCCAATTCGCTCTTGAAGGTGTTCAATGTAGGTGCTTGAACCACCTCCAATGGCAGATCATAGATTCATAGATGTTAGGGTGAGAGAAGACCTCAACAGATCATTGTGTTTGACCCCCTGCCTAGGCAGGAAAGAGTGCTGGGGTCAGATGACCTCAGCCAGATGCCTACCCAGCCTTCTTAAAGCCCCCCAAGGTAGGGGAGAACACTGTCTCCCTTGGAAGCCCATTCCAAATTTTGGCCACCCTCACCATGAAGAAGTTTTTCCTGATATCCAGCCTAAATGTGCTCTCTGTCAGTTTGTGGCCATTGTTCCTTGTTACCCCAAGAGGAACCGGGTGAACAGAGAATCTCTGATCTATATGAGTGGCCCTCCTCTGGACCCTCTTGAGTCTGTCAGCATCCTTCTCGAAGTACGGCTCCCAAAACTATGAAAATGTTTTAGAGGTTTATGTAATAGTTTTATGTATAAGTGTCTTAGATTAATTGAAATTATTCATAGAGCAATGCTAAATTGTCAAATTTAAATCATAATAATAAAAATACTATATCTGGTAATGTGAATTGAGGATTATCTTTAAATCTCAATTAGACCTACAGGATAAGCTGAATTCAAGTATTCATTGTCTGGTACTTTTTAAACATATTAAAGCTGTAAAGTTTCAAAGAGGTCTGCATAGGCAAATTTGAGTTGATACAGTTCTTCTTTCAGGATCCAGGTAGAAATACATATTTTTCCATCACAATATGTAAGATTTTTTTCTCCTATACTCTAATAATCCAAAGCCAGTTAGTCTGAATTTGTTCAAACATGGAACAAACTCTTCTTTACGTTGACACTAATGGTAAATTTCAATGTAAAACAATATTGTTTGAAAAAAAATTATCTTATTTGGCAGTTCCTCACAGTTAAGGATGATTGTCTTCCATGATTGTCCTATCTGTGCATCCAAAGATGACTGATAAGGCCTATCTGAGACTGAAAGACTCTAGTGCAGCTCAGACACATGTTTTCATATGACGTGGGTGGTGATGGATTCTTGATTTGATCTGCAACTTGCTATTTCTGGTCCTCCCACTTTTCCATCTCCTGTTGCTGTGAGTTTTCAAAGTACTGAGATCCCTGTAGCAGATGCTTCCTCCACTTGGGCTGGTCATGGGTGATAGACTACCACAAGTTACATTCCCACATTGTTGCATTTTTTTAAGTTGGCTTTGAGGAGTTCCCTGAAACACTTTGTTTGTGCCCCTGTAGACAGTATGAGTCCTGGCATGGTCAAGCATGCGTTGGATGGCTAGAGTTTGGAAGGCTCTGGAACATCTAAACTTCTGACCTTAATGACTCTATGACTACTTAGAAGATTTAAGCATGTGCAGTTCAAACCTAGTTTTATAACCAAAGAGCAGGCACATTATGTTAGAGAGTTATGAAGGGATGATGAAAATAAGTGGTCCATGAAAGAGATACTATTGATTGACATTGATTAAGATGTGCAAGCCGTGATCGGATCAAGGTGTGATTGGCAGGCAGCATGATGCCGCCACTATGAAAGCCAGTGTGAGGCACCATCTTGATGCATGACTGGGTGTATGTGCATGTGTGCGCATGCATGGAGACAGTATGCATCATGATTGGGAGCCTTTGTGACTAATGACTGTGTATGTGGAGTAAATTGCATTAGAGCATGTAGAAAGTGAGGTGTACCTGTGTGAGAAACTGAGGACATTGGTAGTTGAAAGGATCAAGTGTGGTGTGAGGGACCAACCTAGTAGGATTCACTCCACTTGTGGACTTCCTGAACTTACCTGTCTCATCCTCCTGGGAGGGTAAGGTATTACCACCTTCTTCTGAGGTGATGAGTACTCACTGAGAGTGGAGGAAAAGCTAAAAATCCTCAGGGCATTAGAGGTTCTGCAGCAGGCTTTCCTGCTGGCCAGGTCTTATGGTGCTCTTGACTGCCACCTAATGGTGGCTGATTTTCCTTGTAAATGTTGTATATAGCATTTTACTGACTGGTTCACTGTTGTTGTGTAGATTCGTTGCTCTGTTTTGATACTAATTTTTACAATATACAGTCTTGTTAACTTTAATTGTGTGTGGAGTTTTCATTGGGGTCTTGCACCTCTGGATGGGGCCAGGCTACGGGCCAATCTCCAGAGGGAATTAACCCTTTAGGTGCTTCAAATCGAAAAGATACCTGGCGGGCTCTAGAGGCCTAACAAAGCTCTGGACATATAATAAGGTTTCTCCTGACAGGCCTGTCTTCATTCCTCTTGAGTATACTCCTTGACTGAGCTGAGAGAATAAAACTTGCTTCAGGAGTCTGGAGTTGGACATCTGGATGATGTTGGCAGCCCACAGAAGTTGATGTCAGATGATCATTGCCTTAATACTCATGGTGCTTGCAGGAGGACCCTAACGTTGATGTATCTGTCTTCCCACTAGATTCAGAGGATCTTCCATGGGTAGCATTGACAGTACTTCACCAACAACTTTATAGGTATCCTGTATGTTGTCCATGTTACAGCTTCATTCAGCCAAGTGATGATCACTACTACTTGATAAGCCATGAGCTTGGTTTCGGATCTGATGTCACTATCTTTGAACACCCATTTCTTCAGGTGTCCAAAGGCTGCACTTGCATAATTTGAAGCAATGTTCAATTTCTTTCTTGATGTCAGCCTTCTGTGAGAGATGGCTTCCAAGGTATGGGAAATACACAATGTTGTCCAGAGTCTCACCATGGATCTGGACTACTGGAGCTGGGGACTGTTGATTAGGAGCTTGTTGGTGAACGACCTTAGTCTTCTGAATGCTAAGCATCAGTCCTATTTTCTAGGGGTGTGCGAAATAGGCCAGATTCAATTCAGATTTGGATTTGGTCCAAATCAGGAACAGTGATATGATTTGTTGATTCGGATCACTGTCCTGATTCGATTCAGCTGAATCCAAATCTGAAGCTTCTATGCGGATTAAGAGAATCAGCAATTTGGCCATAGACACAGCTTCAAATGTTTTTTCTACATACCTCAAGGTACCAGGTGTGACTTGTAATGCTGCAATGGTGGGGCAGATGGAGCATCCTACGGGAGCTCAGGGCCCCCCCGGCATGTGAACCCGGAAATGGACCAGAATTACTTCCAGTCCACTTCTGGGTCTGCCTCTGGGTGTGTGGGGACACCCCTTTGGCTTGATGATTGGCCATGGCGGGGACACCGGGTGTTCCCCCAGACCCAGGAAGCACCAGTCACTGAAGCAGGGGGCAAGGGAGGGGGTCCCTCATCCACTTCTGTGTCCACTGCTAAGCGCGCCAGGGAGCCCCCTATGCTTCTGTGGGACACTCCATCCGCCCCACCATCTCAGCATTTGTGAGCTGCCTGGTACCTGGAAGTCTGTAGAAAAAAAACATTTAAAGCTGTTTTTATGTCCAAATCATTGAATCTCTCTGAATTGATTTGGATGCTTATGATTCAATTCGGAGAGACTAAAGGGTCTACTGATTCAATTTGGATTCAGAGATTTGGCCACTGAATCAGGCTGAATCTCCACCAAATCATACGAGTGACTGAATCTGCACACAGCCCTAATATTTTCTTCTATGCCTCAGTAAAGACATAGACAATTGCTTGTAGGTCTGTGTCACAGGGTCACGCAGGTGCCCTGTGCCTAGGAATGGTTAAGGGCAGCTGCCAATCACCCAGGGAGCCCAGGTGGAGGTTGCTGGGGCAACTGGGCTGGTCACATGACCAGGAGGGGGCAGGGCCAGGCCTTTATAAGCAGCCCTGGCCAGAGCCTAGTTAGCAGTTCCCTTCTGGTAGCTTGATGTGTGGGCTTTCTGCAGTAGAGCTGAGCAGGGCTGATGGTTGCAGTTTGACCGCCCAAGCAGCTACAACATGGTAAAGGTAGAAAGAATCCTGACGGGGAGGCTATTGATAGAGAGGCAAGTACGCTTAACCCTATGTTTGAGCAAGGAAGCTTGTTATTGAGTTACAGCTGGTGTGCTTATTGTTCTGTTTAGTTCATTGTGTAAATACCGGAGGACTGGGTGAGGCTGTAGGGGTGTGAGGAGGCCTCACTGGAACTCCCCAGGAGATTGGGGGGTTCCTAGTGCCCTGTGTGGGCATGGCAGTTCATTCTTTTGTTTCATTTCAAAGCACTTTTCTGTTTCATTGAAACTGTTTCAATGCGTTTTGACGTTTTGCCCGTATGCTATAATGGGGAAACCATGAAAATGCCTAACACTGTCATTTATTGCCTGATTCAGATGAAAACTGAAGGGATGGTAGCCCCTTCTGAGGGCATGAAGCCTGCCAAGTTTCAAGGAGATGTGTCCCAGAAACCTCTGCACCTTGCACCTCAAACTGTTCAAAGCAAAAATCCTGACACTTGCCAGCAGCGGCAGCCTCCTGTCATCCAGCACACAGATCTGGGGGCCACTCTCAGGAGGGCTGCAGGGATGTGTCAGACTCCTGGGGTTGCAAGCCCCCAGATCTGTGTGCCAGATGACAGGAGGCTGCCTCTGCCACCTCGGGCAAGCACTGGGCTGGGGAAGGTTACTGCGGCCACCAATCCCAGGTGGTGGCAGCAGCAGCAGCAGGCTCCTCTCATCCAGGGCACAGATCCATGGGCTTGCACCCCTGGGAGGAGTATGGCACAACCCCACAGCCCTCTTGGGCAGCCCGCTCCCAGCACCGGGGAAGATTGCTGCTGCCGCCAGTTCCAGGTGGCAGTGGCAGCCTCTTCTCATCCAGCGCACAGATCCGGGGGCTCGCACCCCCAGGAGGAGTCCAGCACAGTCTGGCAGCTGTCTTGGGGTGCAAGCCCCTGGATCTGTGCACTGGATGACAGGAGGCTGCTGCTGCCATCTGGGACCAGCGCTGGAGCCAAGTAAGCCCTGCTTCAAAACTGAAAATATTTTGACACTTTCATATTAAGTGCCCTCATTTCATTTCAAACCTGTTTTGAAGCCTTTCATTTCAATGTTGCTGTTTTGAGCTTGAAACATTTCACTGGCTGTTTCATTTTGAAGCTGCTTTGAAATTTCACACAGCCCTACTGTCCAAGTAGAAGGGCACCTACCTCTGGCCTTTGAGAGGTGGTGTGCAGGAGCCAGAGTTGGCTTTCTGGGGCTGTGCCCAAGCATAAGTATATGGGGGTCCCTAGTTGGGTATGTGGGATCCAGGGTCAGGTTCTATGAGGCTGTGCCCAAACATGGGCACATCTGGGACCCTGGCTGGGTGTGCAGGAGGCAGTTTCAGGCTCTGTATGGCTATGCCCAAGTGCAGGGGTTCTCCTTGTCTGAATGTCAGGTGTGTGTGTTCATCATGGGGTGCTTCATTACAGGGTGCAGGGACACAGCCCGGGGCTCAGGGGCCCAGGTCCCAGGATTCATGGACAGGATACAGACTCCTCTCTTTCCCTCAGCCCCCTGCATGTGGTTAACAGATGGTCAGAAGCAAAAGGCAGAGCTGGGGAAAAGGTCTGTGCTGGTTTGGCTCTGAGAGAGCTCAGGGGTGAGACCCACTGGATAGTTGGTTGGAGGAGCTGAGTGACTACCAAGTGCCTCCCTGTTGGGGGAGGAAAGGGGGACCCATTGTGGGTCCACAAAGGAGGCTGCAGCACTGGAGGATAGCAAGCTAACTTGAATTCATAGGGGATCTAGTACAGAAGTTTTATTCACTGGTCTAACCAAATAGATTAGATTTCAGCACACACTGAACTAGGTCTCTTTTAGACCGGGTTCTGCCATTTATGGGTTTTGATCAATTTCTGATAACTTAGACAAGTTTACATGTCATCTCTGTACCTGGCCTTAGTGTAAGTGTAGTATTCTGGACTACATAGGTTTGGATATGATGTAATATAGCAACCCTGTTTTTCCTAATCGTGTACTTCTGACTGCTATCCTAAAATAAAACAGTTCACTCATTGAATCTAAACTTACTTTCCAGTTAATAATCAGTACAAAACTTTTATAAGGTCTATACACTATAAAGTCCCAGAACTCAGAAAAATCACATTATACTTTTCTCAACTAATATTTTATTCTGAGAATTATGTGACAGTTGCTATATTCTTCCTAATCAAACAGTAAGTTAACTTAATGGAATTATAGATTTGCTAATTCTTTTAAACTCACATTTCATATTTTTAGTGGTTCATAATGATTCTTCCAAAAATCCATTTCTATACCAAAAAAAAAAAAGACCTATCTAGCTCCAAAGTATAAAATGGCCCCCACAACATAAATATCTATTAAGTTTATGATCATTTGTGAAAGTATTTAATAGACTGATAGTATAAGCCTTTCTTTTTGGTGTAAGCAAACCAGCTTAAAGTAGTAGACTACTCTGTTGTTTCACAACCATTTTTAAATTAATTATTCTAGAATCTCTGTAATGATAATGGATTAATTTCATGTCATTTTCAGCACTCATTATAGTCTTTGTCAAGGGAATGAGAAAATGTAATGAGAACAAAAATATATTAAGCATAAAAAAATTGTGATAACTCATCCTTATGACAAAACTTGTGACAAGTGGAAAAGACTAATCCTTTCTCTTGATAATCTTAAAATAGTTCTAAAGACAGAAAATAGTATAACGGCCATCCATTTATATGACAAACACAATAAAACATTTAAACATCTTCTAATGGCAATCTTAACCCCCATTAGCTCCAATAGAAAAAGCAATGGTAAGCTATTATTGCCTGAATGTATATACTATTAAGCCATTCTTTAAATTTAAGAAGTTTCTAGTTTAAAGAATTATATAGATACACACCATAACATGTTCTTTAACCATTTCTATGAACAGAGCTCATTATCAAAGAGCTATAAAGTTATGTGGCCAATTCTGACACGCAGGACTGGTCAGAAAATATCTCATTGTGAATTTTTTTCAACAATAAAAGGAGAGGTTTTTCCTGAATATTTTCACAACAATCTGTCCCTTTTTCAAAACCATTTTATTAATGATAAAACATAGTTGTATCCATCTAAATAAAACTGTAACAACCCACAGTACTCTACCACTTTCTTAATGTGAGAGACACCCTGGAAGCTTGGAGTAATACACATTACTGAAATAAGATATCTTTTAGGTTTTTTAGACTAATACTGAGTAGACTTTGGAGATGCAAATAACCTTTTGCCATATCTACTTCTCCTTAGAAGCTGAAAGGCTCTGCTGTATTGTAGGTTATGTGTCTTAACTATCCAAATGGTAGGATCCTTAAACAAGATGTTAATGAGTGGAAGCAGTAGCTGACTTAACATATTTCCTCTTAATGCTTTATAATGCCTGGAAGAGTGAAATTTGATCATTTAGTGGCATGAAAGAAGAACACACTCCAGCTTGGCTATGGGGAGGTTTATTAATCATGATATTTGTGTAAGAGTACACAGCAGTGTCCAGAAAGTATAAGAAGTTCTCAGATTGTGTTAGGGACACATTTGTGGCACAGATGGTAAGGAAATCACCTCGGAGAAAGGCTTTACTTGATTTCCTGCTTACTATCAAGGTGGACTTGGTTGAGAATTAGAAGGTAAAAGCTACTGGGATGACAGTGATCATGATAGAGTTTGTGGTCTGAAGGAAAGAACAAAGGAAAACAGCAGAATAAAAATATTAAAATTCAGCAAAGAAGAATGTAATTAATGTAGGAAACTGGTAAGCAGATCCTATGGGAGAGAAGTATAAGGAAACAAGGAGCCCAAGTAAGGTTGTGTTTTTTTTTTTTTTGTTTTTTTTTTTTTTGTTTTTTTTTTTTTTGTTTTTTTTTTTTTTGTTTTTTTTTTTTTTGTTTTTTTTTTTGTACTTTAAAGAGACTAAAGGCAACAAGAACATGCTATCAGAAGGCAGGGTAGGAAACATATCAAGAGACCAACTGGGCTAACTTACAAGATGCTCAGTTATTTGAAAAATAAACAGGAGCCTTTCAAAACATGTTAACTTGACCAGATTATTAATACTAGGTATAATAATACAATATTACCGAATTTAGATACAACTGGGGGGGAACAGACCAAGAAACGAATAAGGTCTTTATTGAATCGAGAGTGGAAAGTAATAATGAACAATGCAGAGAGAGCTGAAGTGTTTTAATGTTTCTTTTTTTTTTACTTCAATTTTCACATTAAAAAATGTGGTTGAATATTTACTTGACTTTACAAAACCTGAGAGTCAAGGTGATCTCTCTCTTTTGTGCACTAGCTAGGCCAGATCTGTTTGGGTACCAATGTCAGATGTGATGAAATGCATTCACTCCAGCATGGAAAATCAGTAGAGAATTATATGGAATGGAATACTTCTATTTTCAGCTTTGGAAAGGGAACTACTGTAATGGTAGATTTCATTGCATTTTGTAGTAAGTATTGAGGGTAGGAGAAGCAGCATTTCTGTATTTTCAGCTACAGAAGTTCCTTTTGTAAATTCTTCTGGAGACTTAAATTGTACCAATAGTGTTTTCAGTTGAAATTTCTCCAGGCCACTCTTTCATAGATCTTGCAGCCTTTTTTCATGGTCCTACAATATACAATTTCCCTAATGGTAGGTGATGACAGTTACTCAGTTTCTTCAGTGATAAGTAATAGTGATAAGCAGTATTCCTCTTCAAGATTAACTCCCACTGCTAACATGGATATGTCTGTACCAAATCAAACCGTGACAGACTGACACCTGTGCTCACTGCACAAATAATAAAAGGATTATAGTACCTACAAACAAATCTTCGTACAAGTGGAATTTTCATAGTGGCAGTGGCATCAGCATTATATCTAGGCAATACCTTATCTTCCTGTTTTCCTCATAGCAGCAGCAAGTTCTTATGCACTTTTTCTAACAGCTTTGAGGTACAATGAGCAGGACATTACTACCCATATTACTGTTTGTTAGTTTACTGTAATCGTGGTTTCATACTAAGCCCTAATTTACCAAACTCTTTGCCTTCTGGACTTGTTTAAAGTTGAATACTATTGACAAAGTTGTAGGTTCATTGTGTAGATGCTAAAAATAATGTTATGTATGGTTAGAACTCTGCTGAGACTGGCAATGTTAACTTTTATTCCAAACCACTAATGAGCTTTATGCTATCACTGCCAAATACAATTGCATGCTTCTGATATTTCCCACATAAGAAATGAAAATTCATATAATTTGGATGGTTTTACATTTTTGTGTATGTTTACATAGCACAATATGACTATATATTAGCCTGGATGAGGTTCCGTGTTAGCATGACTATACATCTCCTGGGACCCACATTAGTTTTAGACTCATAGAAACATAGAAAATTAGTGTTAGAAGGGACCTCAGGATGTCATCTAGTCCAACCCCCTGCTCAAAGCAGGACCACCCCCAACTAGATCATTCCAGACAAGGCTTTGTTGTATTGAGCCTTAAAAACCTCCAAGGATGGAGTTTCTACCACTTCTCCAGAAAATCTGTTCCAGTGCTTCACCATCCCCTTAGTGAGTGTTTTTTTTTTTTTTTTTTCTAATATCCAATCAAAACCTCCCTTGCTGCAATTTGAAACCATTACTCCTTGTCCTGTCATCTGCCATCACTAAGAACAGTCTTCATCCTCTTTGGAACCACCCTTCAGGTAGTTAAAAGCTGCTATCAAATCCCATCCCAGTCTTTAAACTTGGATTATAAACCTCTCAGAACAGGGAATATCTCTAAATGTTATGTATTTACTGTAGACTAAATAAGCCCGGTTCCCTCAGCCTCTTCTCATAAGTTGTGTGTCCCAGCCCCTGAGCATTTTTGTTGCCCTCTTCTTGACTGTCTCCAACTTATCCACATCCTTTCTGTAGCGGGGTGAGGGGGGAGGTCCAAAACTGGACATAGTACTCCAGATGTGACCTCACCAGTGCAGAATAAAGGGGAATAATTACTTCCATTGATCTGCTTGCATTGAGCCTACTAATGCAGCCCAGTATGCTGGTAGCCTTCTTGGCAACAAGGGACACTGCTGATTAATATTTAGCTACTTGTCCACTGTATCCTTCAAGTCTCTTTCTGCAGAGCTGCTGCTTAGCCAGTTCATCCCCTGCCGGTACTGGTACATGGGACTGTTCTGTCCTAAGTGCAGGACTTTGTACTTGTCCTTGTTGAACCTTATAAACATGAATGCCACATGCCCCTGAAGGTTGGAGGGGCATGGCAAGCTCCCGCATATGGCAGCGGCACTGTCAGCAGTGGGGAGCATGATGGCAGTGAGCTCCCTCAGGCGACCACAGCAATATTGGCAGTGCCGTGGTGAGTAGCTGGCAACCAACAGTTGGCAACCACCCGCAGACGCCTCCAGCAGTGGCCAGTGGCAATCGGGGACCACCCGCAGGTGCTGCCAGTGGTGTTGGCAGTGAGGGTGGGGGAGGGTAGCGAATGGTGACCGCCTGCAGGCACCACCAATAGTGTCAACAGCGTGTTTTGCAGGGGGGTACACCTCCAATCCTAGGGGGTGTACATGAACTCATGTGCATCCTCCTACATGTCGCCAATGCTTATGAGATTTATTTTGGCCCAGTCCTCCAACTTGTCTAGATCACTCTGAATCCTAACCCTACCCTCCAGCATATCTACTACACCCCTGAGCTTGATGTAATCTGTGAGCTTAGGTGTTTCAACATACATCACTACATTGTCTAACAAGGGCATTCCCTCCATTTCTAATGATGTTTAACACTTAAAAGTCAAGTCCCAGAAACTTTCTGCCATTTAAGTGGTTAAATATGCACTGAAAATAAATAAATGTGAATTAGTGGAATCAAGGAGGAAGTTCCTCAACAAACGTCAGGACATCAGGTGTCCACACATCAAGTATTCCCCATTGCAGAGGACAATGTCCAGTAGATTTTAGTACTTACAAATAGGAAGACTACTTCAATCTAAACTAACTGGCAATGGCTCCAGGGGACATTCTGACAGACGGAGATCATTGTGCCAGACAGGGCTAACTAATATATATATATTTACTTGTCTACTTTCTCACAAAGATACAAATCATTTAAAATTTACTTCCCTCAGTAAGTAAATTTCCAATTAATTTGATCATTCCAATGTTCATATACCCAGCAATGTGTGTTTGAATTGGCAAGGCATAGAAAGCCAGACCTGCAGTAATTGTGCAGCCCTGATTCAAATTCTTTCCATTAGTTACCCAATTAGGCAGAATGAAACTTAAATTACCAGCTTCAAATTTTATTTATTTATATTTTGACACAAGGCTAATAGTTAACCATGTTTAAAGTCCAATGACTGGTAAGAGGAAAATATAGCAGATCAAGACACCAAAGAGACAAAGAAATCAGATATAATTAAGGGAAATGAGAAGGAAGAAAACACATAACCACTGAAAAAGAATTTCTCACTTAATTATGCCCTAACTCAGTGACTTATTAGATCTCTATTTAAAAAGAAACTTCTGATAATTAAGCAGCCATCAAAAACCAATTGCTCATTAGTTTGAAAAATATAGACAATCTCTTTATTGAAATAATTAGTTTTATGTTGTTTTTTTTTTTATCTTTAAACAATCTAAAATATTTGTTTCCATGTCTAGCAACCCAATTCATGGGAGACAGTCAAGTAAGAGTTATTCAAATGAATAAAAATAGCAGGATGAAGCCCACTGTGGAAATCAGAGAGATCTCATATTGTTTATGGCTGTTTGCAGTTAGACAGTTATCTGATTTCTATTCACTTGAGAGTACTATTTTGTATACATTCACAAGTATAGTGTTCCATTTCCAAACTGTAATCCTTGGTTTATTTTTAACACTCAACTGACCGTTACAAGTCTTTGAGTTTCATCAACTTTCATTATTAAGACTTTTTCATTACTTTGGAGGATGTGCCCTATCAGAATTAAGGAAAGGACTAAGGATTAAATGTTGTGTATAAGAAATCGCATTCCCCTAACCCCTAAACCAGTGGTCTCCAAACTTTTTTGATTGCACACCCCTATCAGTAAAAAATTTTTGAGAACACACCCACAATATATGCATATTTATATAAATATAAGTTGTAATATTTTCTTCCCATACCCCAATGGATTGTCTTGCACACCCCTAGGGTGCATGCACCCCACTTTGGAGACCACTCCCTTAAACAACACACATGATCCCTTCTCTTTTGATCTTGAATATGTCAGGGTTGCTTTGTCATCTGAGGATTGCAGAATGATGGTCAAACTGCAGGCTAGTCAGAAGTCAGATGTTGGTACAGAACAAATTTAAAAGTGAATGATCAAGGCAGAATCCTGCAACAAGTCAACATGGCTTAAAAAGTGGGTAGACATCCAATAGAACAGGGGTAGCAAACCCACAGAATGTTTGCCACAAGCAGCATGGGCTGCTTCCATGTGTGGCACACAAGCCCTGGGTACTCATTAAAGGTAGGTGCTGGAAGGAAGGCAGTGAGGTTCCAGCCTATGGCTTCATGAAGCAAGGGCAGGAAGAAAGGGCAGAGTAGGAGCAAGGGCAGGAAGCTGCTGCTGTGAGAGATGTCAGGAGTCACTGCCAACAGCCAGGTTAACTCTTCCCTGGCTCTCAAGATAGCACTGAATGCAAGGCTTTGGATCCTTGCTCACCATATAAAATTGTGCCAGTTGCAGGTCCTAGTCCTTGTGGTCACACTTCTTTTGTAGCAGTGCCCTCTCCCTGCTCTGCGCCATGCAGCTGGAGGCTTGAGCTCCTCTGCCTCCATTCTGGTGTCCCACGGTGCAAACTACATTTCTCATGTCTATCAACTATGTCTCACTGACACCAGGGGGCTTTCAAAACTCACTGAGGAAAAGATAGAGTAAAAATGCATACAAGCTCACAAAAAAAAAAATACATTGGGAAAGTACCATCTCATGGAACCTCAGGAGGCAACAGAACAACGTGGTAGTAAACACTTCACTGAAAATGTATGTTATATGTTTGGTGGGGGGAAAAAATGTGGCATGACTGTGTACTCAGTTGATGGGGGCAGCCTGCTCATGGAAAAAGCATGCAAACTGTTCAGTAAGAGGAATTGGAGTGTTGCTATAGCTGTGTTGGTCTAGGAGATCATAGAATCATAGAAGTAGGGTCGGAAGGGACCTTGTAGATTTTCAAGTCTGACCCCCCACCTGAGCAGGAGAAAAACTGGGCTCAGATGACTCCAGCCAGATAGGTATCAAGCCTCTTCTTAAAGACCCCCAGGGTAGGAGCCAGCACCACTTCCCTTGGAAGTTGGTTCCAGATTCTAGCTGCCCTAACTGTGAAGTAGATCTTGCAGATGTCTAATCTAAACCTACTCTCCAACAACTTGTGGTCGTTATTCCTTGTTATGCAAGGAAGCGCTAGGGGAAACAAGGTCTCTCTCAAACCCTTCTGGTCCCCACCCCCCCAGTGAGTTTATAGATGGTCACCAGGTCCCCCTTCAGCCTTCTCTTGTTAAGGCTTAACAGGTTCAGGTCCCGCAGTCTCTCTTGTAGGGTCTGCCCTTTTGTCCCCAGATCATGCGGGTGGCCCTCCTCTGGACCCTGTCAGTGTTGTCCACAACCCTCCTGAAGTGGAGCACACAGAACTGGACACAATACTCCAGCTGTGGCCTGACCAGTGTCAAGTAGAGGGGGACCTCCTTGGCCCTACTTGAGATGCACCTGTGGCTGCATGACAAGGTCCGGTTAGCCCTGCCAACCGTGACCGTGCACTGTTGGCCCATATTCATCTAGGAGTCAATAATGACTCCAAGATCCCTTTCTGCCTCTGTGCTCTCAAGAAGGGAGTTTCCCATCTTATAAGTGTGCTGCTGGTTACTACTGCCCAAGTGCAGCACCCTGCACTTGTCAGTGTTGAAACGCATCCTGTTTTTGTTAGCCCATCTCTGTAACCTATCCAGGTCTTGCTGCAGTCCTTCCCTCCCTACTAGTGTGCTCACCTTACCCCAAATTTTGGTATCATCAGTAAATTTAAACAGGTTGCATTTCACCCCGTCTTCCAAATCGCTGATTAAGAAATTGAACAGCGCAGGCCCAAGGACTGAGCCCTGGGGGACTCCACTGCCCACTACCCCCCAGGTCGAATATGACCTGTCCACCACCACCCTCTGAGTATGACCCTTCAGCCAATCTGCAATCCAAAACTCAAAAGTGAGTTAGGCTCTGGAGTGGTGAGAGACACGCAGGTGAAAGCCCGCCACGCCTCCGGTTCCCTGAAGTCCCCTAGACACCCCCCAGCACAGCCGGAGGCAAGCAGGACCCGTGATGGGAAGGAGTCAACTCCTCTCTGAGTGGGAGAAGGTGGCTGCGTGGACCTGGGCTGGGTCAAGCCTCTCCCAGGCCCCTACTTGGCTCAGCCCCCCAGGGAGAGAGAAAGGTAGGAGGGGGTACTCACCAGTCCCCCTCCAGTAGGTCAGGGCCCCCCAAATCCCAGGCAGGCCCCCCCTTACCCGAGAGCAGCTTTCCCCAACAGCGGGCCCACTGTGCATGCAAGCAGTTTAAAAGGGCCTGCCAACAGTAAAAAAACAAAAAACAAAAAAAAAAAACCCCAGTTAGGCACCAGAGCAGCAAGAGACATGTGGGTGAAAGTTCGCCCTGCCCCTACTCCTCTGAAGCCCCCTAGACACCTCCCAGCAGCCACGGAGCCCCCTGCCGACCCCCAGCACAGCTGGAGGCAAGCGGGGCCTGTGGTGGGAAGGGGTTAACTCCTCTCTGAGTGGGAGGAGGTGGCTGCTTGGAGCCGGGCTGGGTCAAGCCTCACCCAGGCCCTTACATGGCTCAGCCCCCCAGGGAGCCACGCGAACAGGCTGTGCAAACATGCGCGCTTGTCTGCTGGTGCGTGAGTTAGCGTAGAGTTCGCGCAGGAGGGGGCACGGGGGGGCCCGAGACCCTGCCTACTAACCCCCCAGGGTAGACAGTCCCAGCCGTAGCCAGCCTACCAGAGGCATGACATGAATGGGCACACGTGCACACCTTGGGCACCTCAGAGACTGCCATGCATATGGAGCCCATGGTTCCAGGCTCCACGCAGATGGAGCCTCTGGTTCTCGGCTGCGCAGGTTGCCTGTCCCTTTTTCAGTCTCTGGGGCCCGGGAGCACAGCTACCTCCCTGTGTGGGATCTGCTCCCTTTTGGAGTCTCTGGTGTGCCAGCTGGAGGAGCTCCAGGCCACAGTCCAGAGACTGCATGCCATCAGGCACTGTGAGCAGGAGATTGACTCCTACTGCCAGGCCCTTCTCCCCCGGGAGCAGGAAGATAGACCACTGTCTCCCTCCAGGACAAAGGAGGACTCTGGGACCTCCCAGTCTGTCCAGTCAGGGGCATGGACCAAGGTGGTCAAGGGCCCTAAAACCCGCCTCACCAAGGCTCCTGCCCCACCGAAACTTGGCAACAGGTAAGCACCTCTTGCTGCTCCAGCAGAGCCTGCTGAGTTGCCATCTCCCACAGGCAACACAGGCTCAGCTGCAGCTACTGTCCCCACTCTCCCCAAGACAAAACATAAGGTGTTTGTTGTGGGAGAATCCATCCTGAGGGGGACTGAGGGGGCAATCTGCTGCCCTGACCCCTTAGTCTGGGAAGTCTGCTGCTTCCTGAGGGCCTACATCTAGGACATTGCAGAGAAGATCCCAGAGCTCCTCCAGCCCACAGACCACTATCCTATGTTCCTTATTCATGTGGGCACCAATGACACGGCTTGGAGTGCTCCCAGCTGGGTCAGAGGCGCTACAGGGACTTGGGAGTGGGGCTAAAGGGTCTGGGGGCACAGGTGGTGTTCTCATCGATCCTCCCAGTCCTGGGCCTATGGGCTGAGGAGGGAGAGGAGGATCCACATAGTCAACCAAAGACTGCGGCGCTCGTGTCATCAGGAAGGCTTTGGCTTCCATGAACACAGTCCGCTCTTTGGTGAGAGAGGCAGTGAGCTGCTGGGAAGATATGACCTCCACCTCTCTCCCCTGGGAAGGAGGCTCTTCTCAGCCAGACTGGCTAACCTGCTACACCGGGCTTTAAACTAAGCTCGTTGGGGGATGGGGGGACTACGGCCACTGCTGGCCTGCTGAACAACACTTGCAAAGCCAGCAGGCCAAGGCACTTAAGGGA
>NW_017729024.1:17830661-17844310 GCF_001723915.1 Gavialis gangeticus | reverse complement strand
AACCTGGAGGCCCTTTACCAGGTCATCGCCTGTGGCCAGGCTTGTCCCCCAGAGCCTTAAATTCCTTCATAATGTGGTCAGGGTTTCCCCTGGCTGCGTCATTCGTTCCCACGTGGATGACAACCATAGGGTACTGGTCTGCAGGTCAGATGTAACCCGAGCCCCAGGCATGATATCCAATCTATTATCAAATCA
Source organism: Gavialis gangeticus (assembly GCF_001723915.1). Classification (NCBI taxonomy): domain Eukaryota; kingdom Metazoa; phylum Chordata; order Crocodylia; family Gavialidae; genus Gavialis; species Gavialis gangeticus. The sequence continues at coordinate 17,844,115 of NW_017729024.1, read as the reverse complement.
ACAATTCAGCTTGTCTGATGAAGCTCTTCATGTCATGGTCAAGCATCTACTGATACAAGACCTTGCTGCAGCTACAGTTCCAAATCAAGGAATTAAAAGAGCTGTCAGACAAATGTCACCCAGTAAAGTACCCAGACTGCATGGCATTCTAATGAACCTGCTCATTCATGAGTTACTAATTGCAGTTGTATTATTTGCAGATGACTGCTTTTTGATTGCACACAGACTTGGAGGTATGCAGTATATAACTTATCATTTTCTGTGTGTAGCTAAGCATGTTGGATTAGCAGTAAGTGTCACAAGAACTGAAGTTATGTATTAATTGGGTTCAGGTTAGGGTCATACTGACCTGTTAGTTACAAATGAAGAATCCCTATGAGGTCTCTGCACAGATTTTGTTACTAAGGCAGCATACTATCCAGTAAAGTCTACCCTGACGATACAATTGCCCAATATGTAGTAAAGTACTGCCTTTGGCAGTTTATTAAAGTGCCTCGGAAATGAAATTGATACTCATCTGTGCACTAAGTTAGATGTGCATCATGGCATATTCACAGAAGTTTAGGGTTGGAAGGGACCTTGTGAGATCATTGGGTCCAGCCTCCCTGCTCTATATTACAAACTGTTACTCTACAATTGGAAACAGTGGGCCCTTTATTAGTGGCACATCAACTTTAATCAATTTGATCTCTTCTTCCTCTCTTCCATTTATAACATCAGACTGTAAGTCAGAAGCAAGCACTTCAAAGAAAGATGTGCTTCGGAAAAGTCAAATAAATAGTGTTCATCAAGTCTCAACTTCATTGGGTTGGACATTTAATAAGAACAAATAACTTCAAAATTCCAAAGGCAATATTTTACAGGAAACTTAAACAATGAACATGTTCTGTTGCTAGACTATACTTGCTTCGCAAAGACACACTGAAATGCCACCTGAGAGCTTGAAGAAAATTTGGGAAGAAGCTGCCAAATATAGAAGCATGTTTAAATATAGATCTAGTGTAGGTGTCCTGAAATTTAAAATATGCTGTTTAAATACACCTCAGAAGGAGGAGAGACATAAAGCACACATGCCACAGCCCCACCAGTAGTTCTCATGTATTTTATAATCTTGCCAATCAGAAATGTTTCACATTTCATGTGTGCAAACCCTCATGCTAAAAATGTACTTTTTGATAAATTCTTGTACATCATCAGTCTGAGATGCTATTATTGTATTACATGTATGTGTGTGTCAGTGAGAAGTGTTTAATTCCCTGCCAAAATACCTTTAAAGGTTAAAGGATTCAGTAATATCAAATCATAATAACGGTATAGTCTATCCTAATTATACAGTTGGTCCAATAAAATATATTATCCACAAAAATCCTTGCCTCATGAATTTTTTCCTTTAGGTAACTTTTTATGGGGGAGATTATGGCAGATTTTATCCTACTTCTGATTTTGAAGCTGTTAACTCCTGGCAATTTAAGTGGACTCTATTTGAGCTAAGTACAGACTGTCAAATAGCCTGAATCAATTCAATCTTTGCAGGTTAGTCTGACCTGTGTAGATTTAACTGGGAAGCAAGTGACCAGATGTTCATGTGTGATTCTGGAAATGCAGCCACATGCCTGAAGTGGCTCGGGCTGCAAGTCAGGGGCGCTAGAGCAAGCCCTCCCTTCCCTTCAGCAGTGGCCAGAAGGCTGGAGGGAAACTGAGTATAGAAGAGGGCATGGCCAGGCCCTGCCAGGCTGAATATGATTGGAGAGGGGTTTAAATCCCCACCCTGGCCTGCATGGTCCCCGTCCAAGTGTGCCTGGAGGGGGAGGGAAGCAGCAACCCTTGCCAGGTGTCCCTAGCCTTCCCCCCACTGGCTGCAGGAGTGCTCGAGCTTCCCCCTTCCCTGGGCACTACTGAATTCATTTGCACTGAGAGACTTTATTGTGCACAGCACTTGGAAATTTTGTTGAACACTGGACTTAGAAATTGGAGGCTGCTTGAACTTAGAGTTGTTGAGCATTGCAAAATCTGTTCCAAGGGTTTGCAGGCTCAGTCACTTAAATTTGCCAGACTGGTTTTGCAAGGGAGGGAGCACAGATTAAACTGGAATTCAGGAGCTTTCCTTCTTTTTTGGATTGTCTTGATATGGTAGGCTTGGTGAGAAATGAGCTATTAGAACTGGAGGAGTGGGTGATAAGAAAAACAGCTCTGGGTTTTTGGAGTAAGGATGGATATATTCCGTGGACCAGATGTAGTCATACAGGTTTGCGACCAGTGGTCCTCTCAGACCATCTCTGGGCATAAACCCTGGGCAAATAAAAAGACAAAGAAACAAATCACTCTGGAGGGGTTACTACTGACAAGCAAAGCTTCAACTAAAGAGATACAACAAAAGGAACAGCTGTTGAAGACAGTGAAAGAAGACTTCAAGAAGCTGCAGCACCATGCCCTTCCCTCCTCTCCAGCTTCTGTTGCTTGTGCAGTGACCTGGACTGGGAAGGCCTGGCAAAGGCTGCTACCCCCCTGCCAGGCAGAACCTGGCTGGGGTCCTATGGTGGTAGAAGAGGGGATGGAGGGGGGTGCATTAACCCTCCCTCCCATTTCCCCTCAGGCTACTGGCATTTTGAAGCACCAATCCCCACCTGCTTCTCAGCCAGCCAGATTAGTGATAATGCTCTAGCTAGGGAAGAGAGGGGTGGGACCAACCCTGCTCTGCTGGACCAGACAGCACAGCCCAGCCCAACCCAGAGATGCAAAGCATCCTGGGGTTCTGGGGGACTGTGAGGTTAACCTAATCCAGGATGGAGTCTGGGACAGAAATCCTGGAAACCACTTTGACCTAAATAAGTTAAGTCTGATAGTATATTCAACCAGGTTAATCTTAAACAAGTATCAGCCATTTTGAAAGAGATTTATGTGCACTCAACTTCTGTTCTGTTACAGGTTTAATTGGTTTCTGATCACTTAAACTGGTTTATGCATAACTTGTCCCTAGCCTAGGTGTATTTAAACACTTGCATCCAGTTAGTTTTGGAGAAACAGGTTTTGGAGCTCAGTGGTCCAGCACAAGCCCTCACAGTATTTTTGATGATTGCTAAAACTTAGGGAATCACCTGACCACTGACAAGGAGTATTTTTATCCTTTTTACAAAATACAATGATTTGGTACAATTCAAAAAATGTGGATGTAAGAAATAACTTCAGTTTAAGCTGTCTCAGTAAGAAAAGCATTATTTTTCCTTTCTGTAAAAAAAAAAAAAAAAAAAAAAAAAAAAAAAAAAAGGTGACAGAATTGTTTTTGGGAATTGTTGACCACAATAGAGGTTATATTTAAAATGTATAGGAGGCATTTAAATATTTCTTTTCTTACAATGAGATGGTGGTTTTAGAAGTGAAGCACTATTTCCATTGGCCCCAAATTCAGATTAATCTACACTGGCCCTTCTTTTTGAAAATGACTTTTTTTTTTTTTTTTGTCGTAAGCTTCTATGTGCTTGAGGTACAGCTCTCAGCTCTTTTTGCCTGCAGGTTTTAGACTATAAATTATCAAACAACTAAAGGCCTTTGGCCTCAGACCAAAGCTGCACAGTGGATAATTGATGACCATTATATTAAATAGGCCAGTTTTCCCCCCAGTGTAGGTATTTGTTTAACAAATAACAACCAATTTGATAAATATATAGAGGAAGTAAAGGGAAAAACAGTTCTTTGTTTTGCTTATGCCAACAGTGACATTTAATTGTTCTGGCCTTTTGAAGATTTCAAACTAAAATGTATGCCCATATATGAGCAAAGAACTGTTTGGAAAGGTGTTAGCATTCTAGACTTGCAAAACAAATTCAAAAAGAATGTGTACCATTCCAAATTATAATTGAGGCAATTTGCCTGGGACAAAGAAAGAGGAATATGTCTATTTGACTAAAGCCGTCCTATCAAGACTGAATATGAACTAATACCACCTTCCAAACTTATGCCAGGAAGAATGCCTTAAGAAATCACAGAAATCTTTACAATTCCTTTCACATTTCCATTATGCTTTTTATTGTTTTTCATTTTCTTTTTCAGTACTTACTCTGCCTGCAGTGAAGCCACAAATACAAATCCTTAATTAAGCTTACAGGAGAAGATAGTTTCAGATAATAAGTTATGACAGTTATTCCTGAAACAAGTTCCTGAACCATATTCTCTGGACTTCCTCATATAACGAATGATGAGAAATACCTGTGTCAGGTATCTAGGTTGTAGCTGTATTGGTCTACAGGAAAAAGCAATCAGGACTCACGGTAGACGTGATATCCTTTTAGACCAACTAGCTGGTTGGTTTAATAAGAGAAATACCTGGATATTTTGAACTATATCATGTTACAGTGGGCTTTCTCAGTTCTTCTTTTTCCAGTTTTTTGGGAAGGGAGGTATGTATGCTGGCATTGAAAGCATAAAAACTCTTCAGGCTCAAATAACATAGCCAGTTTTATCTACTATCTACTTTCAGATAGCCTGCAGTCTTATCTGTTATGTAAATGGTTAACTCATTCTTGGCTTAGATTACTTTTACTGCACCAGCTGAAAAAACTACAATAAGTAAATATGTTTTGATAATGTGATCTCTCAGCCTGTTTCCCTGTATGGCCACAAAAGCAAGAAGAAATAATTTAAAAGATGAAAGAGATGCTTCTTATCACCTAACAGAAATAATGTATTTATTTTATTTTTATATATTGCTTATAGGCTGTGGTTTTAAGAGTATATCTGATCCTGAGAGAAGAGTTGAGCTTCAGGTTTTTCTTATTTTTTTATCATTAAAATTGTATTTATTTTACTTGGATATGTTGATTTTAGAATTTGTATTTATCTCACTTTTTTGTGTGCTAAGGCCTCTGGCTATGATGCTGTATTAATAAACATAATCTGTAGCAGATATTCTATTTTATCCCCTTATCTCTGGAAATTCATGCTTGGCAAACAGAAAAGATAAGATATGTTTCTCTTAGTTTCCCTTGAATTACTAGTAATTTCCTTTAGTGCTTTTCTTCTATTAAATTATGGGCACAATTGTACAATGTAAGTTCCATTAGAATTTAAATATTCTGGAAACAGGGTGCATCTACACGAGATGCTACTGTGCAGTTAGCATCTTGTGTAGACATGCCCACTGTGTAGCCGCACTAAACTATATAAATTAACAGGCATCAGAGTTGAATGCAATGGGAAATATGTTCTACAATACAGCCTATTCAGTTATTGTACTAAATGAATGGCATAAGTAATACATATAGTTTTTTAATATCATACACAGGATTGTACTCTTTCCTTTACCACTGGGAGAATGTGGAGTGTGCAAAAGAGCAGTTAATCAGCCCATGCTGATGAAATTAGAATAGTTTCAAAGTGTCTCAAAAGTAAACCAGCTGACCATGGACTTGATAAGCCAATAAAATAGGAGTAGCCAGAATGTCATGTTGTTATTAATAACAGCAATCCTGGGATAGGTTGTGTTACAGTAGGGCCTTTAAAAGCTTATTTTGATTAGGTATCAATTATGTGGGGTACTGTTAGTGGTTACTTGGATCTTAAACATGTTTTATTGGGGGGGGGGGTTCGTTATGCATAAAGAGCAACATGAGGGGAAATACCACAAAAATGTTTAAGTATGTCTGGTGAGTAGCAATACTCTCTCCCTCTTTTTCAACCTTGAAAACTTTGATGCTGATATAGTGGACAATGGATAGATCAACAGACTGACTCAAGAGACTTATGTTCTTGTTCCAGTTATGTTACTGAGTAGCATGGGTCAAGTCACCTGATCTTTGTGGGCCTCAGTTACTCCTGTAAAATAGGGCTGATTATATTGATCTCCTTTACAGATTGCTTAGGCTATTTATTTAGCGTGTGTGGTTTCGGCATATTGTTTCAGTCATCTTAAGGCAATGTCATCGCCAGCATGAAGAGCTTTGAAGGCCACCAGGTAGCATTGTAAAAGGACACAAGTCAACAATGTGGGACATGGTTTGAACATGTCCACAAGGACATTTGTTGTCATTGTGAAAGCCCCATTGGTATAGGTTTGAGGCACAGTGATTTGAAAATGATTGAGAAGTGAGCAATAATGGTGTGGCCAGTTAAATCCTGGCTGACTGACTGTAGCGATGAGGTGGTGATTAATTGGTTCTTGTGCTGACCACTTGTGCCAATGAGTAAGTAATGAAAAGTCAAAGAGTTTTGAAGGGGTGGACTATACTGAGCATCTTGAGGGGAGCTGAGTTATTGGTGGGTAGAATATGTCAAAGTGTCTGTCTAGTAAGTTTACATCAGCATTTCTGTGGTGGACATGAGGGAGAGCAATTTTACTGTGTACTTGTAACCATGGGAGTGGTTGCACAGATAAGACAGTTGTTGCATTCATACAGATTGTTTTACTCTTGATTTTAATATCTTTATAATGTGCCAATAAGCTACTTTTGTTCAGAGAAAGCTATTAAAAGTTGGTAGCTGTGACACTCATGCCAATTACACATGTCCTATTTATAATGCAGCATATTTCCAAGTCCTACCCAGTTCTGAAACATAGTTAATTTTCAACATGTCAGTAGTATCTTATAGGCTGACTTGAACAGTTCAGTCCTATAGGAACTAAGCAATCACCAATTCAGCAGGCTTCAGTAGAAGAGATAACGTAAGCATTTTATTTGGGAGTGCTTAGTATCCTGCAAGATCTAATTTATAACATCTGTGACAGAGAAATCCCATAGTTATGCAGATGGTAAACTGCAAGTATCAAGTAAGTTGTTACTTAATATCAAGTTTTTGGTGTATAGACTAGGTTAAAAAAGAGCAAGTTTGATATTAACAGTATCTTTTTTTCCTCTAAGGCACAGCAACAGCAAAAATAAATAGTGCAGTAGCTATTGATGCACTCCAAGTTTTTCTACTTTGCTAGAGGCAGTATATTACACCTACACAGTTGTACAGATACCATTCAAGACTGACAACAATATGTGTCAAATAGAAAACAATGTTCTCTCTTAATGTACGAGTCATTTAAATTAATTTGCTTTGCAGTATTAACCTTCAACTGATTTTCCAAGGAACCTGTGCTGTCTATGGTATCCTGCAATAATCTACTTTAATCTAGTTAAAATTATTGATGGTGCATTTGTACAATAGAGCAACAGCTTGTTTATTCTACTGTTTTATATATTGAGGGCCACAAATAATGGCTAACACCTGCATGGGTATGTAAGGTAAGTCAGCTGGGGTTGCAAAAACACCGTCTCACATTTAGTGATACTGTGGTCTGAATGCTCTCAATAATGCAAGGGCATTCTTCTGCTATAAATTTTTCCATGAAGGACAGGGTACTAAATGATGCAATATTTTCCATTATTTCAAGTGCAGTAGTCTGCAGAGCTGGTCAGATACAACAAAAAGGAAAACCAAGACAAGCCAAAATATGCTGCATCTTCCTAAAGGGGTGTACAACCTTTTATTATATCCCTACAAGGAGCCATGGTGCTCTTGCATGGACAGTGAAAATTCATGATGTCTGTACTTAAATGACCTTGCTTTAGTCTGGCTTTTTATATTCTGTTTCTAATGGATTAAATCAAGATATATAATAGGGAGGAGTTAGAGAATAAAATCATATTTCTCTCTTTTTTTTTTTTGCATGACTTATTTGTGGGTTTAATTAATGGGAAGGATGCTCATAAAAGGCACCCCAATGTGGGTTTTTGGCGGCAGGGGTTCTCTGTCATGGAGTCACACTCATTATATCTACATTGTACCTTTTATCATTTTGCTCCCTAATGTGCTAGCAAATATATTTTTAGGATGGTCAGATAAAATATATTTCTGTTTTTCCCCAGTCTTCTGTGTCTTCCTTGGAAGAGGGTAAGTAAATTTTGTAACCAGCCGGTAACTTTTTTCATAAGTATTTTGCAAGATTAGCCTAAATGGATCTATTGAATAGCTGGTATAATGCATGGCCCAACTTATGCCCTATTTCTTTATGAATGTTTTTCAACCATATTGCAGCAAAGCTTTCTGAAACCAAAAGGTAGAGTTTACATCTTTGAATCACATAGGTAAAAGTTAAGACTTATTCAGAACTGAGTTTCAATTCTCAAGATGATCAGCTGTGTATGTCATGTAATGGATATGTTAGCAATATCCCTCTAAGTATTTTGTTTTTCAGTTTTTAAGTTGAACAAAACATGTTTTGGATTGGCCTGAAATGAGAAATTCTTGATAAAACAAAAAACTAAAACACCCTTTGTTTTGGCTTTACTGGAACATTTAATTTGAATATTTCATGTGGATTTTAGGTTTACTTCTTTTTAAAACACTTTCTTTAAATTTGGGAATTTAAAAAAAATTAAGCATTATTTTGACATGAAAAAATGAAACATATGGGGAATTGATATTTCCAAAAATTGGTAATTTTTTAGCTTAAACTGCTTAATTTTATCAGAATTCACAAATACATGTTTATCCTTCCCTGTCTGAAACCTACAGTTTTTAGGAGAAAAGCTATTTGTCAAAAAATCACCCAAGTTTAACATTAACTGGTTAAGAATATGAATGTCATGACTAATATTTCAATTTTATGAATTAAAAAAAACCTAACCCTGACTTAAGGAAGGGCACTTTGTGGTGGAAAACTGGTCTTCCATCTCTTCTGATTATATAGTTAGTCCAAATAAAAGATACCACCAATAATTGCTTGCTTAATCTCCTAGGACATTTGAATAAGGTTTAGTTTAAGACAGGGGTGAGAAATTATATCAACTGGAGGACTGCTTAATAAATTTGGTTAGCTGTTGAGGGCTGTAAGGGTAGCTCCACTCCTTAATGGGTGCCCCTTCCCCTGGTTGCCATCTTGGGACTGGTAGTGTAGCCCCTAACCCCTTTGCCACCAAATGTCCCTCCCATTGCCCCTAGAAGTATTCCTTCTGGGAATGGAGGGGTTGCCATCTTTACACCAAAAAAAATATCAAATCATATAGTAAAAGTCAGTCATCTATAACATATTTTAATTTTATTACAAAAATATTTTTGTCCTAATTTGTGTTTGCATAGTGTATATAGAGGTGATTGCATAATAGCTCAAAAGTAAAGTCTTACTCTTGTATGTTGTGTGTGGCTGGTGTGTGTGTATGTGTGTATGTATGGCGGGGTGTGTAGGGGCATTGTAACGGGGTGTGGCTGTGTGTGTGGGAGCATATGGTATGTTGGGGGGTGTATATGCGGGGTGATGTGGGGACAGGGTGTGGATGTGTGGGGTTTGTGGTGTGTGAGGGAAACTGAGGGGTGTGGGGACCCTCTGCATAGTCCTTGCCATAGCACACAGCCCCAACCACCAGTGCCAGCAGCAGGTGGCAGGTGCTTGGGATGCTTGTGGCCTGCACAGCTGCTGCCACCTGACAGCATCCAGCTTCAGTCAGCACTGCATGTGGTGTCAAGGAGTGCAGTCAGGTTGAGCTGTCTTTATTGTTCAAGGGTCCCCACAGTTCATGTGAAGCTCCCAGAACTCACGCACCACCAGGGGAATCCCCACACAATGGAGCTGGCTGCCTTCCCTACTCTCTGCCATGCAAGTTTCAGGACTCAGCTGGGAAATAGGGCACAGGGATCCCTTCCACTTCTGGGGGAGTCATGGGACCTGCACAGTAGAGGGTGGAGAAAGCAGCTGGCTCCATTCTGTGGGGCTTCCCCCAGTGGCATATGAATGCTGGGAGCTCCATGTGTGTGGTGGGGAGCCCTGCACCATAGAGGTGGTCCAACCTGGCTGTGCTCCTTTCCACCACCTGCAGTGCTGGTTGGAGCTATGCGCCGCTGGATGACAGCAACTGTGTGGGTCACAAGTGCCCCAAGCACCTGCCTGCTGCAGCTTCTGCTGCCACTGGCAGCAGTGCGTAATGGGGAGGAATGTATGGGGAGATGCCCACAGCCCCCCCCCCACCTACCTCACACCCACACCCTGCCCACCTGAGCTACATGCTCCTGCCACCTCCCTGGGCATGGGCTCTGCACTCCTTCCAGTACAGCCCCAGTTCCACTCTCTGTGCTTCCACCCAGCTGCAGCTCTCCCTTCCCCTGCCACTTTCCTACCTGCTGCCCAGAGCAAGTGCTGTAGCAGGGAGATGAGGACTAGCTGCTGAAGGCTGGGGAAGCTAAGCAAGTCTCCCAGTGGCTGAAGCATTGGCAGCAGCAAACCTGCCCAGAAGCTTCATGCTGGCTGGGCTGGGCCCTTCTGCACACAAGGGTGGGAGTGATTCACACAGGCTGGGCAGTCTACAATTAGTTGGTGGGCACCCACAGGCCAGATGAAATTGCCTGGTGGGCCAGATTCAGCCTGCAGGCCATATTTTGCCAGCCCCTGGTTAAAGAGCTTATCTCTTTACTTGCCATGTTTTCCAACACTCTGTACTTAAATATATTTTTGTCCTCATAAAATGACTGATACTTTCTGTTTGCACTATTCTGTGTATATCAGGGGTGTTCAACTGCTGGCTCCTGGATCTGTGTCATCCAGCTTGCAGGGCTCCCCATGGGTCTGAAAAATTGATGGCTGAGAAGCAGTTACTGCTTTTCTGCTGCCACATTTCCAAACCCATGGGGAACCATGTGGCTGGGTAGCAGATCAGATGTGTGGGGCCTGAACCCTTTATGTGGGGTTTGGTATGGGTACTGCAGAGCCTGATCCTGGTGCACAGGGGTAGCATAAGGCACTAAGTCCTGATCACCAGCATCCAATACCTGGCAACATAGGTATTGGAGGTATTGGAGGTGATTGCTTGGACCTCAAGCAGGTCCAAGGAGGTGATCCTCCCCCTCTATGCGGCACTGGTCAGGCAGCAGCTGGAGTACTGCGTCCAGTTCTGGGCGCCGCACTTTAAGAGGGATGTAGACAGCATCGAGAGGGTCCAGAGGAGGGCCACTCGTATGATCAAGGGACAGCAGGGTAGGTCCTATGAGGAAAGGTTGCGGGACCTGAACCTGTTCAGCCTTCAAAAGAGAAGGCTGAGGGGGGATCTTGTGGCCTGTTATAAACTGGTTAGGGGGGATCAGCAGGCGCTGGGGGAGTCCCTGTTCCCCCGAGCGCCGCAAGGAGTGACCAGGAACAACGGTCACAAGCTGGCAAAGGGAAGGTTTAAATTGGACATCAGGAGGTGCTACTTCACGGTCAGGGCGGCTAGAGTCTGGAACCAGCTTCCAAGTGAGATGGTGCAGGCTCCCACCCTGGGGGTTCTTAAGAGGAGGTTAGACGACCACCTTACTGGGGTCATTTGACCCCAGTGCTCTTCCTGCAATGGCAGGGGGTCGGACTAGATGATCAGCTCAGGTCCCTTCCAACCCTAGAAACTATGAAACTATGAAACATATGTTGAACCTAATGTTTTTGCATCTGCCTGAGACTCCAATTGTCTGGGATATTGTCAAGGTCAAACCACTACCTCCTAGAGGCAGAGGTCTCTGCCCTCCAGCACCTGTGACAGGATATTGAGCCAGCAAGACTAGTTCATGCCCACATGGGTGCCTGCAGATGAAAGCTCTTATGCTTTGTAATTACAATGTGTTGGAATAGACTTGATTAATTGAGTCTGCTTAATGGTGGAGGGGTTGCTTTAACTAAAGCTCATTTGAAAAGCTTCGGTTAAAGTGCCACCACCACCATTTTGAAGCATGGGGACACTGATATATGAGACACTGTGGGCACTTTAATTAGAGTGGCTTTCAGACCCACTCCAATTAAAGTGCCCTCCTACTCTTGGAGCACATATAAAAATGCCTTGTGAGTCCAGAACTCTCTGGAGGACATTCCCACTACCCTTGACAGCTGCCCTGTTAATGGACTGGTTGATCTGTGGAACAGCAAAAAACCTTACCCATAGGCACATACTGGCTCCCTGGCATCTGCTCCCACCACTGTAAAAGCCCAGACCCCCACCCTTATACGTGAGTGAGCTGAGGCAGCCTAAATGGAAGGGTTTGCAGTAAAAGCACAGGTGGTTCTTGACCCATGCGAAGTCAACCAATTGCATGGATCATTTTTAAAGGGCTATGGTGTGGCAGTGATGAAGAAGCCGTACTTTACTACTGCCATTCAATCTTCATAATGCTGTCTGACAGAACTGTTCTGAGGTGAATGTCTGGTTAATTTGGCTTGTCTCTGCCCAGAAACCAAATCTTTTTCTGTCTGCTGTGATAAGTTTGCCATGTACTTTGAAGATAAAATTACCCATATCTGACACGGCTTAATCAACAGCACTTTTGCTACAGAGTCAGAGTGTGGGGTTGAGGTATCCCACTCTTGTCACATTTATATGAATTGTTTTAAATTGCTATCCCCCAGTTGAGTGTACAAGAGGCTGTACTTGAGGGGGTAAGGGTGACCAGGTTTGAACTGGACCCATGCCCATTCTGACTTGTAAAAGCTAGCCAGGGGAGGCTGAAGCCACTTCTGGGTTTTCAGTAATTCCCCTTTGGAGGGAATCATGCTGAATATTCTTAAATCTACAATAATTTATCTCCTACTCAAAAAAAATCCTTTGATGCTGACTCCTCACCCAGTTTTCATCCTCTCACAATTTTCTTCCTGCTTCCAATCTCCCCTTTCTGGGAAAGGTCATTAAATGGATGGTTGCCCATATGGGGCACAGACAAAAGTGACATTTTTTGTGTGCTGTGTCCCCTGAAAGCACTCTACAGCTGTGGCATAACACATGCATGGCTGAAGAGTACTTTTTAAATGATCAATTGTGCAAAAAATTACTGCTCATTAAATCAGGTAGTAAATGAAGGTGTTCTAAATTAGAGCACCTTAGGTAACTTCTATACAGTTCCCTGAAAGGGTTAAGTATCATGCCCCTGGTCTGCCACAGGAAGGAGGTAGAAAGCTTAAGATTCACCTGGCTGCCTGCCTGCCTCTGTGTGGGCAGGAGGACAATTGATCCACTACTTGGGGCTGTGTGGGTCCTTAGCTGGGTCATCTCCCCCTGCTCCCCCATCCCCCAGGGAGAGGGTTGTCAGTGCCTGCTGGAAGATCTCCCTGGGGGTGCAGATCTCCCTAGAGCTCACCCACCCACATTGACAGCTTGCCAGGGGCCTGTAGAGCCCTGGCCATCTTAAAAAGCATGCAAAAGCAACCCCTGCTGCCTAACCTCTGTCAGTGCATGGAGGCCCTTAGCCCCCATGCACAGGAGCCACATGACTGTTAGGTTTTGATGACACTGTAACTTTAAGTAAGTTGTGTAAAGCACAAAAAGTTGCACCATGATTGAGATGCCCTTTATAACTTCTGTAAGCACTCCTGGGTGCCATCGGAGTCCTGGACACTTGTCAGCCCAGCTTCTATTCTGTTTGTAGCACAGAAACTGCACCCATATATATGATCAATAATCTTTACTTGGAGATCTTTACGGGGGGATGGGGGCTTTGGAGCAAGAGGGGGACTTATTTTTGGGCATGCT
>NW_017729024.1:17797693-17825661 GCF_001723915.1 Gavialis gangeticus | reverse complement strand
CATGCACAGGAGCCACATGACTGTTAGGTTTTGATGACACTGTAACTTTAAGTAAGTTGTGTAAAGCACAAAAAGTTGCACCATGATTGAGATGCCCTTTATAACTTCTGTAAGCACTCCTGGGTGCCATCGGAGTCCTGGACACTTGTCAGCCCAGCTTCTATTCTGTTTGTAGCACAGAAACTGCACCCATATATATGATCAATAATCTTTACTTGGAGATCTTTACGGGGGGAGGGGGGGGGGAAGGTTGCACTCTGTTGATCTTACCAGAGGTCTTCGATACAGTTGGCCATAAGTCACCACTGCCAATTAAGCATTTATATGACCTGGTGGGTATTTATGGGGTTGCTTTAAATTGGTTCTGGTCTTTCCTAGCAGAGAAGTCCCAGATGGTGGTGATCATCATTTCCTTATGACCTTTCTATAAGGCCCTAGAAGTCCATCTTGTTGCCCTTTCTTTTCAGTTTAAGAGGCTGGTAAGTGAGATTTGCTGTACCTCATTTTATCATCTTACCCAGACCCCACAACCTCAGTTGTTTCCCAGTGCCTGCCTGTAGTTAGGGAATGGATGGGAGTGAACCAACTGAAACAGAATCTAAACAAGACAGAGGTGATGGTGGTGAGCAGACCACACAACTAAGGGATATTAGAACACCAATCCTTGATAGAGTTCAGTCTTCCTTTGTCACTCAGGTTTTCAGTAGTTGGGTGTTCCGGGATCCTTTGCTTCACCTGAATCTTCAGTCAAGAGTACTTTTTACCAGCTGCAGCTGGGGAGAAGGTTACAATTCATTCTTTCAGATTCAAGTCTAGCCACGTTTATCCATGCCTTTATAACCTCAAGACTAGATTACCACAATGTTCTTTTTGTACATGGGATTGCCCTTAAAGACCACCTTGAAGCTGCAGCTGGTGCAGAAAGTGTAGTGGCCTGCCATCTGATGGGAAGACATACTTCCAGTGCTCTTGTGTCTGCACTTGTCTTAGTAGCTTTCTGGGTACAATTCAAGGTGCTAGTTTTGAACAATAAAGCACTGAGCCCTAGATATCTAAGATACCCTCTTCTCCCTTTTACCCCTTTCTGTTCCCTCAGGTTAACCAAGACAAACCTTCTGCAAGTACCATCCATATACCTAGTCTGATTTTTGAAAACCATGTAGGAAATCATTCTCTGCAATGGCTCCTCTGTTCCAGTTCTCCCACCTTCTTGAGGTCCACTAAAGCCCAATTGTGGATACCTTTCAAAAACACTGTAAGATCTTCCTTTTTGGATAGGCATTTAAAAAACAAAGCTAGACTAGAATGTTGGTTAGGAGGTTCCTATATTATACTGATGATTTAATTTCCCCTTTTAAATTGTTTTATTTTGCCCATTCTCATGTTTTATGAGTTGTTCTGTCCTCTTATTGTGAGCTGCTCTGAGCCTTTGTTGAGATGGAAAGCATATAAATCAAATCAAATTAATACATTCTGAAAGAGTATATCAGTTACCTATATCCAATTATAGAAGAAAATAATTAAGGAAAACTATATTAGTTTTCCTAAAATAACTCTATTCCTATATTATAGGAAAACTATTTTGGTTGTCTGAGAGAGAAAATGCTGTATAGGGGAACGAGTATCCTATTAATTACCTTCCCAAAGCATAAGGATAGGCCAGAAGAATTAGGGACACAAACTAACAGAGTAAGAACAGATTCAATTCCTCACTGTTGGTATATCATGCTTGAACAGCTACTTTTTGTAGTGACCCCGTTGCCTAACTTTCTTTTAAAGGTTTATTTCAGGTCTAAAAGAGAAAAAAAAATATTTTAATTTCAATTGAGAATATAATATTTGCTACAATCCGCCTCCCCCCCAAAAGAGACATTAATTGTAGTCTGATGTATTTAACGAAGTATTGTAATTTCCTTTGGTGCTTAGCATTAGGAAGATGAGGCTTCAATTGGGGATAATTAACTGCACTTCAATCAAGCCTCTTCTCCATGTAAAATATATCTTAGCATCTGGTCTAAAATAGCAGAGATACTTCAACTAATTCAGTAGCGAATAAGCCAAAATGCATTTAGGTATAATTAATTATAAATAAATTCACATTGGTGTTGGGGAAGGCCCCAAGGTCATGGTGGGTCGAGGGTGGCATTGGAACGAACAGGCGGGATATGTGGCGAGAAGTTCTCAGTGGTACGCGGACTCGTAGTGGTTTCAAAGTAAATGGGGTTTATTCACTTACGCTTTGGTTGCGTAGGTAGAGCTGCTTACTTCAGTTATAGTTACGAACAAATAACAAACAACAAAGGCATCTGTTGGCCCACAGGGTTCATGAGTAAGCCCTTGCATTCTACCCCGAAGGATAGGGGTGGCTGCCCACTTGCTAGTCCCAGGGCTGGTCAACAGCTCATAGGTGGATAGAACAAAACTGTAACTCATTGGAAATGTTGTGATGCCAGTCCAAGTGGACAATGAGTAGCCGATGCTGAGGCTGAAAGCCAGGTGTGACGAGGTGAACCCATAATCGAGGTAAGTTGGATTGAGCAGTATCGCAGTCAGGATTGAAAGCCAAAGCAGTCTAGTAACCAAAGGATCAAACATGGAATCGAGATTGAATCGAGTAGCTGATCGTATTGTG
The DNA here is from genome assembly GCF_001723915.1 of Gavialis gangeticus. NCBI lineage: Eukaryota > Metazoa > Chordata > Crocodylia > Gavialidae > Gavialis > Gavialis gangeticus. The sequence goes on along the minus strand of NW_017729024.1, from coordinate 17,823,029 downwards.
GAGCAGACCAGTGGGCCAGTAAGCCCTTCTGGAGAGCAGTCCCTGCAGCCGCAGCCTCTGCTTCCAGGTAGGATCTCTCCTAGCGAGACAGTCCCTGACAAGTCAGCCTCTGTTCGCTAGTCAAGCGGATCTCCCCCTCCTTGAGGGAGGGGACTCACAAGCTTTTATAGCAGCCTCGTAGCCAATCAGGCTGCTGTTCTGCTGGAAACTTCTGGACAAATTACCTCATGCAGTTACTGTGACTGAGCATGCGCGTGCTGGAAAAGTAGGTCACGCATGATTGACAGGCTGTCAGGTCACGTAGGGGGCACGTGCTGGGCATGCTGTGGAATTTTCCATGCACTTAGCTTGTCTGAGCATGTCAGTTTCAACTCTCTATGTTGTCAGCATACAATCACAAAATTTTTCTCTGACATGCCCCCTTGCTGTCAACACAGGAGTCTTAGAACTTCGATTCAAATTTCATCTTTGTTTTCATTTTTGTCTCAAATTCACATAACTTGGAATGGTTGAGTACACATAAACAGATAAATTTGACAACTTGCATTTTAGAAGTTTGAAAACACAACTAACTATAGTAACAACTATGAGAAAAACAAATAAGAACAATAATAAAGGCGGTAATATTCAGTAGCCAAGATGATGCATTCCAGCCCAACCATTTGAAGACTCGTGATAGCCAGCCTTTTCCGATACCGGCAACAGCATTTACATTGTCCGCTATCTTTCGGATCTTAATGACCAGATCTTGTAAAGGGATCAAAACGTTGGGTATTGCTATGCAGCACATATTCCTGGAAAGGTTTAGGTACTGGCATAGTCCCCCTTGCTGTATTAGCAAAGCGTCTAGGGCTAGCCAGTTCTGAATGGTCATTTGAGACGTGGCCTGGAGCTGTTGATCAATAAGCTCGAACCCAGTGGCGGTGTGATTTGCCAGGAGCTCGACTTGTTCTGATAGTTTGGCTAAGGCTATGTGGTCTTTTGCGATCCCAAGGCCCCATAAGAAGAGCCCTTCAAAAGCCCAACCAAGGCCTTGGGTGAATCTTTCCCCATGTGTAAGGGTACTCCACACCAGGGTGGTAGATCAAGTGTTGCGATGCGTAACAAAGAGACTCGGTGGGTGAGCCGTGGAAGCCTTCAACGGTGGGCAAAATAGGATCGAACTTAGGAAACATTGTACGTTCATCAGGGTGGCAGGCAGGGTGGTATATAGCTGCCCGTCCAAACATGCCCAGGCCAAACCAAACGGTGCTGGTGTGCTAAACTTGGAGCATAGGCCAGGAAATGGAAAAGCGTGCCTTGCTCGTTCAGGCGGACCGGACTGCTTAACAGGGGGTTTAACCCTATGGCAGGCAGCACTTAACAATACCACTCTTAAGATGGGATAATAAAACCCAAACCATGAATTGTTTTCCAATGTGCCTGATCGGGTTAAATTAACGGCCCTAGAGTTGTCTCAGTTAACTAAGGGTGTCGGTTTAATAAGAGGGGATAAACTAACTACAGGTATGATAACATCACCGTGGGGGTTGAGGTCGAGATGCCAGGGCGGCACAATCGAGCAAGGGTCCCATTTAAGCGACACGTCAGGTCGGGACCTGTTGTTGCCCTGAGGGTGTATTCCCCAGGGGACGGCCGAACAAACATAAGGGACTGCTCCCGCGAAACAACCCTCACGAGGTGAGTAAGTGGTGTCAGAGAGATCCGCAAGGGTGAAGTTATGGGGCCATGAAAACTTAATGGAGGCAGAACCTTTTCCAATCGAAACACAAGTGGAGGTCTTCGGACTCTGTGAGACTTTGGAAAACCACTTAGAAATGTTAAAAGGTACGAGGTATAGGGTGAGGACTGGGTCCTCGACCGATAGCGGCATGCGAAGACATGCAGTCAGTCCGTCCCCTGTTTCCCCATCTCCTGTAGCATTCGCCCACAACAATAGCAAATGTAAAACTGAATTCGATGAATGACTGAAGTCAGTAGCCAATTCATTGGACGTTACGATAACATATGTACAGTATATACAATATAACATGAGAGTCACTTTAGAGTTTTTAAGTCCTGGTGCCATAATGTCTCGGTAGATCTGCGGCCTCCTGTGCTGGGTCGGTCGGATAGTTACGTCGCCTTGGGTCGAGTGAGATGTGATGCCCTTCAGTGAGTCGAATCAGGTCAGATCACGGGCTGTCTTTCAATGGCTCGTCGAATCTGGAACAACAAATGATATGGAACAGAACAAACTCTATACTAATACTATTTACACTACAGACTTAAGGGCCTATTTCTTCTGTGTTACCCAGCACACAACAGAACTGGAGCAATAACATGCCCCCTTGCGGGGAACACAGAAGGTTCACTACACTGAATCCGTAACGGTTTGTCTGGCCAGCCAGTTATGATGTGTGAGTATCGATCGCCCATTGTCCTCTAAGTCAGTGAGATAAGTGTTGGGATATTTTTCAAGAGCTGTTATCTTTCCTTTCAACGTTTTTGGGTGTTGATTCTTTGGGTCGGGTAATGTGATCCATACAAGTTCAGATGGCTTAAATTTCAGAGTCCAGGATTCAATCAGTTTAGGTGTTTTGGTAGCCCAGAGCTCTTTTGTAGAATTCAAGTTGGTTAGAATTTCATGATTATGTTTTGTCCATCCCTTGTAGCTACCCTGTCCTTTGAGATGCAGGGCCTCTTTATGTACTCCGACAGCTCGCTTTACCACCCCATTTGACTGTGGGTGGTAGGGTAGGTGGTGGTGCCAAGTGATGTTCCATAGGTGTGCGAACCTGTCTATGGCTGATGACGTAAATGTTGGTCCCCCGTCTGACTGGATGGTAGCGGGTACCTTCCAGACGGCGAATACGCTGGTAAGTGCTGTTATTACTGCCGTTGCGTGTGTCTTCCTGAGAGGCACAACAGTGATTTGTCAGGTGCCCAGGTCGACCACTATTAACCCTTTGTTGGGGACTGTCGCTCCGGGCAGGGGACCGAACAGGTCAACCTGCCATGATTGTCTCGGTTCGAATGTATTTTTGTTCAGGGCGCCTTTCGTGTTTCCTGTGGGATGGCATTTTTCTTTCGTGCAGGCTTCACAAGCCTGGGTTATCTTCTTCCAGTCATTGTGGGAACCGTATGATGAGTTACTATCCGATCTTTGGCGCCACTTCTGATGACAGACCCGGGGACCCGGATGGCCCCAGTTTTCTTTTAGCCAAGTCAGATATGGGTCTACACATACGTTTTCAGTGGTGGGTCTGGTGACAAGTACGTCTATGTAGTTTGAATCTTCTAATAATTTGTCAATTTGTGTGTGTACAGGATCAGTATCAATCCGGTGCGATTGAGTATGCCTGACTAAAGGTGGTACGGAAAAAGTGGCTAACAATTGATAGATTTCTTTCCACAACTTGAGATTTTCTCTTGGGGAGGCTGTGCCTGTCATGATTTTGTAGATGTAGTGGGAGTTGATGGCAATGATGGGAATGGGAAGAGTCCCATCGTGATATTCGAGACAGTGGTGTACGACTTCCCAGAATCCCAGAAGCTCGTTCTTCTGAGCCGATTCGCAGCCAGGGTGGATTTGGTGTATGGAGCATGGGTAGCAGTAAAAGCCATACTTCCCGCTCTCACGGGTGGAGCCATCCGATGCCATCCACGCTGGTTGTGTGGTTCCGTATAATACGACTCCTCGTGTTTCATCAGTGGTTGGCAGTGGTGGTAGGTCCTCATGCTTCCAGTTGTGCCACTGGTAGAGGTGGTGTAATAATAGGGCACTCCAGGTGGATGGTTCTCCCTGGAAGCATGGGTCCAGCCTGTCATGCAACAGTCAAAATAACAGGGTTACCCCTATTGCCTTCAACTTTCCTTTCCCAGTCGCTAATGGTTCAGCTAGTTGGGCAACCAAAAGAGTCTTCCCTACGATGCCATATCTATGTTGTGCTGCTTGTATGGTACGATGCGCAACAAAGACGAGGTTTCCATCAGAGTTCTTTACAGTAGTAAAGAGATGTTCTTCGGTAAAACCAATCGTGACCGTCAAAGGTATGCTAAGATCAATAGCATGCAGGGTTGTATCTTTCACAGATGTTAACAACTCGCTCAGAGCCTTAGCATCTTTCTGAGTCCAGGGGGTCTTCTGCTTCGTTTTCTCCAGGATGTGTCGCTGGATTCAAGCTAGTATCAGCAGGTGCATCGGCGTGATGTAGTGCCAAAACCAACTGAGCTTGCCTAATGACTGGAAGTTGGTCCTTTTCGATGGTGGTTTGCTCCCCCAGAGGTCGAAATCAATAGTATCATGGGCTACTCCTTGTCCGGTGGTTCTGATGAAGGTGGTTCCCAAGAAACTTATTCGGTTAGTCGGTTTCAGCTGGGGCTTCTTCTCATTTACGACCCAACCATCGCAGTTCAGATGTCGTACCAAATCGTTCGTGATTTTTCAAACATGCTCTCTGTCTCTCCCCATCACAGCGATATCGTCTATATAGCTCCACACTTTAACAGATCTGCTCTGCTGGTTATTTTTATAGAATCTTTTGAGGCTCTCATTGATGGCACCAGTAGCCAATGCCGGAGCGTTGCAATAACTCTGTGGGCACACATTCCACTTATAGATCTTTCCCCTAACACACATGTTGAGAACTCCTTCAGAGTCATTAATGGGTATTGAAAAGAACATATCCTTCACATCTAAAGTTGTTCCTACCCATTCATTGGCTTGGTATTCGGCCATCTCGTGTAGGCTCTGAAGTAAGGTACAGGGTGCCGCTTGGGTTAACGTAGTACAACGTTTATTGACTTCCCGGTAGTCCACAATGAGGCAAACTTCACTCGGCTTTCCCGGTTTAGGGATCCCCCATCCCGGAGATAGTCGGGTGCTGGCGTGTATTGGTGTGATCGATCTCTTTCTCACTAGACCTTCCAGCAGGGCGTCGAGGGAATCCTGAAGGTGTGGCTTAGTGGGTATAGGGGTATACTTCCACATGGAATTTACTCGCAACGTCAGCTTGTGCCACTCGGTTTCTGGTATGGTCGTGATGGGTAATGCTTCGAGCACCTTGTATTTTAAATCCAGTGCTCGGATACCTGGTACCCCCAGGAGGTTGATGCCCCCTAGTGCCGCATCAAGTCGCTTTCCATGACCCTTGACAAGAAACTTTTACTCGGTTCATTGTTGTCACTGCGTTCAAGCCTTGGACCATCACGACTTTTGTCGTCCGTTGGTGAGGGATTGACGGTTTGATTACATTAACCTGCGCTCCGGTGTCTAACAAGAACTTTGCAATCGTGATATCAATCGGATCATCAGGATTCTGTATTTCAATCAATGCGTACGGTTGTGGGTTGTAGTCAAAAAGTTTTGTGTGGTTCACTGCTACGGTCGTACTTCAGATTTTCTCTTCAGGCGAAATGGTTATGATTGTTCAAAGTTCCGGTTTGGTTCGCGTTGCTTCACTTTGATTTGTTTCGATTCCATTTGTATGATTACTTCAGGTCTCGTGTGTCGTTCACTTTGTTTCGGTTCGCTTGGTTTTAATTCGTTTCGGTACATCTCGTTTCACTGTCATTCATTTTGATTCAGGTTGTGTCATTTCAGTTCGGTTCATTCATTTTGGTCCAGTTCGTTTCATTTAAGTTCGCTTCATTTCAGGTTCCATGTTGATTTCCAAATCGTTAATTTGTTTCGTTTTAAGTCGTGGCGGTTTGATTTGGCGTTAATCAGTTGGGGTCGTGTCTGTTCGGTTTTCTTCAGTTTGGGATCAGTTTCCCATTCGTTGCTTCCTTTTCGAGGATCGTTATAGCTGCCGGTCGTCGGACTCACGCCGACGGCAGTCACTCTTTTTTTGCTTGGGGTTGTACTTGTTAAAGCCTAGGGTTCTGGCAAGGGCTCGTTGACCGTCATCTCCTAATAATCTTAGTTTTTCCTTCGACAAGCCAGATTTTAAGAGGAAACCAAACAGTGCCCTTTCTACCGGTGATCTCTGCGGTGGTGAATACTTGGCTTGCGAAGGTCGGTTTCTGACCTGTGGTGGTGTCGAGTTGCGTGGTTACAGTTGGTAACGCTTGCTCGTTGGGGAGTTTCAAATCGATTGTCATTGGTTCGGTTTATTTGGAAGTTTCTGATGATGGTTTGAGGAGTTTTCAATCGGATATGCATGTGCATATTCGCGTTCTCCGTTGAAGGCGGGGTAGGTACTCTTTTGCGGTTTCATTTTCATAGCTCCCTGCAGCTGGTCTAGCTGACCCAGAGTATGAATCGCAGGGCCATTGATGGATGAACTCAGTAACAGTCACGCAGTGATGCTTTGACTGCTGCCGTAGATCTCTGTTGCTGCCTCTATAGCTTCGGCGAGGCACGGCACATCTCCTGGTGTGCTAGCAAAACAATGTGGCCACGCTCCCTGCACTTGAACTGGTGTTAAGTTCAGCTCTTTGCGCGTGGGGTTCCACAGGGCGTAGGATGCCCCGATGACAGCATAAATCAATGATGTTGCACTGGCACGATCTGCTGATCCCTCGTGCCAAGCATGGACTTTGCGTTGTAGGGCTTCAACTGCCAGTGCTGGAACTGGTATTGGCCAATAGTAGTTCGCCAGCACAGGAACCGGGTCGACAACTTTAGCTCTACTCCAAGCGGAGCTTTGAATTAGTTGCAGTGCCTCATCTTGGTTTACAGTTTCGTTACCGGGTTCCTCTACTAATTGTCCCAGCCATGTGATAGGTGTCTCGTCGCTGCAGATTGCGGTATCTTTCTTTAGATCACTCATTTATGAGTGGGTTCTTGATTGTGTGGTTACGGTGATTTTCGTTCCTCCTTAAGGGTCAGTTACTAGCTTTTGAACTGCAATCGGATATGCAGTTGCTAAATCAGACGGTTGCTGTTGTTTGAGTTCAGAGCCGTTGTTTGTTATATTTTTTCTGCTTATGGTTCCGTTGGCTTTCATCGATGCTTTTGTGTTGATTGTAGTCGTGCTTGTACTTTTGCTTGTAGTTGCATTAGTTCCTAATTTCGCTTTCGTAGCTGCTGTTCTCCCATATGTCCTCCAGGTGACGCTGGTTGACGTACAGGGGTGGTGACGCATGCACAGTGGGTGGTGCTGTTGCAGGAGGCAGGTTCCAGACGGGCGGAGTGATGAGTGACGTTGCATCGGGAGGAGGGCTCTTGGTGGGCGGAGTGGGCAGTGACATCGGCGCGGGTTTTTGCCGCACTCTCGGATCCGCCGGCACCATCTTGCAATGGCTGCTTGGCCAAATTTTTGGCTGCAGCTCCAGCAGCGGTCTCGAGCTGCACCCCCAGGTCCGAGAATTCCCTCAGTAAAACAACATACTCTTTTATTATCCTGCCCTTCTTCCACTTAAGGCTGGTCCATTTGGCTTTTCTGCCATCTCGTTCCAGGCCTTCCCAGAGCTGTGTCAGGATCTCGTGCCCCCTTGATCTGGCCGTAAGGCTCGGATAGTGGAACCGATCCAGAGGGGTCTCCTCTCCACCCTCCTTCACATACTTGATGCAGCGAGCAAACTCCCGAGCTGGGCTGAGGCTCGCTGAGGCTGGAGGTTTCTCTCGGACCTGGGATGCGGTCCTGTTCTCCTCCCTTGGGCGATAAACAGCCCTGGAGTCTCTCATTATACAGCTCAGGGCTCCCAGACTGAGCCGGACGGCCCTCTCCTTCCCGCTCATCCCATGGAGGGACAGGTAGCCATGGATCACGGCCGAAGCCTGGTTTGCAGCCTGGTGGAACACGATGTGGTTCCATAGGTCGTCCGGAGCACTGGTCAAATGGACCCCACTGTGCCATGGGCAGCTCTGAATCAACTCAGACTCACATTCACCTCCCGTTAATCCTGTTCGTGACGCCATGTCGGGGAAGGCCCCAAGGTCACGGTGGGTCGAGGGTGGCATTGGAACGAACAGGCGGGATTTGTGACGAGAAGTTCTGAGTGGTACGCGGACTCGTAGTGGTTTCAAAGTAAATTGGGTTTATTCACTTACGCTTTGGTTGCGTAGGTAGAGCTGCTTACTTCAGTTACAGTTATGAACAAATAACAAACAACAAAGGTGTCTGTTGGCCCACAGGGTTCATGAGTAAGCCCTTGCATTCTACCCCGAAGGATGGGGCGGCTGCCCACTTGCTAGTCCCAGGGCTGGTCAACAGCTCATAGGTGGATAGAACAAAACTGTAACTCATTGGAAACGTCGTGATGCCAGTCCAAGTGGACAATGAGTACCTGATGCCGAGGCTGAAAGCCAGGTGTGACAAGGTGAACCCGTAATCGAGGTAAGTCGGATTGAGCAGTATCGCAGTCAGGATTGAAAGCCAAAGCAGTCTAAGTAATCAAAGGATCAAACACAGAATTGAGATTGAATTGAGTAGCCAATCGTATCGTGGAGGAGACCAGTGGGCCAGTAAGCCCTTCTGGAGAGCAGTCCCTGCAGCCGCAGCCTCTGCTTCCAGGTAGGATCTGTCCTAGTGAGACAGTCCCTGACAAGTCAGCCTCTGTTCACGAGTCAAGTGGGTCTCCCCCTCCTTGAGGGAGGGGACTCACAAGCTTTTATAGCAGCCTCGTAGCCAATCAGGCTGCCGTTCTGCTGGAAACTTCTGGACAAATTACCTCATGCAGTTACTGTGACTGAGCATGCGCGTGCTGGAAAAGTAGGTCACGCATGATTGACAGGCTTTCGGGTCACGTAGGGGGCACATGCTGGGCATGCTGTGGAATTTTCCATGCGCTTAGCTTGTCTGAGCACGTCAGTTTCAACTCTCTTTGTTGTCAGCATACAATCACAAAATTTTTGTCTGACAATTGATACTATGATTTTATTGGCTTGCTGTGAGCTATTTTAATACCTGTTTTTTTTGCCTCCATCTGAAAAGAAAAGGCAAGGTGTATGTTCATATATGGTTAGAAGTCTGATTTTAAAAAAATCCTTAAATTGGTAAAGTTGCACTAGAGAACTGACCATGATCTCATCGAACATACTAGATATGTTTCCACCAATTTTGATGGCTGCAGGATTTCACCCTATATACATTTTTTAAATGAATAAAAGTAGGTAAATTAATCTTAGCTGTTGTTAGTGCAATTAAAATTGCTTTTACTCGGGGTTAATTTCATCTGGATACTAATCTCTAGGATGTCTTTATCCCCAGCATAAGTTACATTGGCACAGGTGACCAGAACTGTGGGGACTACAAACTCATTGACTTCTAACCATAATTTTTTCCATCATGGGAAAAGGGATGACAGATACTTTTTTCTCTGTGTTTTCAGAAGAATGAGTTCTCTATAAGCAAAAGTACAAGAGATCTCCATGGACTGCAGGTTGCAGAGACCACAAGTGCATGTGGTTATACACTCTAGTTTCTAGATCACACAGTTCTTTTCACCACCAATATAAAATTACTCAGGGTATGCTAAATGGGACACTTGTGGATGGAAATTTCAGAAGTGCCCAGCGCTGCTACATTTGCTTCCATTGACTTCAGTTGACGTTTTCTCTTTAATTTCAATCAGAATGAAGACTGGCCAGCACTTTTGGAAATTCTATCCCAGTGAACCATGGTTGTGGATCAATAATTTAGAGGATATGCCTCTGGCATATCAAGAGCAGCAACATAGAGCTACTGACCCCAAGTTCCAGTGAGCCATTGGATATAGCTTTAGTTAACACTTTTTTGGTCTCAGTGGGTTCTCTCTTGCTATGTACACTTGTGGAAATGCTGTTATTTTTGCTGATTTATTGTTAGCAAATGAGCTCATTTGTCACCAAAAGTAGTCCATTAAAAAATAAAACAATGATGCCCAAAAGCCCACAGTATTTAAACAGAGAATTTTGAAAGGACTCTAGAGGACTTTGATGTCCAATATCCATGAAAAGAAGCTCCAGTTAAAATTGAGAAGGAAATTGTCCACGTAAATCCTCTAGATGGCTTTGGAAACCTTAACTACAATTTTACTTTGTTACGGTGGATTCTTTATTACCTTTATTTAAATCCTCCCCTGTATCTTGCTAGCAAGGATCATTCCCATAAATCTGTATTTGTATGTATGGAAATACAATTTAAAGACAGTCCTCAGAGTGGGCAAGTCCTTTTCAAAGGGTTCTCACTACTCTTGAAATGCACTCTGAATTTGAGTTCCTCAAAACTTTTGTGCTGAATCAGAACATAAATCTGAATGTTTTCCCTCTAGTTTTATGAGTTTTTATGGCCATGAATGATGTTGTGAAGAATTTATGAGGGTGAAACCTTCACTAACTACAGGGTTATTGCCTTTTCTAGAGGAATAAATCCAACCTACCTAAAAGTAGAGGTATAAAGTTCTCTTCACTGTAGGATTCACAGCTGACAGGCACAGTCCCAGAGTCTTTATAACTGCTAGATGTTTCCAGGGTTGTAAAAGACATAAATGGAGAACAGGATAAAGATTAATAGAGCTCCTCAAATAGTCAGGCAGAATATGTACATGAGGAAAAGCAAACCTGCAAGCAAACCTTTATCCTCTTAAAACTTCATAAGAATAAATGGGCATTGGAGCATCAATCATTTTATCTGTGAGTTTGTCACTAATGCTACAAATTACCCAAACCCCCATTAAGTACATTTGTATTGATTTATCATGTCAAAAGAGAAAAAAATGTAAAGTCATAAAAGAACACGTTTTGCCTTTGAACAGGTTATTTGCCACTATTGAGAACTTTCTTAAATTATTTTGAAGTGTACATTAATGGTATCACAAAAGTAAATTCATTTCTACATGCTTTTGCAAGTTCCCCAGTCTAATTTGTTAAACAATGCGTATTTTCATTACAGTAATCCTCGGTTTCAATAGATTTAATGTAATTATGACAATCCTTGGAGATGCATCCTATAAAATGGATATGCTTTGTAGATTAGAAAACATTGTTTCAGCATCAGAGTAGTACTACAGAATTACAATTTCAAATGGCAAATGCCAAATTTGGTTCAGCTGGGGGCACAGAATTTCTGATTAAATACAGCAGGAGCCAAGTATACATACCTCAAGGCAGCATTTGTTAAACAACAGAAGTTGAATTAGGAAGTAAAAATTATTCTCCAAGACTAACCTGACTACCTCCACTTAACTTTCTCACTATTCGACATATTTAACACTTCAGTCTTCCTAGTTTCTTTTGTCTCATTTACATTAGCATGATATTAACAAAGGATTTTCTTTCCTTTTAGATCCTAATTCAGCTAATCGTTTAAGCACATATCAGACGCTGAGCACATGAGTAAGTCTTTGATTTTAGCCCAAATGCTCATGTAATTAAAGTTAAGTGCAAGCTTAAATTCTTTGTTAGATTAGGGGCTTACTGAACTAACAGTTCTTCTAGCATGAAACAATCCTTGGTGGCATAAAAAGTACTAAGGTTTGCTTCCCCACCCCCTCATTTGTAGTTCTTGATGTATATTTCTGAAGGAGAGGGATTTTTATCTTTGAGAATGAGACGGAGGGTAAGTAAGATGATATGTTGTGGGTTCAGCAACAACACTCTGGACACTGCTGTGTTGAACTAACAGTTATTTATTATTATAACTCTGAAGTAACCTGTCTAAGTCTGTTGAAGTCATTGTCCTGGAGTAAACAGCAACAGGTGCATCGGTGGCATCAGGCAATGTGTGACTGAGGACAGTGCTGACACCAAACAGTGAGGCATCATAAGTAATAGACAGTGGCTTCTGCTTATCATAGTGAACAAGGACAGAGTCTGATGTCAGCAACTGCTTGATGCCCTGGAAGGCTTCATTGTGCTGGCCACATAGCAGAGCCCCTTCATTGCTTACTGGATAAAGGAGCTCAGTGGAAGTGAGCAGGCCATCAGGAGATCACCGAACTCACAAAATTCGGCAAGGCGATGGAGCTCGGCCAGGTAATCTGCTATGCCTTCGTTGGCCTTTTGGTCCCATTTAAAAAAGGAAATCTCTGCAGGGTAACAGATGGCCTTGGGCAAAAATCTGTCTTTAGCAGGGCAGTTAGTTCAGCTTAAGACTTAGTGATTGGTAAGGTAGGTGCTGTGAGGGAATGAACAATGGCAAATGTTTTGGCACCACGGACTGTCAGGAGGATCATGCGCTTCTGTGCTGGGTTTTCCACTTTGTTTGTTTCCAGGTAATAGGATAGTCTCTCACCATAAGAGTCCAAAGAAGCTGGCTGGATCACATCAAATTCTTCTATATGCCCCAATGTAGCCATCTTAACTATCATCAGCCGTAATAGAGAGAAGAAGAAAAAAAACCCCTTCCCTCTGATCACAAAACACAGCCTGGTCTCAGAATGTCATCCCACAATCTAGGGATGTGTCCTCAGCAAAGGATCCCATCCTCATCATCAGATGATATGTTGTGGGTTCAGCAACAATACTCTGGATATTGCTGTGTTGAACTAAGATTTATTATTATAACTCTCTGGAATCATATCCAGGGTGGATCTTACCAGTTGCATCAGTATATGTATACAGATCTTGTACTTGCCCTGCCTTGACCCAGTCCAGTCCTGTGGAGGGAGAGGAACCAAGAAAGCCTCTGGCTCCTCATGGCAGTGAACATGGAGTCCCTGTGCTGCAAAACACTGGGCCACAAAGCAGCAGAACCCTGCAGCGCTGAGCACAAGAGCATTGGCCTTAAACAGACAGTACAAGGAAAACACAAGATACAACATAAGAAATCATACACAGGGAGAGGATAAGTGAGGAAATCAGGTTCCATCTTTAACTCTCATCCATTCGCATGAAACCGAAACTGTTGTTCTCATGAGGTAGCTTGTTACCCCTTAATTTGACATTGTTGGTGTCATGGGGTAACTTGTTACCCCACCTGCATGAACAAAATGGAACCAGTGACAACAGCATAAATGTACCAAAAACTATTTATTAAACACACAGATTGTTTGAAGAGTATTTATAATAATTTGAATCCAAAATATTATTAAACTAAAATTATGAACAAAATTGAGACTTTTTTAGAGTTTCAAAATGTGAATGAATAATTTGCTAAGTCTGCAGTTCATACTGTTTTCAAACTAACAGTTACTTCCAAAAACATTTCCTAACTGTTTTAACTAAATATTGCATTCATCACAAAGCAGCAATGATGTACTGTGGTGCAGACAAGCAAATCACTTACAATCTTCGCATCTTTTCCAGGCTTTGCAGTCACCTGTCCTTGGACAAAAAGCACAACATGCACTCATCCTTAAGGAAGGGTCTACTGGGATGCATTGTGGCATTTTGTAATTTAGGGCAGTCATAGCAGACTTGACAGACTCAGACAGATTACGTGTATCCATCACATTTTGGCCTAGCCAAATGATTAGCAGATGTATGACGAATAGGTCCGGGGGGGTGATACTTCCCTCTATGCAGCAGTGGTCAGGCCAGAGTTGGAGTACTACATCCAGTTTTGGGCACCGCACTTCAAGAGGGACGCGGAAAGTTTTGAGAAGGTTCAGAGGAGGGCCACTCATATGGTCAGAGGCCTTCAGGCAAGGCCCTAGGAGGAGAGACTGAGGAACCTAGATCTCTTCAGCCTTCACAAGAGAAGGCTGAGAGGTGATCTTGTGGCTGCTTATAAATTCATCAGGGGAAGGCAGCTGGGAATAGGAGATGCTCTATTTACAAGGGCACTCTCTGGAGTAACTGGGAACAGTGACCACACATTGATGGAGAGCAAATTTAGGTTGGACATTAGAAAGAACTTCTTCACAGTAAGGGTTGCCAGAATCTGGAACAGGCTTCTAATATACCCTGGGGGTCTTCAGGTGGAGACTGGGCAAGCATGTAGCTGGGGTTGTCTGGCCCTAGCGCTCTTTCCTGCCCAGGGCAGGGGATCGGATTTGATGACCTAATGACATCCCTTCTGTCCCTAACATCTATTAATTTATGAATCATTCTTCATTTTATTTGTCCATTGAGCAACTGTTCTCCAAGCTCTTCCAAAAAAAGTGCCATCTTCTTAAATGTGATCTTTTCTTCCAGTTTACATTGTGGTCTAGCCAAATGATGAGGTGGCAATGGCAGCCACATCCAGCATATTGAAAAATAGTGTAATTGGCCACCAGTTGATTTTCCATCTTCAGGTGGTCGTATGGATTAAGCGGTCAAGGTTATCCACCCCACCCTTGTTTTTATTGTAGTCATGGATAATGTCTGGTTTTCTATGCTCTCCACCCACTGACAGGTCATGGTGTATGCTTGACAGCAACAGCACAACTTTGGACTTCTCTGGAACATAGGAAATTAGGGTGAGTTACCCACTAAAAGCAAAAATGTATGGAAAAAGTTCCCCTTCTTTGATTTGCTTGCATTTTGTTTGGGATATTGACCTTGTTTTTCTGAATCTTACTCACATAAATCAAGTCCTGCTGTAGCAGTCTTTCTACCAGGTCAGTACTTGTGAAAAAATTGTCACCCAGAATATTCCTTCCCATCTTGTACCAGGGATGACCCAATTTTTCAATGACCTGGGTACCAAGATTACCTTGGTGGGGAGATTCTGTTTGCTTACCCAGGTAAATGTCTCCAAGCAGGGGGAATGATGTTGCTGCATCACAGCACCACCAAATTTTCAAACCATATATGGCAGTCTTGCTAGGCATATACTGTCTGAAGGGACAGCAGCCCCTGAACACAATATGCTGCTCATCAACTGTCAGGTGTATGCCTGAAATATACCATTTCCTGACCTACTCCACAAATTGTGTCCAAATAGCTCTGAAGGCAGCAAGCTTGTCCACAGCTCTCCTTTCATCACGTCAGTTTGTTGTCAAATCTCATGTAGTTGGTAATTTGACAGAATCATTTTAAACTCATGGTGGCACAGAAGCAAGAATTCCAGATGTATTGCTCCCACAACTCCTCCAGTGCCTTATGGCCGCTATGATATAGACCACTCAGCAGTAGGAGGCCAATGTAGGCTTTCAGCTCCGTTTCATCCAGTCTTTTCCACTTTCTATTTTGAGGATGGCTATCATTCCACTCCCTGAATCTTCTTTCTGCCTCTCTGTTTCTCTTATGATAACAGTCTGGATATCTTGTGAGAGAAACAGGTAGAACATTTCCACCACTGTGTCTTCATTACTTTCTCTTGTTGGCCCAGCACTTGCATGGTTTGTGCAAGACAGGCTTCATCACTGAATATGCACTGCCTTCTCCTCCTGGACTTCAGAAAAAAATAAAAATATGATTACTGCTAAATGCATATAAATAACAAAGACAAGCCTGTCTACCTATGCTGTCACAGAAGCAATTCTGCCCTACCCTATGGCAGCACAGGTAGCACCCTCTCCTCCTGCGCACAGAAGCCAGAGATCAGCCTCCACCTTGTTCAGGCAAGCCAAATGTTGGTGGATGCTGTTTAGAAACTATACATGCAGGGGCTTATTCAGAGCATGTAAAAAGGGTATGGGGGTGTCAAGCCCTTACCGCTGAAGGGGACTCCATAATATATGCTTTATTGCAGTATGATGTTGTTCATAAATTTTATAGATTTCATAGATGTTAGGGGCTGAAAAGGACCTCAAGAGATCATTGGGTCCAACCCCTGTGCCATAGGCAGGAAGTTGGCTGGGATAAAGTGACCCCAGCAAGAAATAAATCCACATGTCTTGTGAAGGAATCCAGAGTAGGTGTTTGCAACACCTCTGGAAGGGTAGTTTGTTTCCGACCCTGGACACGCACCATAAAGAACTTTTTCCTAATATCCAGTTTAATTGGCCATCCTGGAGTTTATGATCATTAGACATTGTTATCCCGTGGGGAGCTCTGGTGAACAGATGTTCTCCTAGGTCCTGATGTACCCCTCTTATGAAGTTGTAGGCTGCCACCAAGTTCCCCCTGAACCTTTTCTTCTCCAATCTGAAAAGTCCCAAATCCCTCAGCCTCTCCTCATATGGCCTTTCCTCCACGCCTTGGATCCTTTGAGTGGCTCACTCTGGACTCTCTCTAGCCTCTCCATATCCTTCCTGAACTGGGGGGCCCAATACTGGATGCAGTACTCCAGCTGTGGTCTCATCAGGGCTGAGTAAAGTGGGAAGATGACTTCCCTGGCTTTGCTTGAGATGCATTGGTGGAGCACACCAGATTTTGGTTAGCTTTGCCCTTCACCGCATCACATTGGTGGCTTATATTCATCTTGTGGTCAATCAAGATGACCCCTAAGTCCCTTTCGGTCATGGCGCTAACAATCATAGCACTGCCAAGCCTGTAAGTATGCTGAGGGTTCTTCCTACCAAGGTGCTGTATTCAAGGCCATCCGGTTTTGGTTGGCCCATCTTGAGAGTGTGTCCAAGTTGGCCTGTATCCCCAGCCTGTCCTGTGATGTGACAACCTTCCCCCATAATTTGGTATCGTCCACAAATTTGGCCAGTTCACATCTGACTCCCAAATCTAGATCATTGATAAAAATATTAAAGAGCATTGGCCCAAGTACTGAGCCCTGAGGGACTCTACTGGTAACACTGCATCACATTGATTTGCTCCCTTCAACTAGTACTCTTTGGGTCTGACCCCAGAGCCAGTTGCCTAGCCATCAGACTGTATGATGATCTAGGCTACAGTTCCCCAGCTTAACCATGAGGACATCATGGGGAACTAGGTCCAAAGTCCTTCCTGAAGTCCAGACAAATGATGTCCACATCAACTACCTTGTCCAGGGCATATGTTACCTCATCATAGAAGGAGATGAGGTTGATCAGGCAAGATCTACCAGTCACAAAGCCATGTTGGCTGGCATTCAAAAGGTTAACTTCCATTTTTTGGCATTAATGGATCCCTTGACAATTTTCTCCAGAATTTTTCCAGGGTCAGATGTCAGACTGATTGGTCTATAGTTCCCTGGCTCATCCGTCCTCCCTTTCTTGTAGATAGGGACCATGTTGGCTCTTTTTCAATTATTGGGGACCTCGCCCGAGCACCATGATTTTTCAAATATCCCTGCCAAGGGAGATGCAATGATGTCTGCCAGCTCTTTCAAGACCCTCGGGTGCATTTCATTTGGGCCCACGGACTTGTGAATATCCAGTTTCTCAAGGTGTTCCCTCACCTGATCAACATTGATTTTTGGCCTGTCACATGCTCCCAAGCTGGTTTGTTCCATTCCTGGCAGTGTGATCCTCATGGGAGGATGAAAAAATGATGCCAAAAAGTAATTTAGATTGGCCCTTCCTTGGGCATCTGATGTCAGATGCCCTGTTGGATCTTTCAGGGGCCCAATACTGTCCTTGTTCTTTTTCCTACTTCCTACATATCTAAAGAAGGACTTCTTGTTATCCTTGATCCCCGTAGCAAGTCTTAAGTCTGGTTTGTGCCTTGGCTTTTCTCGACCACTCTGCAGGTGCAGATGAGTATACAGTAATCCTCTTTGGTAATGCTTACCGTTTTCCAGCTGGTGTAGGCTACTCTTTTGCGCTTAATGAGGTCCAACAGTTCCTTATTCATCCATAAGGACTTCCTTGCTCATTGACTACATTTCTTGTGAGAAGGGATGGCTTTGCCCTGTGCTTCAAGGATTCTGTTTTTGAGTTATGACCATTCCTCATGTACTCCCTTTTTTGGAGGGGTATGGCCTCTGATTGCCTGACTGACCACTTCTCTCAGTTTGCAGAAGCCGGCCTTCCCAAACTTAAAGACTTCTGTTTTACTGAGAGGTTTGCCTGCTCTTTGGTGAACTAAGAAGCTGACCAACTCATGGTTACTGTCACCAAACTTCCCCTCGATCCACAGATCACTCATCAGGTCCGCCTCTTTGGCCAGGACCAGATTCAGCACTACCTTTCCCCTAACCAGCCCAGAGTCCTCCTAGGTTAGGTAGGGATCATGGATGCGCATGAAAAAACTACGCAACTTGTCAGATTTAGCTGTGTGATCATCCCAGGAGATGTCTGGAAAGTTGAAGTCTCCCATGATGATCAAACATCAGGACTGTGCAGCTTCAACCAGTTCCCTAATGAATTCCTGATCTAGGTTTTCCTCTTGGTGGTGGGGGTGGGGGTTATAGTAGACTCCTACAAGTAAGTCACCTTCCCTGTGTTCTCCTCGTATCTTGACCCAGAGGGTCTTAAGGTGCCCTTCCTGGTTTGGCAACTCAATCAGCAGGGAGGTGAGCTGATCTTTGACATAGAGCGAAACACCTCTAACCCTCTTCACCACACGGTCTCTCCTATATGCAGTGTAATCCTCGACTGCCACTGACCAATAATAGGTGGAGTCCCATCAGGTCTCCGTAATTCCTGCAAGGTTGTAGTCATTATCACAAAGGAGAAGGACCAGTTCCTCATGCTTATTTCCCAAGCTCCTGGCATTTGTGTACAGGCAGTTAAGTCTGCCATATGAAGACCAATGCTTCCCCGATGGGTTTAGCAGGATCTTTCCTTGGGCTGCCCAAGTTATTGGTAGTGCAGCTGACATGACCTGGGGTAAAACTATTAGTAGGCCGCCCATCCCCCAGCGGTCTTAGTTTAAAGCCCTGTCAAGAAGGTCAGCCATTCTGGCCAAGAAGACCTTCTTCTATTTCTTCTCTGCTGGCCCTTTACTCCTTGTCCTCACTTCCAACAAAGGCAGGGCAAACTATCTTGTATATTATGGAAGGGGCAGGTGAGGCAGAGTTTTGACATGAGAAAAGAGAGCAGAGGTGGATTTGGGAGTGACAAAGGTTTTCTTTTTTTGCAAAGGGTGTTTTGATGACCTTGAATTCTGTAACAAAGTGGTTAGCAAAAGGGATTACCACATCTTCTGGAAAAACAGAGTGAAGTATGACTCTCCATTAGTTACCATGGATACCCACAGTGGACATGAATGAGGTGTGAATGAATACTGACCTTTCAGATGCATCCCCCTAAAGTGGCCAAACAGGTCTAGGCCTGTCATTTATACAGAAATTCCATTGGGTTAACAAGTTACCCCAATGCATTAACATGGTCGTGGGGTAAGTTGTTACCCCATATGGAAAAACACATTCACACCTGGGGTAACATTTTACCCTGGGCAGTTTTTCATCCACAAAGATCAAACCATTCATGTAAGCTGGCTGTTCTTTGGGGATATTGTGCACTGCAGTGCCAGTGACAATGTCCTAAAAAGAAAAATGTTTAGAATTAATTAACTTTAAGATCCTGCACAAAATATGTCTGGGGTAAAAATTACCTGATGGGAATGTATGAAGGTTAAAGCTACTGAATCATCCATAATTAATACCAATGTGTTTCTGCTGCTCTTCTTGCCTATTGTCATTATTAGTCCTCAGGAGCTTTTGTCATGAATGTGCTCAGTTGTACTGTCCCTCTGAGTGGCATAGACAATGTGGTTGTCCTTTATGCAAAGTTACCATTTTCAAAAACAGGCAGTGTATTGAAGCTATGTGACTACTTCTTTTCCTGGCATGCCATATTTCTAAGGAGTGGATCCTGCCAATACCTGTGGGATGAGGTTATTACTTTCAAGAGCATTTCTAACCTGTTGCATAGGTTAACATTTAACCAAATAGCTATGCTGTCGGCATCTAACAACAGCTATGTTATGTTCATCATAATGTCTTTATCAAAGGTGTTAAAAGAAATAATAAGTACAAACAACTGGGTAGAACCCAAGACAAGAACACTTCCTCCTTTGGTCCCGCAAAGGAAGAGCAAGTGACTTTTTTACGACCACACAGGATGTCAGTGTCTAGGCAATGTGTTGAACTGGGGCCTCCTAAACTTCAAGCTAACTCTTGTAGATCTTGGACATGTTTCCTCCTAGCTGAAAAGATTATTCTGAGGTTAAACTTTGTGACAGAAGAATGGGGTACCTCTAGTTCTACCAAAACATTTTCATTTAGCCTTAGAACATTACATAATACATTTCTGTTTTCTCACTTATAAGATTAAGTAATAAACTTACTTAACTTGCATGAAAGTTTGCAGAACAATGAAATCTAATGAAAAAAATGAAATCTGATCTTTGAATGGAATGCAGTATTAAAATTTAAGGTACTTATATAATTTATTGTTATTAAACAATTACATAATGCCAATGCTTGCTAAAAGTTTGATTCGGACAGAATTTGTAAAAACTCACACTAACAGAATGTGAAGTGTAGCGTAATCAAATTTTATTATGATATTTGTTATTGATAATGTTCAAAACATTGCTTAATTTTGGTAGAAGTAATCCTAAAAAGTGCATCTTCTATTACACTTTTCCTTCCTTGAAATGCAGTCTGAGATTATTTCATTTGAGGTGAAAAGTATGTTAAGAGAAATTTGTTCAAATTAAGAACTAATTTAGAACAATTGAAAATGTGCTGTATTAATTTGACTTCAGTGAGAGCTCCAAGTTCCAAGTCTAGAACAACTGCAGGATGATTTCCCAACGTGTTATTCATTGCAACATAGGTAAGTAAGATTTTTTTTAAACTACATGATGTTTTAGTTGAGAGTTCCTTTGATTGATACTGGTAGTCATCTTATATATTTTCCAGACACAGGGTTTCAAGGACACTTAGAGGACACATTTAATGGCAAAATATTTTTAGCGTAAATTTCACCCAATGGTTGTCATAAAAATATTACTAACAAGCTTACAGTGACAACATATTTGGCAGATTTGATTTGTGTGGCTTTAGACCTTGATATTTGTGTATTTAAAAGCATACTCTTCCTTGTAGCTAGGGTAAAAATACCAACCTTCTATTTGCCAGTTGAAACTAAAATGATAACTTGCATAGGCCTAATTATGTTAAAAATCGTGCATTGGTTGATTGACAGAATCACTTATGAACAGATATATGCAAGCCATCATTTGGAGGTGATAGAATATTATTGTGCACAGTGTCTCCTGGTATTTCTTTATGATCTATTTTAAATTCTGAAACTGCTAGAAAGGACCTTGCTGGTCAACTTTATATTATTTGAAATATTTTGACTTTTGTGTCAGCTAAAAGAAATCTCAAACTCTTTCAATGTGATATACTGCCTGATAGAATGAAAATTTCACTCATGCCCTTGATCTTCACTCATTTTCACTCATGTCCTTTATTTTCCAAAAAAGGCCTCAAATATGGCAAAAGTAATTTTGCACAACAAGTAAATACAGGTGTGAATTCCAGGCAGAGCTAATTGTACTCATGCTTCATCAATTCAGATATTTAAATGTCTAATTTAGGGGAAGAATCGTGTAGCTAGGGGGTTTTAACAAGTGGCATTGTGGAACAATTTGAGGCTAATTAATAACTGTGACCAAAATGTGTAATTCCCAATTTCAAAACAAAACAAAAGAAAACGAAACAAATAAATATGTGGGGCTCTTCTTGTTGTTATAAACTTTTTTCTCCACAGGAGGATGAGCACCAGACTTTAAAATTCTATATTTCAGTAAATCATTAGAGATTTACCTTAGTTGGGAAAAAAAAATGTGTGAAGTGTTTTTTTTTTATACTCCAAGAAATCTCTCACAATTTAATATGCTGTGTTTCCATGAGATACATGTCTCCAAGGAAACAGAATTCTGAAGGCCCAGAAGAGGCTTCTAATATATCAGGTACAGTAAAGTAAATTCATCATAGAATTCCCCTATCTATAACCAAACTGAAGTCAACTCCCTACGCAATCATCAAAATGTTAAACGATAAACTTTCAGACACAATGATTTCAGAGATTACTTGTAAAAGTAGGAAAGTATGATACGGTCTTTTATTGAAATTCTTCTTATCGTGCTCTTTTAATTTTAGCAACTGGGAAAGAAACAGACTTGGAATCATCTTTTCCTCATATTTCCAGGAAGGATCTCCCATGTATTTTCAGTTCCTTCATCACTAAAGTTTTCAGTTCATTCATGGCTAAGGTTTAAAAAGTGGAAAACAAGGTCTGACTGACAATACCAGCAGCCACTGGATACTATCTTAGATTCTTTCCTTATCTAATCCAATTTAGCGTGCAGTTTTCTGGGTTAATCAGGTTTGTGATAATGCAGTCTCAAAGTTTAATCCTATGCTTTAAATGGTTTCATATAAAATTTATAATCTGTATTAAGTATCATAGATGTGAAAGTCTGGCACCAGTATGAAGATTGTATACCCAAACAGTAAAAAAATTCCAACTGCTTCAAAAATTATATTATTGTTTCTAATTGCATCATGTATTTAAATATAAGGTTTAGTTTTAAAATATTAATCATATTGTTTTTCACATGCCTTATGATATTGTTCACTTTTGATGGGAAACTGCCACTTCTAAATTGTATGTGATAGCAGCTGCAAAACCTGTGTTAAATACATTAGCATGTTTATTGTTAGTCTTCCCATTCATGGATCAGAAAGAACTTCACTTACCCTATTTTAGCTTATAGAGCTTTGGGATTGTCATTCTTTTCCCTTTCTTTTCAAGACATGCAGGTGTTCATGTTTTTCCCCATGTTCCTTGTCACTTACCTATCTCCTACATTCCCTTTCCTCCCTTCCTACACTAATCTCCGCTGAGTCTCTTCTCAGACACTCAACTTTGTTGTGCCTCCAGCCTTACTCTTTCTTCTGACCGTTCCTGGATTTTCTATAGTTTCCTGTTCTGTTTTCTAACACCCCCTCTCTTCCCACCTGCCTCTCTCCTCTTCCCTTCCTAGTCTCCATTCTTGACTAAAAATCTGTTGCCTCATGTGAGAGCATCCTGATTTCAGTCCCACAGGGAGATGATAGCCATGAGTTGGTTACCTAGATATCTGCTGAGGAAAACTTCACTTTCACCTACAAAGACTAAGGAGATACAGGAATTATCTTGTTAACAGCAGCCCATGATGTCATTACCATTAAAATATATGGTTGTTATTTTGGATAAGGACAATGAATCCAAGATTCTTAGCAAAAGCTGGAAAAAAAATAGCACTTTAAACTCCTCTTTCCAGCACAACATTTTGTTAGATTTGAAAATAAAATTATAGATTTGAAATAAAATTATAGGAGTTGGCAATGCCATAAGGATTTTCCTGAAAGGCTTTCATATTTTTAGTATGGTATGCATCTGGTGTTTTTGTATCAGAGCACCAAACCATAATTTTCCCTACTTAAATATTTTAAAAGCCCGGTACACCATTCAGCAGATGTACCCGGCTCACTTAGAGATAAAATTAAATATAAATTAAGTGACGTGTTATGCTTGTGACTTGATTCATTGTACATTTTACTGCTCAAGACAACTTTACAGCATTTTATCAGAAGCCCTCTTGGTTAAGATTTCCTAAAGCCCTTTCAGTCAGGTATCTATCTACTCTAGTATCTCAATGTACTTATGCTACATATAGTGGCAGGAATATATGAAGCTGTGTCAAAGTGGATCCATTCTTTTTTCTTCTGGGAGGACTCAGGGTAGAGTTGGTTGATTTAGCACATTATAGTCCAATTAAATAGGGATTTAGAGCCAAGTAAGACCAGGAAAATGATAGCAGCACGGCTCACCATCTGACTCCTCAGCAACATCACAGACATATGAAACAGGTTGAATATTAGAAGGAAAAAACCTGCATATGATCAATCTGTTTTTAACACATGTTATTCAGTAATGGGAATGTATGAAGACTACACTGTTAAAGCACAATCACTGGATTAGGCAAGAGTTGGTTCTGATAGACTTGAAGAACAGATATTAACTCTATCCCATGACTGGGGGTCTGTGACTATCTGTTGTAACTGAATTCATAACAGGGGTGTTCCCTGCTAAATGAATTATAATATACTGCTACATATAGTCTTACCTGAAGCTAGGAACTTCTCAGAAAATTCAGGCTGTAAGGAATGTGGAGGCCTGTTCGGAAGGAGTGCTTCCTACCTGGTAGATTTGTACGTTGTACTGGTATAGCCTGGCTTTCACTTTTTTTTTTTTGCTAAAGCTCAAATAATTGGTTTGTCTAAACTCCTTTTTGATGTAAATAATGGACATCAGAGTATCTGTCTTCTCCTGTTCATATTTGGCAAGGCACAGCTGGAGAGAAGGAGGCAAACTTATTTGTCTTGATTGAGAGGAATGGGGATTTTTGTTTTGATTTCCCAAGGCTATGCTTCAGCCTTGTATTCACTAGACAAACAAGTTAAATGCACATGCTCTTTGCTTTATTGTAATACATCCTGCATCTAAAAGTATATGCCTTTTGACCATGTTTCAGTTTGTGCTTGGTAGCTTAGACTTTTCTTGAAGTAAAATACATGTGAATCTGAATTAGATTAACTTCCCCATGTGGACAGCAGCCTCAGCTGCAAAAAAAGAAATTAGTTGAAATGGGCTGTGTCACACCACATTTTAGTCATTACAGAAAGGTATGGGCACCTATCTAACTTCTACTATTGGAAGTCTATTTACTGCATAAATAGGGATTTCCTGTCGCAAGGTGCTTCTAGGCAACCAAGTCACTAAGTCGGTGACAGAGATGAGTCTATAATTCTGGTATTCTTATATTCCAACCCAAAGATGTAACAAGCAGGGTTTGCTGCCTGGGTTACACATGCAAATGGGAAAGTTGGGGTGTGTAGCAGGTCACTAAGGTGCCTGCTACGGGACGTCGTGTTACGAGCTCAGCTGCCAATCACCAGGGCAGCACAGGTGCGGGTTGCCATGACAACCGGTCTGGTCAGCTGACCGGAAGGGGGCAGGGCCTGGCCTTTATAAACAGCATAGGCCGAGGCCAGAGGCCAGTCCCCCTTTGGCTGGCAAGGAGGTAGGAGCTCAAGAAAACCCTGATGGGGATGTATATGGAAACAAGCCAGGTTGGCTGGGAATTTGTTATAGCCCAGGGGTTTTGTGTTTTCTGTTTTGGTTGTTGTAGCACTGGAGGATAGGGTGAAGCTGTAGGGGTGAAGGAGGCCTCAATAGGAGCCCCCCAGTAAGGCATGAGACCCAGGAAAGGGGTCTGGGGGCCAGGTAAGGCTGAGGCCTCCTGATCCCCAATTGGGAGAAGCCCAGTGGGCGTAGGACCTGAGGAAGGGGCCTGGGGGGGCCAGGTAAGGCCGAGGCCGCCTGCTCCCTGAGCACGAGGAGCACGAGTAAGGTCCGAGTGCGGGCGGAAAGTGTGAGCACGGAGGGACAGGCCCCAGTGGGGGGGCAGTGTCTGTACATGGAGAAGCCCCCGGGGGGAGGGTGGGCGCATTGAGAGGCCCCCCCCCGGGGGGAGGGTGGGCGCATTGAGAAGCACGAGTAGGTGAGGCGTGAGAAAGCGAGCATCAGAGACACCGTGACAGGGAGGGAGAAAGGCAGCCTCCCTTCAATGAACAGAATATCAAAGACGTGGCGGGCGAGTGATCGAGGGTGCATGCCGAAAACCTAATCTGGCATGGAAGGAAGGAGGGTGAGGGGAGGTCACAGACCCCCAGACCCC
>NW_017729024.1:17778056-17792693 GCF_001723915.1 Gavialis gangeticus | reverse complement strand
AGGAGTGTGAGGGGAGGTCACAGACCCCCAGACCCCATTCTGCCACAGGGTGCCTCTAGGTGCTGTAGTGGAGAGGTGCTCAGAGTGGAGAGTAAAGGGGCTGAGTCTAGTAACTCAAAAACAATTCCTAGCTGCTGCTGCTGTGGTATGGTCTATATGCCCCAGTTGTTGTTCCTACAGCAGCAGCACAGTGTCTATGTGCCCAACTGCTGCTGTAACAGTAATGCCATCAGGCTGCTTCTGGTGTTCAAGTGCTAACTCGGGGGGGAGAGGCCCAGGGCTGATGTCCTGCATGGCCCTTGTGTGGCATGCTTCTGTTCCAACCCAAGTTAAATCTTTAAGGTGCAAATAATTTACTTTTCATTTTTTTTCAACATCAATCTCTGACAAACATTGCATGTTTAAAGGGTACTGAGGGCACGGAACAGCAGGAGGACATGCAGAACTTTGATCTAAAATTGACATGTATTAATTTTGATGCTTTTCAGCGGGCAAATACTGTTATTAATGAAACTTCTAATTATATCCTGAAAATATCATGGATAATTATCCATTTATTTAAAACGATGCCAGTCATCACTTTTAGGACCTGCATTCTATACAGATTAAAATGCACATAAAAACAAGACCTACAACAACTCAGGTCTTTTTACTTAGGCTAAGCGCACACACTCAAAAAGGCCAAGGCTCAATAGATTCAATATTCACAGGTTAATCTAAGCTGTGTAGATTGAACGGATAAGCAAGTGAACAAACATTCACTTTCGGTTCTGGAAATGCAACCACATGCCTGCAGCAGCCCAGGCCAGAAGCCAGGGGGTGCTAGAGCATGCCTCCCTAGCCAGCTGGAGCAGACAGCTTCAGCCAAGGCTAGCCCATCCACTCTGTGAAGAAGTGTTTGTGGGGGAGGTTGAAAAGCATCCTGGGATGATGGAGGACTGTGAGTTAACTTGAATTGGGAGAGGATCTTGCACAGAAGTTCAATAAACTGATTTAACCTAAATCAGTCAAGTGCAATTCTACATCCATCCAGGTTTATCTTAAACTGGTTTTGGCCATTTTCAAAACAGTTTATATTCCCTGAACTTCTATTGTGTTACAGATTTGAACTGGTTTCTAGTCACTTATACCAGCTTATGTGTAATTTGTGTCCCTAGCCTTTCCTTGTTCAGCAGATTTTGAACATTATTTTGTGGTTACTTGAAAATGCTGATTGAAAATTAGCAGTATCTAAAAAGTAGAGAAATTTCTGGCCATGAAACCAATTAATCTTCTAATACATGCTTGAGTTTTGTCCCTGTCTACATATATGGGTGGGTGGGTAGTTAAGACACACTTAAGAAAACAGAAGTATGTATCCAAACTTTTCAGAACTGGGTAAATGGTTCAGTCTAGATTTGCAGTTTGGGTAATTACAGATGAGAGAATTCTTATCTGTTCCTATCCTATTTATCTCTCCCTCCAGGAAACATAATAATGTAACCTTTAATTGAGAATTACATTCTGTGCCTATTAACATCACTCCTTTTTATTTGGGTTATATTACTTCTGAAGAATGTGCAGGTAATATGCACCATTCAGGATATATTGCTTTTGAAGCAATATTCAGCTGCTAACAGTGCAGGTAGTGAGAAAATAAGACAGGAGATTGTAAAGGGCAAAACAGTAAGAATGGAAAATAGAGTTGGAAGGAGGAAGATTAGCAATGAGAGGATTTGAGATCAAATATAGGATTAAGCAAAAAGTATAATGTGATGGTCTCTTGTTTCTCTTGTGATCTTCCTATAGAGGAAAATTGTGTCCTTTTCTGCTATGGGCTGAGAAAATGTCATGACAATATTACCATATGGTCAAAAATAATGTATTTGCTCGAGTATAGTAGTATTTCAAAAACAGTAAATATAAGAAAGTTAAACAGAATCATCCACTCCTAATTTGTCTGCCTATGTCATAACCCTCTTTCCTAGGCCTCAAACAGAAGCTCATTTCTAGCGGTGAAAATTTCTAAGAAATTTCCAATTTTAAAAAATTTCTAGGAGAGAGAGCAGTACTTCAGCACAGAGCTTCATCCTGCACCAATTCTCTCTCCCCTGCTCTCCTTGCCTGCCCCAGATTGGGGTGAGGTGTGGGTAGAAGCAGCTGCTATAGTCCATTATCAGACCAGTTTAGGAAGAGATTGGAATAGTAATGAAGACCAGGGGTCACCAGTGTGGGAAGTAGGCAGGCAGCTTAAGGAACTGATCCATTTCCTTTCTGGACAGGTCTGAAAGGGACTGGAGCAGCGGATCATTCACTTGCCAGACCAGGGACCCAACAGTAACCCTTCTGACAGAAACATAAGGCCTGCTTCTGGCCTAAACTTCTTTTTCTTCACTTTTGTGGTGGAAATGTTTGTTCACTGATATACATACCACCTAATTTAAAATTATTAGTTTGGCTGTGTTCTGTTGTGCATGTGGCTTATTTTTCTTCTTATAACTTTTGTTGTTGCTGCCTTGGTCCCTGTATACTGGTCCCAGAACACACTCCAGCATTAGCAGAGTCTGAGGATGGAGTTACTTGTTACAATTAAGTCATACATCTGTGAGTGAATAGAGACTGCAAACAGGGCAGTTTTCAAGCAGTTAACAAGTCAGATCCCAGGCCAGTTTGCTTCCCCCTTCTTTGAAGGGTAACCTTTAAAGTTAGCTCTTTAAATAAAAGTAACTAACTTATGTATATTTAGCAAAAGTAGCTAAACCTCAGCAGTTAGACCAATACCTATGACCCTTGTTTAACTAGCATCCAGAATGAAGGGGAGTTTGCTAGGGAATTTTCTTGGGAATTCTCTCTCACCTTCCTTCACTGTAATCTTGGTGAGAGGAAGCTGGTTAGCAGGGAAAAGGGAATCTTTAAGGACCAAGGAATAGTGAGTAGGCTAGCGTACAGGGGAGTTGATTAGGGAAGGCCTGCTTGGAGAGAGGAGCAAGAAGAGAGAAGTGGCAGATTTAAGAGACCCAGGAAGATGGCTGGAGGATGTTACAATGCCAGAGCCAGTGCCAGTTCTTCCTCTGCTTGTGAGTTTTCTGTCCAGGCAGGACCACCTACTGTCTAGGCTTCCATCCAGGTGCTGGTTTGGTGCTATGGAGATAGCAGCTTGCAGGTTCCTTCCAGTGACAGCCAGATGGGGGAGTATCTGTGATGTGAGAGGTGCCTCCTTGTGGTGTCCCTCAGGGTGCAAGTAACAGAGGTACAGAAAGAAGTGGCAGGTCTCCAAAACATTTTCAGCCATGAGGACTTCATTGATTTGATACTGGAGGAGACCTCTAGGACTGCTGAGGAAAGATCACCAGAGACAGCAGTAGAGAAGGAAGAGGACATTGACTCCCAGAAAGGTAGAAGCTGTAAGCTTATGGCCTCTGGCAGCAAGCAGAGATCACCTGCAGAGGTTTACCTGGAGAACAGATATGGAGTCCTAGCAACAGAGGATAAGGAACAAATCCTATCTGTGGAAGAGGGCACACCAGTCATGCCTAAGGTTGGGAGGATTGAGAAACACTGTTACCAAGAGGAAGAGATGGGTGATAGTAGTTACAGACTCTCTTCTGTTGAGGATGGTGCCATCTATCTGCTGGCCTAACTTGTTGTCTCAGGAGGTCTGCTTCTTGGCCAGAGCCTGGATCTGAAATGTCATGGACAGATTACCAAGACTCATCCTGCCCTCTGACTACTATCCCATGCTGCTCATTCCTGTGGGCACCAATGCCAGAGGGGGGACCCTGAATAGAAAAGCAGTGACTACAGGGCTCTGGGTACGAGGCTGAAGGGGACACAGGCTCAGGTAGTATTCTTCTCAATCCTGCCAGTCTAGGAGAAAGGCCTGTGCAGGAGCAGGTGCATCATTCAGATCAATACTTAGCTGTGCAGATGGTGTTGCCAGCAGGGCTTTGGCTTCTTAAAACACAAATATTGTTCCAAGAAGAAGGATTGCTAGAAAGAGATGTGATCCACCTGACAAAGAGGGGGCAACATCTTCTCAGACAGGCTCGCTAACCTGGTGAGGTGGGTTTTAAACTAGGTTCTCTGGGGAAGGACACCAAATCTCTGAGAACTGGGAAAGCAGGTGACTTGAAGGAAGCAAAAGCAGGAAGGGGCAACAAGGGAGGCCTTTTTTTCTTCCTGAAAAAGTAGGGCGATCAGCTTGTTACCTCTGATGTCTGTACTTGAATACATGGAGCTTGAGAAACAGGAAGGAAGACTTGGACATCCTCACACAGTTACAGTACTATGATGTTATTGGAATAATAGACTTGGTAGGATATCTTGCATGACTGGAGTACTTCCATGGATGGGTATAAGCTGCTTAAGAAGGACAGGTAGAAGAGAAGGGGAGAAGGAATTGCTTTTTATGTAAAAGAGCTATATGATTTCTCATAATTCTAGTATGAAACTGGAGAGAGGCCTGTTGAGAGTCCCTGAGTTGTCATAAAAGAGAGGAACAGGGGTGATGTCATGGCAGGTGTCTGCTATAGACCATCAGGATGATGAAGTGGATGAGGTTTTCTCCAAACAGCTAGCACAAGCTTCCTGATCAAAGGCCCTGCTTTTCATAGTGGACTTCAAACACCCTAATGTCTGCTAGAAGGGCGATACAGAAGTTTAAAGAGAATGCTGACAATTTCCTGGTACAAGTGTTGCAGTGGCCAACCAGAAGCCGATGCTATTTTGGTATGCTTTAGGGCTGTGCAAAACTACGTTTCCTGATTTGATTCGGTGGAGATTTGACTTGATTCAGTGGTTGAATCTCCGAATCCAAATTAAATCAGGAGACCCTTTAATCTCTCCAAATCAAATCAGAAGCCTCTGAATCAATTTGGAGAGATTCAGAAAGATTTGGTGATTTGGACATAGACACATCTTTAAATGTTTTTTTTTTTCTATATGCCTCAAGATACCAGGAGGCTAATGGATGCTACAATACTGGGATGGATGGAGCATCCCACAGCAGTGTGTGGGTGCTCCCCACCATGCATGGGAGCAGACCCAAAAGTGGATCAGAAGCACTTCTGGTCCACTTCTGGATCCACTGGGAAATGTGTTGCCCCCAAACACAATGTCCCCCTGACTCAGCAACTGTTGCCTCTTGGGTCTGGGAATGCACCTGGGATACCCCCATGGCTGATTCCTGAGCCAGAGGGCACAGGGGGGACCACAGTGCACTCCCCAGTGGACTCAGAAGTGGACCAGAAGTAATTCTGGTCCACTTATGGGTTCACTGCTGAGCACGCAGCCCCCCCCCCCCCCCCGGGGCACTTCTGTGGGACACTCCATCAGCCTCAGCATTGCAGCATCCATGAGCTGCCTGGTACCTCAAGGTATGTAGAACATTTAAAGATTAAACTTTTTTTTTTTTAACATTTGAAACATTTTTAAAATTAATTAAACATTAAGAAACACATAAAGCTATGTCTATGGCTGAATCACTGATTCTCCAAATCAGCATTGAATCTTCAGATTCAGATTCAACTGAATCAAATCAGGGACAGTGATCCAAATCAATTAATTGAATCACTGTTCCTGATTTGGGCCAAATCTGAATTGAATACAGCCCATTTCAAATTCCCCTAGTATACTTCTCATAAACAGGAAAGAATTTGTGGAGAATGTAGAAGACCCTGGACTTCAGAGAAGTAGAGTTAGACTCAGAGAATGGATAGGCAGGATCCCCTGGGAGTCCAGTTTGAGAGGAAGGGAGTCCAAGACAGCTAGTTGTGCTTTAAAGAAACCTTATCGAGGGCACAGGAACAAACCATTCTGATGTGCAGGAAGACTAGCAAATATGGCAGATAACCAGCTTGGCTTAGCAGAGAACTCTTCAGTGAGCTAAAACACAAAAGGAAAGCTTACAAGAAATAGAAACTTGGACAAATAATGAGGGAGGAGTATAACAGTATTGCTCAGGCATGCAGGGATGTAATGAGGAAGGCCAAAGGGTAATTGGAGTTGCAGCTAGAAAGTGACATGCAGGGTAACAAGAAAGATTTCTACAAATCTGTCAGCAACAAGAGGAGTATCAGAGAAAGTGTGGGTCCCTTACTAAATGGGGGAAAGCAACCTGGTGAGATGTGGAAAAGGCTGAAGGAAAATGCCCGAGGGTGCTGATGGATTTGGTTGATGTAACTGCAGAGATACTGGCTTTGAAAACTCATGGCAATGGGGAGAGGTCCAGGATAACTGGAAAGGGGAAAATATAATGCCTGTCTTTAAGAAATGGACTCCCCCTTGCCCTCCGGTTACTGATTGATCACTGGTGGGGCACATGCCCCCCCTGACTAAGGTGGCACCAGTCACCCACGCTGGTGCAGACTGAAGTTACCTTAACATGAGCTAGGTAATATGGCCAATAGTGAACCCTAACTTGAAGTGGCACAACTTTAAGGCACTTAGTGCAGGTTAATGAGCTTTAACTTGCAGATACTCATGTTTTAAATGCCCTTTGTGTGGTATAAGTATAATGTGTAACTTTACTCTGAAACTAAAATGGTACTAGGAGCAGTAATTTCCCAAGTTTAGGCATCCAATTCACAAAACTAAACTTTCCCTCAGCAAATGAGTACAAATACCAAATCATACAAATTTTAGCACATCATTTGGGCATGTTCACCAGATGTTTTAATTACTTTGTGTTGTGCTTCTTTTGACAGTGAAAACATAACACAGAAAAATAAAGTTCTAGCCAGCTGGTTTTCTGTCAGGTTGAATGTTGCCGGTATTATGCAGCCAACAACTTTTGGAGCCAAAAAAATCATTAGTTCTAAGAAGAAGAAAGTTTGGAAAATATACAGGACTCTTATTTTGTATGAAATTGTTGTGGTGATGTGATCCCTCAGTAATACCTGGAGATTTTTTTCAAGATTAAATGGTTCATTGACTTTTCCTGATAAACAGCATATTGTTGAGAGGGTGACTGTCATATTGATTTGTTATTTTGAGTATTCTTAAAATCAAATAGTTGCTAAGAAACATCTTTAAGTGCAAAAAATAAAAAGGTGATACCAAAGGACAGAGAAGGAGTGCACATTCAAAGCAGTCTCAGGCAATATGACTGCTTTTGAATCCTCCTACCAGTTTTTTGTGTTTTGATAACTACATTTTGCTAGTTTTTGGAAGTCTCTTTTTCCTCTCATGAAGAGTGAAATGTACATTGCCATAGGAAACCTAGCTTACTTAGAAACGTGCTATGTTCGGTCCTATCACAAGTGCATACAAGTTCAGAAATTATACTTGAAAATTTGGGCATCAGTGTCTGTTTGCAAGTTCCCTTCTGTTAGATATGTATCATTCAGATAGAAATACCTCTTGCTCAAAAGAATCCTATTTCTTCTTTCTATCTTTCATACCAAAAGTACTTTAAAATTCTCTCTCCCTTTTATAGGCTTTAAAGTGGTGAATCTTTCCTAACCTTGTGTAGCTCCATGATTAATGCCTAATTTTTTTCTTCCCATTTTGCTCTCTGTGACCGATTCCTATGGTCAGGTTTGCCTAAAGCTTGAATTGCTGACATTCTTTTAACCAGGCGTATTGAAATTCATACATTTTACTGCCTGTTAGAAACACAAAGTGGCTAGAAGCAGAACACTAGCTTTCATTAATTCAATAAAACATGTCAAAGGAAGATAGGACAGCTAATTTTGAACTTTCTGGATCCTTCTTACATAGGAGGTATCAGTCAGAATATTTTCTTACTCTACGCACATGTAGATGTGTGGGCTTGGTAACATGGCTATATAGGAGTGAGGTAATGGCTTAACAAAATTTGATCTAGCTAATAAATTAAAGCAATTCAAGTCACTAGAAAAAAAGGACTAAACTAAGATGTTTAACTAGTATTTGTTTCACCATTTCTAGGAAATACTTTATATGCACATCTTAGTAAGACATTAGTGCTTGGTTTCTAGTAATTAATTGGACTATATATATATGCATCTATACTTTGTGTGTATAGCCCAGGGCTGTCCAGATTCTAAGTGGCATACCCCATGGCCATACCAGTGTGCTGCAGGGGCCATCGCCCACTCAGGCTACATGCGTGCATGCATGGGTGCTTTGCCCCAACTCCGCATTGCATGCTTTCCCTCCCCACATCTGTACTATGTGTGCACAGGTGCTTTACCCTCTCACATTGTGCAGGCACTTCCCCACTGCACTATGCACAGTGTCCCACATCAAATTTGGCATCCCAGCTGTGAGCTCCCTTGCTATATCATGCTGCATGGGTGCTCTGGATCTTTGGCTCCTCTGCCCTTGTGACTTTGCCACAGTGCTCTGTTCCATCCCATCATGCCCTCTAGGTCTGGGTCAGGTATCAGGATTAGGAGGAAGGAGGGGGAATCCAAGACCGCAGTTCCTGCTGTAGCTGGAGCAACAAGGGAAGTGGAGGCTAGGTGGCAGCCTGGGGCCTAGGGGGCCATATGTTAACCTTTTGTGGTTTACATGTGGCCTATGAGCTGCAAGCTGTACAGGCCGTGCGTGTGTGCGTCTTGAGAGAGAGTATAAGATCACATTCCTTGCAGGTAAAAATCCTTCCATCTAAAGTTGTTCTTTTCTTATGTAATTGTTTATAATTCCAATACATAAAGTAGAAACAGAAGCTGATTTCCTTGAACAAAAAGCTACGTTGTGCTTTTCAATAGTACTTTAGAAACCAGTTTGATTCTCCATGTTTGAATCATATTACACATATATTGCATTAAGTTTCATCCAACTAAAATGTTATGCATATGAATAATGATGGATAATGAATTTTAACTCTATAGATAAAATCTAAGTTCATATCAGACTAAAGTAGAAATAGTGCAAAAATCATTGTGAGCAGAAATCCATAAGACCTGACAGCTGGAGCAAGATTTCTCCCTACTAATACTGCTAATGTGGTTTGACCTGTTTGGTCTGTCAGTGTTCTATAACTGAGTGCAAATATTCCATGGGGTAATACAGTTTCTCATTTTCTCACTACCATCTAAAGATGGCAGACAAATTGTACACTGAAATGATTCTCATTGACTTATTTGCAGTTTCTATATGGATATATAAAGAATAACAAATGTTTCTCCCATGTATCTGCTATGTTGGCAAAGCTAACAGAGAATTTCTGGCAGCAAGCAGAAAATCTTCACCTCCACCTGCAGCAGTTTGTCTGGAGAACAGATATGCAGCCCAGGCAACAGAGAGGGAGGAGCATGTTCCATTGATGGAGGGGAACAAGCCAAGCCTCACCAAGGTGGGAAGGATCAAGACAACTGCCACCAAGAAGAAGTGATGGGTGGTGGTGTTTGGAGACTCCCTTCTGTGGGGGATGGACAGAGCCATCTTTTGACCTAACCTTCTGTCCTGGAAGTTCTGCTGCTTGCCCAGAGCCCAGACTTGAGATATCATGGAGGGATTACCGAGACTCATCCAGCCTTCTGACTACTATCTCATGCTACTCACCTATGTGGGCATCAATGATACTGCCAGGGGAGACCCTGAGTGTATCAAAAGTGACAACAGGGCTCTGGGTGCAAGGGTGAAGGGGTCAAGGGCTCAGGTGGTGTTCTCTTCAATCCTTCCAGTCAAGGGAAAGGGTCCAGGCAGGAACAGGGCCATCCTGCAGTTCAATACCTGGCTCTGCAAATGGTGTTGCCCACAGGGATTTGGCTTCTTTGACCATGGGATGTTATTTCAAAAAGGATTGCTGAGAAGAGATGGGGCCACCTGACAAAGAGGGAAGAGCATCTTCATAGACAGGCTCACTAACTTAGTGAGGAGGGCTTTACCTAGGTTCACCATGGGGATGGAGACCAAAGCCCTGAAGTAAGTGGGAAACCTGGAGGAATAGCAAGCAGGAGGGGGCTACAGGGAAAGGGTTCTCATACTTCCTGAAAAATCAGGGCAATTGACTAGTTACAAAAATGCATGGAGCCTGGGAAATAAGCAGGAAGCAGCCAAACCATTCACAGTCTTTGAGATGGAACTATGATGTGATTGGAATAACAGATTTGATCAGATAGCTTGCACGACTGGAGCACTGCCATGGATGAGTGTAAACTGTTTAGGAAGGACAGAGAGAGAAGAAAAGGAGTTGCATTTTATGTTAAAGAGCCATATGATTGCTCAGAGCTCCAGTATGAAGCTGGAGATAGGCATGTTGAAAGTGCCTAGGTTAAGGTTAGAGGGGAGAGCAACAAAGATTATGTTGTAGTGGGTGCTTTAGACCATCAGACTAGGAGGGAATGGTGGATGAGGCTTTCTTCAAACAGCTAGTGTAAGTTTCCCAAATGGAAGCCCTGGTTCTCAATGGGGGTTTCAATCACCCTGACATCTGCCAGGAGGGCAATACAGCAGTGCACAAGCAATCCAGGAAGGTTTTGGAGAGTTGGGGACAACTCTGGTGAAAGTGCTGGAGCAGTCAGCTATGATATGCTATGCTTTTCTTGACCTGCTGCTCACATACAGGGAAGAATAGTAGTAGGTGGCAATTTGGGCTTCAGTGACCATGACATGATTGAGTTCAGGATCGTAAGGAAAAGAAGGATGAAGAGCAGCAGAGTAAGGACCCTAGACTTCAGAAAAGCAGACTTCAGCTCACTCATGGAACTCTGGGAAGCCAGACTGAGGGGAACAGGAATTCAGGAGATCTGGCTGCACT
The DNA here is from genome assembly GCF_001723915.1 of Gavialis gangeticus. Lineage (NCBI taxonomy): Eukaryota > Metazoa > Chordata > Crocodylia > Gavialidae > Gavialis > Gavialis gangeticus. The sequence continues at coordinate 17,782,027 of NW_017729024.1, read as the reverse complement.
TGAAAGAGCCTTACTGAAAATACAGGAATAATCCATCCTGATGCGCAGGAAGGCTTGCAAGTATGGAAGAAAACCAGCTTGGCTTAGCAGGGAACTCTTCAGTAAACTAAGTCATGAAAAGGAGACTTATAAGAAGTGGAAATTTGGACAAGTAAATAAGGAGGAGTATAAGAGCATTGCTTGGGCATGCAGAGATGAAGTCAGGGAGGCCAAAGTGCAATTATATTTGCAGCTAGCAAGGGATGTGAAGGGTAATAAGAACAGTTTTAACAAGTATGTTGGTAGCAAGAGGGGAATCGGGGAAAGTGTGGGTCCCTTACTGAATGGGGGAGGCAACTTTGTGGCAGAGGATGAAGAACAGACTGAAGTGCTCAATGCCATTTTCACCTCAGTCTTTACAGTCAAGTTCAGCTCCCAAACTACTGCACCGGGCAGTACAGTTTGGGTAGGCAGTGATCAGCCAACAGTGGTGAAAGAACAGGTTAGGGACTATCTGGAAAAGCTAGACATATAGAAGTTCATGGGGCCATACGGGATGCACCCAAGGGTGGTGATGGAGTTGGCTGAAGTGAGTGCAGAGCCATGGGCCATCATCTTTGAAAACTCATGGCAATTAGGAGAGGTTCTGGATGATTGGAAAAGGGCAAACATAGTGTCCATATTTAAGAAAGGGAAGAAAGAGGATCCAGGGAACTACAGACCAGTCAACCTCACTTCAGTACTTGGAACGATCCTGGAGCAGATCCTCAAGGAATCCATTTCTAAGCACTTGGAGAAGAAGGTGATTTAGGAGCAGTCAGCATGGATTCGCCAAGGGCAAGTCATGCCTGACCAACCTGATTGCCTTCTGTGATGAGATGACTGGCTCTGTGGATGCAGGGAGGCCAAAGGATGTGGTATACCTTGATTTTAGCAAGCCTTTTGATATAGTCTCCTACAACAACTACCTGAAGTGGGGTTTGAAATAAGATAGATCTAGACTGTTCTTAGTGGCGGCAGATGACAGAACAAGGAGCAACGGTCTCAAGCTGCAACAGTGGTTAGATTATTAAGGAGAATTTTCTCACCAGAAGGGTAGTAAAACACCCAGAGAGGTGGTGGAATCTCCATCCTTAAAGTTTTTTAAAACCTAGCTAGACAAAGCCTTGGCTAGGATGATCTAGTTGGGGATGGTCCTGCTTTGAGCAAGGGTTTGGGGTTGATGACCTCCTGAAGTTCTTTCCAAGCCTCACTTTCTATGTTTCTATTATTCTAAGAATATGGTCCAGGCCCCTAGATTTTATTATACAAGTCTCTAATTTTGGAAATTCTTGTCATTTTTTGTCTTTACATATATGAGTAGTCCCATTGTTTCAAATTAAGTGTACATGCACAGAACCAGGGCATAATTTTATGGTATATTGGCATAATACACTATTATGACAGTGGAGTCATTCTTAGTCATTTATTTGCAATTTATAGTCTTCTATAACTGAAGAATAGCAAATGACCATTGGTGAGTTGGTGTATAGGCCCTGTTTTGGGAGTCAATTGTCAGGCATCTTTATGAGGTGTCCTGTCCAATGGAGCTGGTGCCATATAAACAGGATTTTGATGCTGGTGGTTTTTGCTTGAGGCAGAATGCTGGTATTTATTTTTCTATCTTTCCATTTGGAAGATTTTCCAAAGACATTGCTGACAGTAACATTCCAAAGCTTTCATGTGTTTCTGAAATGTCATACAAGAGCCTGGTAGATTTGAAGTCTGGGTTTAATATAGACGTCATGATCATCTAAGAGGCAATTTCAGAGATGTCCCAGTTCAGGCCTAGCAGATTTTATCCAGTATTGAATATTGTCTTATATGTTTACTTTTCAGGAAAGGTGGCTACCTAGGTACAGGAAATGCCTGACATCCTCCAAAGGTTGCCCTCTAACTGTTATACGTAGAGGAGAAGCTGGTTTGTTTGGGGTGGGTTGGGAAAGGATCTTTGTTTTTGTGAAGTTGAAGGTGAGTCCAAGCATGCTTCACAAAAGTAGTCAAGAGTGACCTGGAGCTCTCCAATTAAGTGGGTACACATGACACACCATTAGCATACTGAAGATCAGTAATGAAGGTGTTGGTTACCTTTGATTAAATCTCATCATGATCTTCATCAGGCCTCTGCATTTGAATCAAGGGCCGTAGTCAGATCAGTGACAGTCACATAAAGATCTTGGTGTTGCTTGCAGTACTTCCTGATAGTACGATTGTTTTGCAATCATACTATCAGGGAACTATTAATATAGGATTATTAGTATGTGTGAATCATGTCAGAACAACATTTGCTATTCTTCCAACAGAAATAACTTCAAAACACCATCACCAGTTCTGCCAATACACATTTCTGTTTTAAAAGGATAAAATATTAAACCTATTAAAAACCTCCAAACAGAATCAGTTGCAAAACATTCAGAATAGAGGAGGAAAAAATGCTAGGTACTCTGCTTGTTTTGCATAAACAAGGTTTTCATTTTTCTATACCTATTTATCCTAATTGGGTAAATATTATTCTTAATGAGCATAAGAGAGAGAAACTGTCACTGAAGCAGTGCATTAGAGCTGCCATTGTAATAAAACAGAACCTGGTTTTATGAGAGCATCCATATATTTTGAATAAATAGTGTTTTGCTGTCATGGACAATAACAATTGATAGCTTATGCCAACACTGTAAAGTTCCAACAGCACTGAGGAGGCAAGCGTTGCTAATCATACACTATCACATTCAGGTTGTTTGTTGTTTTCATAACTTTTGTTTCAGGCAGGTGGGTGACTCTGTATCCTGAGGACCCTGAATCCTCATCTGCTGAACAATTAATATTATTTCTAAAATCTAGCCTGAATTATGTTTCATGTAGGGTATTACTACATACCAAAAATCTGTGAAAGGAAAATGAAGCTGTAAAGTTAGGAGCATAGAAGTTGTAGGATGCATCTACGCATGCCATAAAAGCAATGTGATAAACTCCAGTGCAGTTTGTGCCAGAGTTTATCATGGCACTTTAATGGCACGTGTAGATGTTCAGATGGCTGTGGTCCAGGCCACACATGCAGATGCTGTGCCTGGAATCACAGTAGTTTGAGCTGGGACCACAGAAGTCTGAGCACAAGAGATCACCAGTGTGTGAAGCCCTGCAGCTAGGCAGCAGGTAAGGGTCTGGCCCGCTGCTGTCTGGGTTGATTTGGTTCAATGCACTCCTGGGTCAGTGTTTACATGTCCATTTTAGGAGCAGTTCTTTTTGTCACAGTAAGATGATACTGTCCCTGACGGTACTATCTTACAGCAGCAAAAATTAGTTTTCTGCACTCTAATAGCATTGCATATATAGAGTGTGACACTTTACATAACAGCAAATTAGTCTACTGTGCAGTTAAGCACATGTGCAGATTTAACAAACATGCTAGAATTGAAGTTGCCTGTGAAACCTTGATTCAGCTCCATTATACACATGCTGTACAATACAATCTTTAATCACATGACTGCTTTATGGTGTCTCTCTGAAACAATGGGTGTGTCCACATAAGATGTTAACTGCATGTTAGCCTAATAACACTGTGCAGTAGTGTGCCAGGCAAAACCTGTGCTAACATGCTACTGTGCAGTAGTATTAGGCTACTGCACATTAGAGTCTGTAAAAACCTGTGTGCCAGTGCTACTGCACAGTAGGATGAGTTACTGAGCACTGATTTAGTACTTGGTTATCCAAGTACCAAACTTAACGTGCAGTAACTATGGTGTATTAGTAAAGTGTAGATGCACCCACTGTGTAGAGATGCCTTGAGCTCGCTTGCACATACTGGCTCCAGAGCTGGAAGCAAAGTATCATGCTAGCCCAGCTGCCAGACATATAGGCTCAGTTGCAATTTTTTTTAAAGTTTAGATGGGCACTGTCTTGGAAGGGGGGGGTGTAGGTAGGTATGGATGGGGCTTGTGGATGTGTGGAAAGGAGGG
>NW_017729024.1:17770106-17777851 GCF_001723915.1 Gavialis gangeticus | reverse complement strand
GGGGGGGGGGGGGTCCTGGGTTCTGAGCCCCCACAGAGACTAACCCACTGCTGTCTATTCAGTTTATTCAGTGACTATTAAATGTTATAACACACCTGGAGCAGGACAACGGACTGCTGGGCTGTTATCACTCTGTATTGCTGCTAGTATGGTTCAATATACTATTCGCTCTTTACTCCCCAATGATCCAGCTTCAACAGGAATGGTATAGGGTGTTCATGTCTTTGACCAGTACATAGCTGGAAGTTAGGGTCCTTTGCTGGGAAGTGCAAAATGTATGTTAAACACCTCTCTGGTTGGATGGCCAGGAATCTGGGTAGTCAGCCTCTAGGAAAATGACATAATCACTTGGGCTAATGGGCTAAAAGGTGAGAGGGCCTATTGGTAACGTGTATGGTTCCTTCCTGGGGGGGTTAGGATCTTAAAACTGTGAAGGTGCCCTAAAATAGCAGGCAGTTATGTCACCAAAGTGCTACTTTCCTATCATATAGATAGAGCTGGATTTAGTTTATTATGTCTGATTTCACAGAACTTTTATCTCATTTAGTGCACAGAATGGACAGTGTTCATGTAAGAGTAATTATTTGATCTCTCTTTTTCTCTTCATTATTCGGTGTGTGGCTGTATGCCTTATTTGCTGTACATTTTTCAAACCCTGTTCTGAAGATGGAATTATCTATTTCTACATAGTTTCTTCTATGGTGCTCACTATTAAATTATAAGTGATCTATAAATATTAATTTATGCTCACAACACTCTGGTATGATGAGGAAGTATTATTATCCATAATTTGCATATAGACCATTAAGATCCAAAGAGGTTAAGATCACAAGTATCCATTAAATTGCGGTGCCCAACCCAAGACACTTAGGCCCTAACTTATTAGGGTCCTACAATGCACTATTTTCTTGACTTCAATGAATGACCACCTATAAAGAATTTGGTTAAAGTGATTTGCCTGAAATCACTTGTCTGGAAATATTCAGGGCAGTTTTTAAGACAAGTCTACATTATTAACTACATTTTTCTGCCTGCTCTAATCAAATGAAATTAAGGTTCTGTTGACAATATCTCTACACTCCTGATCCATCCCCAGAATATGTTTATTATGTGTGCTAAATGAGGCAGGACTTTCGTGGAAAAAATAGGATATGTTAATTTAGTGGAAGGATCATACATAAACACAAAGGTGAAAAAGTGGGGCTGCAATAGTATCCTTAATTTTGGTATCCTTGACCTTTTGTAAACTTAATAATATGTTTAAATAGTTTGTATATGTGTGAGTGTCCTATTTTTAAAAGCAAAATGGAAAACAGAATTCTATCACATAGCATGGTATTGGCATACACAGGCCATCAAAAGAATTTAAAATTTTGTATCTGTAAATGGTGATAAACAGATGCCAGAAGTAGGCTGTCATTCTCTATGTGGACCAGAATTAGGGAGGAGTGGGACATATTAAAGTAGATTTCACAGGTATTTATTGATAACAGAGGAGTGAGAGACTCCAAGATCTTCAGTTCTATTTCAAACTCATGACAAGATTGAACTCTGATGGGGATTTCATTCTATTTCCCATAAGATTGGTGGGTTTTGTCCCGTGTTCTCCCATCTGTCTCTTATCCCTGTCCTGCCTCTTTCTTCCTAGTTCTTATCCGATTTCTCTCCTTTGGTTTCTGCTAGTTTCATTGTAACTGTTCAGTTAGATCCTGCATGCCATCTTTGTCTGATTTTTTTTCTTTCTTTTTCCCTGATCCCAATTATCCAGACTCCAGATGCATCTCCATCCCCAATTCCAAGCACATTCTCTGTTCTGATCTGAGTATCATTCCATGGGGTTCTTATACAAGTTTATTGTTCATCCCCCTATCTCTCTTCCCACTTCTAACCTATGCCCATGTTTTGTTTTCATACAGACTTTGATTTCTATGCACACCTTGGCTTCTGGGCTAAGTACAAGCAGTCAAAAAGCCCAAGATTGAATTAATTCAATCTTCTCAGGTTAGTCTAAGCTGCATAGATTGAAATGAGAAGGAAGTGAATGGGCATTCATGTTAGATTCTGGAGATGCAGCCTAGAGTTTCCCAGGCCAGAGACCAGGGGGCACTAAGGCACACCTCCCTGCTTGTCTGGAGCAGACACTTTGGACCAAGGTTAGCTCATCCTCCAAGAGAGGGGGTGGGGGGCTTGCAGGGGAGGTATAGTGGAGGACTGTGAGTTACCTTGAATTTGGAGGGGATCTGGGACAGAAGTTCAATACACCAATTTAACCTAAATCAGTTAAGTTTGATACTACATTCACCCAGGTTTATCTTAAACTGGTTTCAGCCATTTTGAAAACTTTATGTGTACTGAACTTCGGAGCTAGGGCCACAAGTTACACATAAAACAGTTTAAGTGATCAGAAACTGGTAAAAACCTGTAACAGAATAGAAGTTCAGTGCACATAAACCAGTTTCAAAATGGCAGAAACTGCTTAATTTGAACTTGGTTGATTGTAGTATCAGACTTAACTGATTTATATCAAACTGGTTTATGAAACTTCTGTTCCAGATCCTTCCTCATTTAAATTAAATCAGAGTCCCTCAACATCCCAGCATGCTTTTCAGCCCTGGGATGGGCTGTTTTGTCTGCTCCAGCGATCAGGGCTAGCACAACCCCTCTGCTCCCTAGCTGGGGTAGTAAGGGCTGCTCAGTGGCCTCACTGACTGGCTCATTGTCCACTCCCTCCCACACAAACCCCAGCAGGGTCTGAAGCCAGGGATGGGGGTTAAACTTGCCTTTCCCTAAGTAAAGAGCTGCTCTGTCCTGCTAAAACTTGGTTCTGGCTGCAACTGTGGACTACAAATTCCAGAGGCAACTAGAAGCAGGAAGCGGAAGTGATAAGCAACCCTGAGAGTCCTGCTGCTCTAATTGTGGACTAGGACTCTGCGAACTTTTGGTAGCCATTTCATTTTGGAGGTGCTTCAAGCCATTTCAATACCCAAAACACTGAATCCAAATCAAAACAGAAGGCTCTGAAACAGCTCCAAAACAAATCAGAAGGCTTCAAAATGTTTAGGAAATGTTTCGGAGAATTTCAGAGTTTTGGAGCTGGGCTTGCACAAAAACTAAGAGGAGGATGGGGAAAAACTGCTCTGATATTGACATCTAGCTCCTGGTTTGATTCCCCTGCTCTGATCACTTTTCCCAGCTTTCTAATCATTTCCTCGGCAGGCTGAGGCCAGCAGCAGCTGCTTGGCTCAGCCTGTGCCAAGTGCTGGGAAGACTGTGACGTGCAGGAAGCAGAGACCCATGCTGGGGTCTCCTCATCAACACTGCCCACTTTGCACAGCCCCATGTTGCTGGGGCACAGATGAGTCATGCAGCAGGGACAAGCTGGCTTGCTCACCTATCTGCACTATGTCCCTACCCCGCAACATTGTGTGACAGGGATCTGAGATCTGCTTGGGGGTCTCCTCACCTGCACGAAGGACAGTGGCCCTCCCCCAAACAAGCCACCCACAGCCCCATCCTGCTCCCTGCTGGGGCCCTGCAGCCCCCAGATCCAAGCCCCAACCAGCTGGGTAGGGTTATGTGAAGCTTCCCTGCCAGCCTGTTAGAAACAGTTTCAGAGGAGAGTCAGTGAAGACAAAACAAGACAGTGATACAAAACACCAAAAAGAATCACTGTCCCCTAAAATGGCTGAATCCAAAACTGAATCAAAACACAGCCATTTTGCACAGCCCTATTGTGGACCACAAATCCCTTAGACTAACCTGCCCCACTGCATTGAAAGCAAGTATTTTTCTTCTTTATGGAGTCTGGATACAGCTTGAGGGCCATTGAAAGGATGTGAAAGACACTCTGCTCTCTGTTCAGGTGCCCCTGGTCTAGCCTAGGGTTGGTATTGCAGCAAATGTCCTGCTCAGTAAGGAAAGAATAGTCAGGGAATTCAGCTCTAAAGACTAATCAAGTATACTGAACATATGTTTCTTCAGAGGTTTAGAACATGGTCAATTTGTACAGATTTTCATGGGAAGGAGTAAAGGAACAGAGAGGGAAGCAAGAACAAGACATCTGTGAGACAATTAAGAACAAAACAGTAAGCAGTGATCACATACTACTACCTGCTATAGGTGATGCGTGGGGGGCATGTGGCCCCCCTGAGATTGGCCCTCGGTGGCCAGGGAGTGAGGAGCACCAGCTGGTGCCCCCTTTGAGAAGGGCCAGCAGAACTTCCATTTTTGCTGCCAGGGTTGATGATCAGCTGCTGGGGCACTCTCAGAGTCAGGAGGCACCAGTTGCCCATGCCACCTGTTGAACCGTGTAAATGAACATATCTGACATTTCTGCATAAAAAACACATGGTTCTTGGTTCCACCTGAGAGCTGAAGAAATGTAGGGGATTCTGGCTACAGTCCTATGGAGTCTGGAGCCTTAGTGAAACTGTTTAGCTTCTTCTTGCTGTCCTTGTCATACTTGGAATATATGTCCCATTTCTTAAATTCTAGGAAGACAGGACTAGGTAATATTCTAAGCAGAAACTCTACAGAGGACTGAGACGCATACACAGTAACATTATTCAGAATAAGATTAAAGCAACTTTCCACTATTGCCACCTGGCACATCTCCCCCACCTGCCTTCTCTGTGCCAGATTCAAAGAATGAAAATTACTGTATATCCAACATCTGTGGATAGTGGTTCAAGGATCCGTCTGAAGACAAGTCTATAAACTCACTAGGGGGGACCAGAAGGGTTTGGGGGAGACGCTGTTTCCCCTAGAGCCCGCTGGCATAACAAGGAGTAATGGGCACAAGTTGATGGAGAGGAGGTATAGATTGGACATCCGCAAAAACTACTTCACAGTTAGGGCGGCTAGGAGCTGGAACCAACTTCCAAGGGAAGTGGTGCTGGCCCCTACCCTGGGGGTCTTTAAGAAGAGGCTGGATGCCTACCTGGCTGGACTCATTTGAGTCCCGTTTTTGTTTTGGGGTTTTGTTGTTCTCCCGCCCTGGCGGGGGGTCAGGCTAGAAGATCTACTAGGTCCCTTCCGACCCTAAATCTATGAAACTATGAAACTATCTATGAAACAAGTCAAACAAAGCACACTTTATGAGAGGAGAGTTAAAGTAAGCAGACTGTTGTTTTTTTCCCCCTCAATTTCTTGGAAAAAAAAATTCAGCACAGCTCTTTGAGCATCAGCTCTATTTTGAGCTACCTAGCTTAGTCTATTCTCTCTGTTGGTTTGTTAGCCTGAAGAAAACATCCAGGCTGGACTACCAGTATAATACTGCTCTCTCTCTGAAGTTGTCCCCAAGGGTCAAATCGCATAGAAGGTGTTTGGACTGGATAGGGACAGTTATTCCACCACAGGAAGAGATGCAGAGGGCTACTTTAAAACACTTTGATACACCTATAGCTATTTTTCCCAATAAGCAGTCACAGCTGCATATGCTGGCTGTGACACAAAACTGATAGGGATGGGAGGATGGGTGACATGTCTGTTCCCTGGATATTGGTGGATTTGTGCTTCAATTCCTGACTTCCCAAAATCATAAAAATAATCTGAATCATTAATTTTTAATCTCTCTTGTACAGATAACTACAGCACCCTCCTCTGCACCCTTTGCTGATGTTAGAATTTACTACAATTATATTAATTGCATTAGTACTGTCTCTTGGCTATGTCTGTAGTAAATCTTGCCCCGGGAGTGAAAGCAAAAAATCCTTATTTTGACATTTTCATTACTTAGTATAAAAGTGCAGCTTCTGCCCATAGAACATTCAGTATCTGAGTAATAATCAAAACATCTCTCTTGCTTCTGGACACTTTGATTTGTGCATGCCAGTGAAGGAAAAGCTTTATATCAAATCAGATAGATGACTTTCTGCAGCATATGATGTTCCCTGTTACCCAAATGGGGCCAACCCATTCTCCCCTGTCTGAAACTCTGAGAGCTGTAATTTGTGAAGATTTCTGAATAATAACACTAAGAAAGAGAGAGAAGCAGCAGCCTTCTAGGCAAAGCAAGAGAAGAAAGCAGCATGTACTATATAGCCAAATTAGATTCACAGAGGCTAGCGGGTAGGCCTGTGCGAATAGGGAAGTATTTGATTCAGATTTGGTTGATTCAGAGGACAGTGATTCGATTCGGTGTTTCAAATCACTGTCCCCGTTAAATTCAGCCAAATCAGAATCTGAGATTCAGCATTGATTCGGTACTGATTCAGAGGCTTGGATCAGGGGGGAGAGGCTGGCTGGGTGGGTGGAGCCATGGGAGAAACCCCCATGGCTGCTCTGCCTGGCCCCAGCCTCCCAGCACTCACTGACTGCAGCAGCAGGGATCAGGGCCTCTAAGGGCTCATGGCAGAGCCCCTCTGCACAGGGTGGGGCACTGTGGGGCAGTGGGAATTGCCCCCCCACCTAGCACCAATGGCACGGGTGCAGCATGGGTTGGCAGGGCACCGTGCACTGTCTGGGAGTTGGGACCACTGGGGCTGAGCAGTGCTGACAGGTGGAGCCACCCCAGCTCCCAAATGGTGTGTGGCACCCTGCTGAGCCACACTGCACCTGCTCAATGACAGTAGTCCCCATGGCTGCACTGCTTGGCCCCATCCCCTGCCTCACACAGCCTCCCGGCACTTAAAAATAAATAAATAAAAGGCTGGGAGAGAGGGCTATGCACTCCTTCAGCTTGCCTCCTTCCACCTAGAGTGAGCCTCATCCACATCCCGCCTCCACCCCGCCCTGGCTGGGCAAGCGGCAGCAGGGCAAAGCCCCTGCTCGCAGCACTGCTGCACCCACCTCCCACATCCTCCTGCCCCCCCTTCCCGAGTAACATGACCCCCTCCAGCCCAGCTGGGAAACTTGTCCCAGCCCCGGTCTCTCCCTCCACCACATCCCTTCCCTCCCCCCAACCCCAACAGATTTACCAGCTGGAGGCCTGTTTAGGCTATGGCTAAATTTCCAAAGTGGCTAAATCTTTTCTGAAGATTTTCTGAATCAATTCAAATGCTTGGAATCAATTCAGAGCTTTCAATTGGTCTCCCAATTCAGTTTGGATTTGGAGATTTTGTCCCTGAATCTCCTCCAAGTCAAATCAGCTACCGAAGATTTGCACAGCCCTACTAGGGGGTGGAAATTGTTGTGGCTGGGCTTCTGATACAAAACTTAAGTTGTAAGGGAAAGGGGCACTACCTTTGTTTTCTGGCCCATCCCAAGTTGCAGGCTGCTGGAGTTGTGCTCTTCTTATACTGAGTTCAGTAATCTTTCCTTTCTCCTCTTATTATTCCCCCAAAACCCAAGGTGTTGGTTCATATCCATACTACCTACCCCTTGTGACTTTCTTATAATCAGCTTCCCACTGGCCAGCTTCCAGTGGGAGGATCTCAGTTACACACCTACTGTATGGAAATGAGGGACTCCTCCCTAGCTTGCTTCTGTGGCCTTTGGCTAAGGGCAAGTGAGACTTGGGGGCATCCGAACCCCAAGCCTCTAGGCTTGGGCCTGCATGCAGGATGCCCACCAATGGATCTGAAGCCCCAAACTGAAAAGTCTGGGGTGGAGGATACTTGTTGGTAGCAGTGCCATATGTGGCATTTGAATGCTTGAGTGCTGCTCAAACAAGAGGATTCATAACTGACTTGGCTAATTTGACCTGGAACATGAAAAAATTTTCTGGAAAAAAAAAAAAAGCGGGGGGGGGGGGCTACTTTTTTACTTTTTTTTTTTCCCAAAGACAAAAACCAGGCCCAAACTTA
>NW_017729024.1:17761262-17765106 GCF_001723915.1 Gavialis gangeticus | reverse complement strand
ATTTTCCCAGAGACTAGAACCAGGCCAGAACTTAGAGGTTCCATATATGTATCAATTATTTGACATTTCTTTTTATTTCTTATTGTTAATTTCTTTTTAAATGTACACAGTCCCTTTTGCTCTCACAATACACTGCATCATTACAAACCACTTGTGCTTCTGCTTAGGCCATGATGATGCATCTGAATAGATATTTAATAAATACGACTCTTGTGTGGCATCACAAAAAGCCAAAGAATATTTGAGTTCTGACAACTGCATTTTTCTTACAAATTTAATGGATAGCCATAAAATAAGGTTACACTATTTTCATGGATATTTTATCCTAATATACCTTTACCTTCCTTTGCCCAAGGCTGTTAGAATGAAATGGACGTATTAAAAGAAAGCATCCCACATTCAAACAGGATTTCAACTTTTAAGTAAAATTATGACCACTAAACTGTTGACAAGTGCAGGGTGCTGCACTTGGGCAGTAGGAACCAGCAGCACACTTACACAATGGGGAACTCCCTACTTGAGAGCACAGAGGCAGAAAGAGATCTTGGAGTCATTATTGACTCCAAGATGAACATGGGCCGACAATGCGAGGTCATGGTTGGCAGGGCTAACCAGACCTTGTCGTGCATCCACAGGTGCATCTCGAGTAGAGCCAAGGAGGTGATCCTCCCCCTCTACGCGATGCTGGTCAGGCCACAGCTGGAGTATTGTGTCCAGTTCTGTGCGCCCCATTTCAAGAGGGATGTGGACAACATGGAGAGGGTCCAGAGGAGGGCCACCCGCATGATCCGGGGACAACAGGGCAGACCCTACAGTGAGAGACTGCGGGACCTGAACCTATTCAGCCTCCACAAGAGAAGGCTGAGGGGGGACCTGGTGACCGTCTATAAACTCACTAGGGGGGACCAGAAGGGTTTGGGGGAGACGCTGTTTCCCCTAGCGCCCGCTGGCATAACAAGGAGTAATGGGCACAAGTTGATGGAGAGGAGGTATAGATTGGACATCCGCAAAAACTACTTCACAGTTAGGGCGGCTAGGAGCTGGAACCAACTTCCAAGGGAAGTGGTGCTGGCCCCTACCCTGGGGGTCTTTAAGAAGAGGCTGGATGCCTACCTGGCTGGACTCATTTGAGTCCCGTTTCTTGTTTTGGGGTTTTGTTGTTCTCCCGCCCTGGCGGGGGGTCGGGCTAGAAGATCTACTAGGTCCCTTCCGACCCTAAATCTATGAAACTATGACATTGCTGCCCATTTCATGTCAATCATAGCATCAGAGATATATCCCAGTTAAGATTTTTCTTTTTAGTCCAGTGCAATTTATGCCCATTTAATAGGAACAAGACTGCAGGATTTTAATACACAATTATAATAATCAGTAATTATCAATATATATATTTATTTTTTTCAAATATTTATGAACAGTAGATAGGCCAAAATTCCACTTTACTTATAGATATATAACGCCTAGCTGCTAGCAAAGTCTTGACTCATTTGACCTGAATCAGAGAGGTATTTTAATTCACCTGAGCAGATGTGAATTAACTCTCAGACTTTCAATGAAGCTGTAGTGCAGAGTTAGTATTCCCCTTCCTCCCCACCAGGTTATAGATTATAAGCTTTCTGGGGCAGGCACTGTCCTCGTTTCTAGCTGAACTGAACTTTGCTCAGAGTTCATAAACATGATTTTTTTTATAAATAATTATAATTTATTTTATAATTATATTTATTTATTTAGTAAAGCACTCTTCTTGAAAATCAATAAACTGTCATGGTAAGAAATCAGACATCTGAAATTTTCCAGCAGGAGTCAGTAAAACACATCAGTTGAAGGCTATCCCTGGCTTATAATTAACTTTGTAAAGTACACTAGTTGCAATGGTAAGGTCAGTGTTTACTAAGAATTACCTCCTTATATTCAAAATATAGTTATGTTTTATGCTTTGAAAGAGTTGGTAAATGCTGACATTTTTAATGGTAGCTATTACATATTGTGTGAGAAAAGTATTATTGTCATTTTTGTGGTAGTGCATAGAAAACAGACAATCTACCCTTGTTGGCTAAGCTGGATAGTAACATGCAGACAGTGACAAATTCTGCCTAAATGGGATAGAAAACAAGAGAAGCCCTGCAGATAATATCTGTACATTTTATATTCTTCTCCTTCACTCTAGTTTTTAGGGAAAACTGCCAGAGATATTCCTATGCATAGTATTCTGTTATTTCACTAGAATGTAAAAATCAGGGACTGGTACCAATAACTTTATCATTATGATTTGAGGAATATAAATAGATATATAGGTCTCTCCAAAGCTTTCTAATATGGCTAGTTTTAGTTGGAAAACAAGTATTTTCCTTAAGGCAGTAGTTGTCATCAGTCATCACATGTAGCTGTCAAGCCCTTTAGTAATAATCTTCTTTGCATATCTTTTGGAATAAAAACCTTTCGAATTAAACTTTTAAAGCTTCTTATATTTGAGGACTGGATGAAACTGCAGTGGAATATATCATTCCCACTAACAATGGGCAAAATTGTAATTCCCCATATAATACAAATCTAGTTGATTGTAGCACATTATTCTCATTAGAAAGTAATAGATTTTTCCCCTTAATTGATCAAAGCAGCTGCTATTTAATCCAGGCTTAGACAGGATTTTTCATACTTATAGCAGTGATTGGACTGATGAAGCTCTGGAATTACACCAAAACAATCTTCTATTCCGTAATACAACTTTATATGACAAGCATATCACCAAGCCAGTAGATATGTTGGGGAACAAATAGACAGCTTGCTAAAAACATGTGCACAATGTTCAACATCAGTCAAAAAGGCAAATAAATTGTTATTAATTATTAAGAAGGTAAGTAAACAAAACAAAGAATCATTATGCCCCTTTATAAATATACAGTTTATCCACGTCTTAAATATTGTGCACAGTTTTGGTCTCCACACCTCAAAAAGGATATAGATTAACTAAAAAGCGTACAAAAAAGGACAACAAGGATGATTAGGAATATGGAGGTGCTTCCATATAAGGAGAGCTTAAATAGGCTAGGACTTTTCAATTTAGGAAAGAGATGGTTGGTGGGGGTGGGAGTAATGGAAGAGGTTTTCAAAATATTAGATAATGCAGAGAAAGTAAGTATGAATTTATTATTTTACATCTCTCACAATATTAGAACTAGGGAATAGAAATGAAACTATTATGTAGTAGGGTTAAAACTAATGTAGGAAGTTTTTTCATGCAGGATTTGGATCTCATTGTCACAAGATGTTGTGGAGACTTAAAAGGGGCTTCAAACAATCTAAGAAAATAAAAGCCTTAGTCTGTCTGTCTGTCTGTCCATAGCACTTCTGCTGAACTGTGTTTGTGCTGACTGGCTGCACTGGTGGGGCCAGCTGAGTTCAAATGGGAGCCCCTCTGCCAGTGCTGCCTCCTCCAGCAGCCTCTGGTGCAGTGATTCCCTCCACCCCACCTCCACACATCATAATGTGGAGGGAATCACTGCACCAGAGGTGCAGCAACTGCAGCAAATGTGGTCCCCATCTTCAAGAAGGGGAAGAGGGAGGACCCGGGTAACTATAGGCCCGTCAGTCTTACCTTAATCCTGGGGAAACTCTTTGAGAAGATCATCAAGGAGCACATTTGTGATGGGCCGGCATCAGAAATGATGCTCAGGGGCAATCAGCATGGATTTATTAGGGGTAGATCATGTCAGACCAACCTGATTGCCTTCTACGATCAGGTCACAAAGGCCATGGATGCAGGTGTCGCGGTGGATGTAGTCTTTCTGGACTTCAGCAAGGCCTTTGACACCGTCTCTCACCCCATCCTAGTTAAAAAACTAGG
>NW_017729024.1:17749427-17760895 GCF_001723915.1 Gavialis gangeticus | reverse complement strand
CAAAAACTACTTCACAGTTAGGGCGGCTAGGAGCTGGAACCAACTTCCAAGGGAAGTGGTGCTGGCCCCTACCCTGGGGGTCTTTAAGAAGAGGCTGGATGCCTACTTGGCTGGACTCATTTGAGTCCCGTTTCTCCTTTTGGGGTTTTTTGTTGTTCTCCCGCCCTGGCGGGGGGTCGGGCTAGAAGATCTACTAGGTCCCTTCCGACCCTTAATCTATGAATCTATGAATCTATAAAAAAATCAACTTGGGATCACAATTTAACACCAGTGGATCCAGCAGAGGAAAAGCGGGGGTCCCTCCCCAGGCTCTGCTGCTTCCTCCAGCATCCCTGTGACAGCTCCCTCAGCCACTTTTCCCACTCCTAGAAAATCAATGAATTCGTCTTTGCATTTGATTAGTGGTGGGGCCAGCTCAGGAAAAGCAGGAGAGAGCAGCAGTGATTAGCTGCCTGCCTGGGCTGAGGGGCCCAAGTTTGCATCACTGCAGGAGAAGTTTGGCAGCAGGGAACACAGCCCCCTCTGGATGCCTGAGCAGCGGTGTTACCCCTGCTTCCCTGCCTGAGGGCAAGGGGAGGATTACAGTGGCAGCACCCCACCCCCAGCCCAGATGCCTCCCCAAACAGCTGTGAAGGAGGGAAAGGGAGGGGAGGAAGACAGACAAGGGCCAGATGGATGCGGAGCAGCCGGGAGGTGGGGTAGAATGGGGCTGGATGCATCAGAATGGCTGCTCCTTCCTCACACCTAGGGTCATTGCCTGGTGCCGGCAGCCTTCACACCCAAGGGGGCCTGAAGCTGGGGACCAGAATGGGGCCAGCCTTGGTTGCACCACCAGGCTGTGGGGGATAGAGCCTGTGCCCATCCTGTGTCATCCCTGCGAAGAGCTCCGGAAGCCCGGCGGCTCCTCCAGAGGCAGTGCCAGGGACCCGAGGAGACTATGCATTCCCCAATCTGTGTACGGGGCAGGGCTCATGTAGCTGGGCCTGGGCTCTGTCTACTCCCACCTGTGACGGTGGCATGATGTGGTGCTATGTGTGTTCTGCCTGGCCCACCCCACAGGGTGCCACACTGCTGTCAAAAGCGGAGCCAGGTGCACAGGTCAGGAGCAGACAGAACCCAGCTCCAGCTGTGCCTGACCTGCTCTATGCACAGATTGGGGGTCACATGCCCGCCTTGGTTCCCTGGTACCACCTCTGGAGGAGTCTCTGGGTTCGCAGTGCTCTTCGAGGGGACAACACAGAGTGGGCATGGGGGTGCCAGGGGCTCCGGCCCCTCCGCCCCAGCAGTGCAGCTGAGGCTGGCCCCACTCTGGCCCACAGCTCCGGGTCCCCCCGGGCAGCTTGGAGGTAGTTAGAACCAGTGTGGGGCTAGGGGGGTGGTTTTGTGGGGGCCGCTGGCACTGGGCAATGACTCCAGGCTTGGGGAAAGGGGTAGCTGCACAGACACAGCAGGCCCCAGCCCCGGCCCCAGCCCTGAGTTTGGCTCTACTCCACTCCCTTCCAATCCCTGCCCAGTCCCAGCCCCACTCCCCCCTTCCCCTTACTCACCCACCACAGACTTTCCCATTGGAAGATGCTTTCAGCTGCCTAAATCTAAACTGGGAGTCACAGAAAAGTCCAAGGTAAATAACCCAGGGTGAACAGAGAGGTTGGGGAACTGAGATGGGGGTGCGGTTTGTGTGTCCAGAAGGGGCTGGCAGGTCTGTGAGTAAGGTGGTGAGTCTACAAAGGAATGTTGCCTGGTCCTCAGGGGGAGGGGAGGGCTACAATAATCAGGGGCAAGGGATTAAAAATAGCCTGGTTAGGGTAAGGGGGCTGAGTCAGAACAGCATATCCCTGGTGCTGAGATGAGTGGTTGGACTGTCTCACCCTCAGGGCTGTGCTGTGAATATGTTCAGGCATCCTCTAGGTCAGGTTAACGCTTTGCAGATTAGGTTACCTTTTTATTAATCTAAATGGGTACACCATTTTTGAGCAATTTAAGCTCTATGAATTCCTGCACCACTGGGCATTTAGATTGATGTAAACTTGGTTAGGTTAATTTAAAACAGGGATGGGCAATTAGTTGGGCCCATGGACCACGTAGGAAGTTTTGGTGAGCTGCTACGGGCTGGGTCAGTGCCCTCACCATGCAACAGCTCACCAGAACTCCCTATGTGGGATGAGGCCACAGGTGGGCAGAGAGCGGTATTTGGAAGTGGGATGGGTGGCGAGGCTAGGATCATGGGGTGGTGACAGTACAGGGCTGGGGTTGGGGTAGAGCACTAATCTGCTGCCCACACACACCTGTGACAAGTACTGGTTCCATGGACAGGGGCATATAGGTAGTGGATCATGGCCCTGAACTGGCACAAGCCCTGCACTGTCACCACCCCAAGATCCTGGGCGCAACCCAGGATGCAGTTCCCCACCTGGCTGCCACCCCATCCCATCCATCCAGCTGTGTGCCTTGCCTATGCTGTCCAGTCTCCTTGGGATTCCTAGGATCATGGGGTGGTGACAGTGTGGGGCTGGGGAAGAGCTGTGATCTGCTCTCTGCATATCCTTAACCACAGAATTAGGGCTTTCCCCAGGTCCTGGTTCGATGCATGGCTGGGCAGATTGGATGGGGTGCCTGGCCAGGTGGATGGGATGGGGCTGGAGCCAGGATCTTAGAGTGGCAAAAATGCAGAGTTGGGGCCAGGGCAGAGCTGCTATCCACTCCCCACACACCTCTGCCTACAGAACTGGCATCCATTGTAGGGGTATGCAGGCAGCATATCACAGCTTTTCTCTGGGCCCCAGTCCTGTTCTGTCACCACCCCAAGATCCTGGGGTTTTCCTAGCCCCACCCACCCATCTCGCTTCTGGATATTTCTCCCTGGCCATCCACACATGGCCCCATCCCAGCTGTTCAGCCAAGTGCCCTGCCTGCACAGGTTCTAATCCCAGCAATGAATGCAGCTAGGAGCCACTGCTACCAGGGCTGCTGGGAAAATGAGTCTGGCCACTGCAATGTCCCAGCTCTTCTGCATACTGTGGGTGGCAGGACTGGCTGCATACCGCATGGCCCAGGCTGTCCCCCATGCCTGGGTTGAGTGGGACTGAAGGACTCACTGCAGGAGGACATAATCCCTTAGCAGGCCAGATCTGACCCATGGCCAGCATTTTGTCTGCTCCTGATCTAAATGTAACACTTGTATATATTATGGTCTTTTAACTAATTCCATTAGGATTTGAATCAAATCTTGTGTTTGTAAGTGTGCATTTTAGATCCTTAACAATGTTGTGAATCCAAGTCAAATACTGTGATCTGAATGAAATTTACAGAATATGTCAGTGTCCTGGGGGCCAAGGTAACAAGGAACACTTACCTGAAGCCCAGGACAGGAGAGATGCAGAGCCAGAGGGAGAACTTGCGCAGCTCGTTAGCCGCCTCTTCGTACAGCTGTGGCCGACAGCTGACATCGGCGTCGGATGCCGGCCAGCGGATTTAAAAATGGCATCTGCTGCTCCGGAGCAGGTGGATAGCCCAGAGGCCAGACTGCCATCAGGGCCAGCGATGGAGCGGCCTCCGCAGGCAGGGCGATGAAGAGCCAGCGTGCCGGAGGGAGCAGTGGCCAAGGAGAGAAGCCCGATGACTGGGACATTGGCGGGTCGACCCAGAAGTGACGGATCAAGTGAGCAAAGGAAGACCGGGGCAACCCAGGAAGAATCAGAGGACCCCGAAGTAAGTGCCGAGATGGTGGGTGCGGGCTACGCCGAAGAGGGGGCGAAAAACCAAGGACCACCTGGCTGGAGGATGATTGGGGCGGGATCGCTGCCAAGACTGTCGGACATTGATTGAGGGGCATGAGCAGGGCAACTAGAGAGCGACTGAGGGGAACCCCCCCCTTCCCTGCTAATAGGGATCTGTGGTCAGGGATCTGGTGGAGGGTCAGCTAGGTAGTCGGGATGCTAGAATCTCTGAGTGGGGGGCACGAAGCACAGAGGTGCACAGGGTGAATGGCTTGTGGTGAGGGGCCTATAGAGGTTGCGGCTGAGGCTCCTGTGTAGGCTGATGTGAAAGTGCTCAACTTCAGGGTAGGCATACCCTATGGGTATTTGGGGGCTCAAAGACGGGAGCTGTGTTAGACGCCGGTGGGAAAAACACTGGGCAAGCACAAGGAAGCGAAGTCCACAGGTGGCGTGAGGCTGGGGTGTAGGGGTGGCAGAGCCCTGTGAGCAACTGGCGGGCCAGGCCCAGGCCACCAAGGAACCCGTGAACTAGCCTGGCCCCACTGGGGGAACAACGAGTCATGGCAGGAGACAGCGGGGTTGGCAATGCGGGAGGATGAACAACCCCAGTAACGAACAGGTCCAGAAGGGGAGGAGCCAAGTGCCAGGAGGGCAGAACTCCTAGGAGCAACTCAAGAAGGCCCGTCGGGGACAATCAGGATTTGTGTGCTCTCATAGTTTTGGTTCTCTCTGTACTCCTGCTATTCTGGATATGGACACACGACATCTGGAATTGTCTCAAAAGGGCAGGAACCATTATGTTCTGATTGTTGTATGTAGACAAGCTGGGAGGAAAGAAACATAGCAAAACCTCTCCAACCTTAATGCTGTTTTGTTTAATGTTAAAGTTGGAGGAGTTCTACTACATTTGTACTTCTCAGAGCTTGTTCATATGTAACAAGTAAAATGCAATAGCTGCTCCCCTTTTGAAATGGCTCTCAATGTATCCATATCCTGTGTGCATGGATGGTCTCTTGATCTGGGAATGTCCTCAGGCTGATCTAACTTGTATTGATTTGTAATAATTAAGAGAGAGAGGCCAAAAAGTAGCACTTTGTTTGGAATGTTCTCTCTCTCTCTCTCTCTCTCCCCCCACCCCCAACACATGCAGGCACATATACGCTTGCGTACGCAAGCGCACACATACACACACACACACACACACACACACACACACACACACACACACACACACACAATCAGAGCGATTTGACAAAAATGAAAAGTTTTGTGGAAATGTATTGATTTTAGAGATTATCTTTCAAATGCAGACAGGCTGTTGGGGCATTCTGCCTCTAGGGTTTGAAGCAATGCTGATTGTCTTCAGACTGGAGACCTCAGAAGTATGTTTACACTGAGTGTCTGGTAGGACCAGGAAGAGATATTCCTGAATCCCCTCTGCTTTGTATACCCTCTTGCATTCTTACATGCCAAACTTAGAAAAATAATAGTGAAGCTGATCTGGAGGTCATCCTGGACAGCCACTCTCAAGTATATTGAAGATCTAACCTTGAGAGTAGCTGTGGGAGGCCACCTCTAGAGATACCTCACTGCTCTTTCTCTGAGTTTGGCTTATGCCAGTGAGAGCAGATAGATAAAAATGATTCTGCCTTCCAGTAAAAGGCAGGGTAGAATTGTATCTTGTAGACTAACTAAAATGTGTGTGTATATATAAACCACAGCAAGATATATATAGATGCAACCTTTCCTGGACATATCAGGAATGAAGTGTAGACAAAAGGGCTTCTATAGGAGCCCAAAGTTGACATGAAAAAATTAGATGAGTTCAATGAACTCTTGTGCTTGAGGGTATAAAGGTAAAAGGAGAGACAAAGATATGGCTAGGAAATGTAATGCTTTTCAGATACTGCTGCTGGAAATGTTGGAGAAGGAAACTGCCTTCTAAAAGAAAGCAGTGACTTTGTGATCAAAATGTTGGTCATATATTCTTCACGTGTTTTAGCTCACACATTCCTTGTAGCTTTTTACCTCTCAGGCACCTGCTTTGTGTAATACATTAGTGTCACAAGGTCACATAGGTGCCTTGTGCCTAGCAAAGGGTTAAGAACAGCTGCCAATCACCAGGGCAGCTCAGCTGCTGGTTGCTGGGGCAACCATGTTGGTCAGGTGACCAGAAGAGGGCAGGGCCGGGCCCTTATAAACAGCCCAGGCTGGAGCTTGGCTGGCAGTTACCTTCTGGCTGCTGGAGGAACAACAGCTCTGCAGCGGAGTCGAGCTGGGTCGAGCAGACTGATAGACCAAGCAGATGCAGCAAGTTACAGGGTAGAGAGAACCCTGACCAGGAGGCTGGGCAGGAGAAACCTGTGGGACCAGAGTGTGCATTATAGCTGGTAGGCTTATTGTTGTGCTGTAGCCGGTTGGCTCATGGTTTTGTGTTCCTTGTTTGATATTGTTAGACCGGAGGACTGGGTGAGGCTGTAGGGGTGCGAGGAGGCCTCACGGGAGCTCCCCAGTAGTCTGGGGGTTCCTGGGTGCCCTGTTTGGGCGCAGAGCAGTGCCTGGGAGGCATGGCTGTTTGGCACCAGTGTGGTGTGGTGTGTGGGGGTTGAGACCCCAACCCAAGGGCAGTATTCTGCCCAGTTGGGTGAAGGACCCTGAGAAAGGTCAGGGGGCCAAGCACGGCTGCATGCCACCTGAGCCCCGAACGCAGTTTAGCGTGGGACAGAGCCCAGAGAGGGCAATAGCATGGAAAGCGTGGAGCAGAGCCCCGCAGGGGGCGAGAGCATTGCGGTGAGCCCCGCAGGGGGCGAGAGCATTGCAGTGAGCCCTGAGCATGGAAAGCATGTGTATAGGCCCCAGCGAGGGAGAAGAGTGCGGCAAGCGCGGGATAGGCCCGAGTATGGGTGAGAAGTAGCCCGAGCGGGGCGAAAGAACCCAAGAAGGGTCAGGGGGCCAGGCACTGCTACTGGCCACCTGAGCCCCGACGCAAGAAGCACAGATTGAGACAGCCCCAGAGAGGGGCAAGAGCGCGAGAAGCACGATTAGCAGCCTGGAGAAGGGCGGGCTTACTGAGGAAGACCCAGAGAAGGGCGAGCTTATTGAGAAGCCCAGAACGGCGCACATACTGAGGAGGCTCCTGAAGGAGTCAGCCTATGGTGCCGGCCCAAGAGGGCTAGCGAACACAGGGGCACCAGAGGAAGGAGCGTTGGTTGCGTGACAAGCCCAGGGGTGCCCGAGGACAGGAGTTGATTGCGTGACAAGCCCAGGGCGCCTGGCAGGGCACAACTGACCAGACAACGTCCGGAACAGCTGCGAGGCTTGCGGTGTGCTAAAGGGGAGGTAGGAGGCATGCATAGCCCATAAGGCTGGGGTGCAACTGGTCACCCGTAGAGAGTAGGAGCCCAGACAAGTATAACACCCAGTGCTAGGAGATCGAAGGCAGCCTCCCATATAAAATTATATACGACCAAGATGTGGCGGGCGAGAATCAGAGGGTGCTGGATCTCCTAATTTGGCACAGCAGGGGGTGCTAGCGGGATCACGGCCACTCCTAGGGCCCGCTCCGTGACAACTAGTCACTGAAATTTTGTGCAAACCAGGTCCTTCCCAGGCATTCTATGCCACAGATAAAATAATCCAGATAATGGGATTTTAATCTGTTATCATTTAGAAAAATGCCAAGTTATCAAGCTTCCACCACACAAGATTCAAAGAAAAGTTTTGAATGTACTATGCACACTAATGTGTGGCCTTATCAGGAACATATATAATATTTTCAGATTATAGTTTATAACTTTCCAGAAGATTGTATACAATGCAAATCATTGTCTGCTTAACATTTTCTAGTGGTTCTGTGTCTAGCAAAAAATGTGAAAATGCCCAACTCTACTGCACTTTTGCATATACTATATTCAATTCTAAATACTTAACCATTTAAAATGCATGCATCAGAAACATGGAACAAGCTATTTATCACAAAAATTAAACATCAAGGTCTATATCTGAAGGATGACTAAAGAACAATAATATACTGATAACAGAGGCACTTCTCAAAATCAGAGCACAATTCATCCCCTAATTCTGTGCCCTTCCCCACCCCTGCCAGTACAAGCACATGCCTGTAGTATAGCTGCTCTGAAGATTGATGAATGATTTATACCAAACTGGTTAACTATTTACCAATAGTGATTAAGAGTGGTAGGCTTCTGAATACCTACTGACAGCACTCATCCAGTCTTATTTAGGCAGACTAACCCTTTGGTTCTAGGACAAACTGTACATAGATTTCTAGGAAAGTGGCTTTTAACATTTTTAACTGTCACCACTACTAGTCCGTTGGGTTATATTTATGTTTATATTCATTTCAGCACTTGTTGATATTTTTCTCCTATCATCAGGGCTAGACAGGCATGGGTGAACCAAGCAGTTGCCTGGACAGAAAGGGGGCCCAAAAATGGTATTTTTCCCCGTTGTCTGTTTATTATTATTATTATTATTATTATTATTATTATTATTATTTCTGATGAAGTAGGGCCCGATACTAAATGTTTGCCCGAGGCTGCCAGAAGTCTAGGTATGGTGCTGCTGATCTTATCTTGAAAATTAAATTGTTTTTATTTTTTTTAAATGAAATTAGGGAAAGAAGTGAGCCAACAAAATTATTCACGTTGACCTCCCAAGCTGCAGAATCCCACTGCCTTTCAGCAATGTGAAAAACAGCTCATTGCACACTTACCAAAAGCAGAGCCAATCACCATGAAATGCCTGGTCAGAATGAATCCTCTTATTTGAAACATTGCAGACCTGTGTGGCAACAAAACAAGGTGTTCACCTCATAAGTCTGAAATAACATTATGAAGTAAACACACCTTCCACGCAACAGATGTTGAGGAACAGTGAATACAGATACAAAAACTGAACAGAAAGTTTCCAGCGTAGAAATATCCTTCAGGAAGTCCTTATAAATAACAATAAGGAAAAGGGCCTTAATAATGGCCTTTCAATGTCATGTTTAAAACATAGCTGTATATATATAGTTATTGTTCTGTAAATTAGATGTTAACATTTCATCAAGGCAAGTTATTTTTCTCCAGTCCCTTTAATTTGTACTTGGTTTCTTTTTCACTTGACATTTTTATTTTTTTCAGTTTTTTTTTCTTTTTCTCTTTTTATTCTCTTTTTTTTTCCTTTTTCCTTTCCTTCTCTTTCCCCTCAGTGAAATATTGTTTTCAGCTTTTAGGCTGTCCCTTGTTTCACTTGAATTTTCACTTCCTATGTTGTTTTCTTATAAGTTCCCTTTTCACTGGAACTAATAAACATGGGCAGTCTAAATAAATCCAATATAAATTATCCACCCTGAAATTGTGCTGTTGTGTGCAGATCTGCATGTTAATTTGTGTCACCACTTTTAAGAGCAGTGCTATAGTTCCCTTTGTTTCCAGATATAAAAGAAACTTCATTCTGAAGGCAGAGGTGGCAGATGTCTGTCCATATCCTTCACTGCCACTGACAGTGAGACAAATGGACTATATTTAGGATGAGATGCTATAGAAGAGGGTGAGCGGCAAGTCTTTCATGTGCTACATACCTGTGATCACAGGATATTAGTCTATAGATTTGATAAGGGCTCTGGGAGTCAGGGAAGACAGCAGTTGTGAGCAAGACTAAAAAGATGTATATTCCACATGACACTTTGAAGGACTGAAAAAAAATTGAGGGAGATGCCTATATTCAAGTGTATAAGAATTGTAAAGTTTTTTTATTCAAGTTTTATTATTGTTAATTAATTTCATATAATTTTGGGAGGGGAGATCAATCCCCTCATATGTGTGTGTGTGTGTTTCCCAATAGTCCTGTTTTTCTTCTTTTAATTTTTAATTTCTGCATTTCTCCAGGCTAATCCATAGATCTTCTACATTTCTAGATCTCACTTTCACTACTTTCTTATATTTTTCCCTTTAAAGATTGACTACCTCATTTTACCTACTCTCAAAACCATTCAGGCATCATGCATTTGAAAATTTGCTTCAAACACTATGGGGTATGTGAACTGTGTAGGCACTACTGTGAAAGAAAAAAAAGAAAGAAAAAATGTAGTGGAATAAAAATGGGGAAGAGAGAGTGAAAACCATATATATGCTTGAATGGTTTTGAGAGTAGGCAAAATGAGCTAGTCAATCTTTAAAGGGAAAATATAAGAAATTAGTGAAAGTGAGATCTAGAAATGTAGAAGATCTATGGATTAGCCTGGAGAAATGAAGACATTAAAAATTAAAAGAAGAAAAACAGGACTACTGGGAAACATCAGTAAGAAAATGAAGAGAAAATTAGATAAAGGTAACATAACCAATTGTATCTGATTTTTTTTTCTTGAAAATTATTTATAGGAAAGAGTTGTATATTTTGTTTTGATTTTTTTAAATTCATATTCTATTTTAGGTTGGCAAAAGTTCTATTTTTTTTTTTCCTAAAGCCTGTCACAAACTTAACTTGTGCCAGAAAGTAAATGTCAGAATTTTCTTGGATTCTCTTGCCACTCCAGTGTAGAGGGCTCAAAATCAAATTCAATAAAATGATTGTAACATATCTCTCTCACGTCTAGATGTATTAAATTCTTACTTACATCAGGGAATATACAGCAAAATGTAAAAAAAGGAACCATTTGAAATCTGATTGTGCAAGATCTATCATGATACATTTTTATCTGAGGTATAAAATAAACCCAGGATTCTGTCAGAGTTAATCAATCAGCCTACGAGTAGTGAATCATCAAACGGGTTCAGTGACACACAAACAAATTCTGTACTCTGTCTGTATGCCAATGTATGGCTGTATGATGAAGAAAATCAACTGCTGTTAGAAGTATTGATTTCACTAAGCCAGAAATGGATGTTGCTAAGGTATTTTTATTTATAACTTAGTAATATAGCATGTAACTTAACTAGGAGGATTGTAGGAGAACAATCTGTAGGGACCAAGAAAAAAGCATCTATCCAGATCTTACACTAATATATGGGCTAGATAATTATTTACAAATAGTGGAGTTGATCATGGTCACCATTTAATTTAAGCAGGGGAGTATCCCAGAGGTTTGGAATTCATGACCTGGTGTGAACCAATGGTGTGAGCAATGAACAGCTCTTAATCTGAAGTGGCCTCAAGTAATTGAAAATTTCGGCTATGAAAATCTTACCTTGCTTGGTGATAACACCCTTAGTCATGCTGGGTAAGTTACCTCCTAAGCCAACAGCAGTATAGTTATGTTTATACATGCCACAGATTGTCTAATTAACTTGCTAATGGACTAACTGGGGACTCATACAGACATTCAGTTTCTCCTGGGAAAGTTGCTGCTGTCCCAGGAGAAACCACAAGTGTACAGATGTTCAGGCTTTTTCTCTCAGAGTAAAAATGGCTGCTTTGGGAGAAAAATAACCTGGGAACAGCTAGGCTTAACCATTCCCAGGAGAGTTTATCATGGGAGAGCAAATGTCTATATGTGCTATGGCTTCTCTCAGAAAAGAACATAGTCCTCCAGCACTCTTCCTGCCTCCTCCACATCCCTACACCCGACAAAGACTGTGTGTGGCTCCAGCAGGCAGCAAAACATGACCCCTTCACAATCCCCACATTTTAGTGTCATCCACAAATTTGAACAAGGTGCTTTTCACCCCCTTGTCCAAATCCCCGATGAAGATATTGAACAGTGGGGGCCCGAGGACCAAGCCCTGGGGAACCCCACAGCCCACGTCC
>NW_017729024.1:17735446-17744427 GCF_001723915.1 Gavialis gangeticus | reverse complement strand
CAATCCCCACATTGTGCTGCAGCAAAACACAGGGCGGTCTGGGTCAGCCAGTCAGGGTTCTGCTGTGCACTGCTGCCATCTCTCAAAAGGTTGACTAAGGGAGCCTGCAAAGCAAACTGAAATGCCCAGTGTCAGCACTGTAAGCTGTCCACTCTTTAGGGCCTCAGCATGTGAACGTCTGTACATGCAACTTTGGGTAAGTTTTTCTACTGGCAGAATAAATAGTTCTCCCAGATAATGCTCCCAGATAATTTGAATGTGTTTAAATAGCCTGGCATTGCCATTCCTTCCCCTGTTATTTTGATATTTACTTTGTCCAAAGTGCTGTCTGGATGTGGCTATTTTATTTCTAGATTAGAAAGCAGCTTGTCCAATGTAACACATCCATGCTTGATGGTGTCTGAACAAGACATAGTAAGTTTACTATGAAGATTTGGCCTTAGATACAATTCATAGACTTTTATACATGGTAGTAGTCTCAATCTCCTGATTTTCTTTATCATGGATGGACAAAAAAAAGTTTACAGAAACCTTACTGGCTCTAAAGGAAAAGAATAAAATATTGATTATGGCAGTGTTTGTTCAACTAGTCTTTCAATCTCCTTTTCATTCAGTATAACAGTTCATTTTAAAAGACCATCCATTAAAATGACACAACAAATTGTTCATGGTGTCACGCTAATTAACAAGTTGTAAAATAACTTGCATTTCAATCAGTAGATTGAAGCCCTTGTAATGCTTATTCTATTCTATGAATTCTGTTTGCTCCACATTTTGTATTCTCTTCATCTGTCATTATTTCTCCTTCAGATCAATCTTAAATAAGTTTTGTTGTTGTTATTCTGAAAGAATAATTTCAGTTTTATCCTAATCAAGTCTTACTAGGGTATAATGTTCTCTTGTATTAGGTATTAGAGGTAGTATTTTATTGTAATGAATACAAAAGTGGTGCGGGATAAAGACTAGACTTTTTTTTCCTTTTTGCTCCCTGATTTTGAGACTAGTACTCTGCAGCATAAATTATGACCATATATGTCTTCCTAAGGCTATACCTGAACTAAGTAGTCTTGATGGAACCTCTGGCTCTAGTGAACATGTATGTTTCATTGTCCAGTTTTTTTTCTGAACTCCCATTTGTCAACCTGTTTGTATCAAAGAAATGATTTGGTTCTATTGCTTAATGTTAATCAAGCAACAGTGCACATATACACTGTCTATGAATGTTATAACTTTGTTTCAAAATGACTTTGATTCTGTAATAGCAGCAGCATTTTGTGCTGCATTAGATAGCCATTTGAATATACACTTCCCCTAAATTAAAATATTTTAAAAGATGTATATATGTGTATATATTATTATAGATAACATGATAACAGACACCAAGGGTTTGGATTCCTGAAACTAGCAAACTTGTCTTGTATTAAATTCTATTGAGTGTCATTATCTTACATTGGAATTAATGGATGGCTCTGGCTATTCTACTATTTGTAGAACAGCCTGAGCCAGGTTTTGCACAGTATACTTCAGTGGATAGCCATTTTTGTAATCACACTTCTGCTCACATTTTTTAAATTCAATTCTTTTTCCTATTGTTTAAAAAATTCTGTAAATGTAAATAAGTAATAGAAAGCTGCATTCATACCCTCAAGCAATTATTCTAATGCTGTTTTAAGTTGTTCATGCAATTTTCTAGGTTATCCATTATTATAGTGTCTCACATCTGGATTTATAGAGCTAATCAGTTATTTTTCAACAATATATTTTCATGAAAACATCCCCATTTGTCAAAATTAAAGCTGCCCTGTATTTTCTGTGTTTAAAAATGTTTTGGTAAAATCTTTCCTACCTGTCAAAATGAACTTGCTTCAACACAATTAAATAAAAAAGGTGCTTTTTCAATTCAAAGCATTTTTTTTCATTTCAGAATTAAAACTATTATACAGAATTAAAATACTAAAAAAAATCAAAACAAAGATTAAGTATCTTGGAAATATCAAACCAAAACTTCTTGAACAGTTCCATATGATTTTTTTATTATTGGTTGTCGGCTTTCTTATTTGTTTTTTTTTTTTTTTTCATCTTGATTAGGAGATGAAACATATTCTTGAAATCTCAAAAATCACTTATGTCAGGAAAAAACTGCAAGATGTCCCACTGTGAATTCAGTCAAAAGGTCTACCTGATACAATTTAGAGTAATCCTTATCAAGACTTTACTGATAGGAACCTTAATCCAAAGAAAGTTTAAATAACTTGTTCACTCCACCTTTTCCTGGACAAATGGCATGATACGTAACAATACGAAATGGTAAAAATTCAGAATGTCTTTTATTATTTAGAGTAATTAAAAATGCAAGATGTGAATATGTAACAATGTCTTCTTTACCATTATTATACTGACACATAATCAGCATGTTTACTAGGGCTGTGCAAAGCTTCAGTCCTTGATTTAATTTGGCGGAGATTTGGCCCAATTTGGTGGTTGAATCTTTTAATCTAAATCAAATCAGGAGACCTTTTAATCTCTCCAAATCAAATCTGAATGCTCCAAATTGATTCAGAGAGCTTTGGAAAGATTCAACAATTTGGACATAGACACAGCTTTTAAACGTTTTTTTTCTCCATACCTCAAGATACCAGAAACAGCTTATGAACTCTGCAATAGTGGGGGAGATGAAGTGTCCCAAAGGAGTGCAGGGGGGTCCCCAGCACATTCAGCAGCAGACCTAGAAGCACTTCCAGTACACTTCTGGGTCTGCCAGTGACCGCGCTGCCCCCCCATCCCCCATGTCCCCATGTCAGTGACTGATGCCTCCTGGGTCTGGTGGGGTACTCAGACCCCCCTATGGCTCATTTCTGAGCCAGAGAGGTACAGGGGGCCCCCCAGTGCACTTCCTGGCAGACCAGTCCACTTCTGGGTTCACCAAAGAGCACACAGGGCGCCCCCTGTGCTCCTGTGGATACTCCATCTGCCCCACCATTGCAGCATTCATGAGCTGCACCTGGTACCTGTAGAATAAATGTTTAAAGCTGTGTCTATAGCTAAATCACTGATTCTCCAAATCAGCATTGAATCTTCAAATTCTGATTTGGCCAACTTGAATTGGGGACAGTGATCCAAATCAACTAACTGAACCACTGTCCACAACTTGGCCTGAATCCAAATCCAAATCCAAATAGAATATGACCTGTTTCACACACCCCTAAGGTTTACTCTATAACATATGAACATGAATCCTTATCCTACTGTGGCAGAGCATGATTTGTGCCTGCCACTTTAAGACCTGGGGCCAAGAAGCCAGCAGGTGCTTAATTGTGGCAGCCATTTAAGAGCTCTGGCTGCCCATATAAACAGGGCAGTTCACTGCTGGCAGTCCAGCCAGCAACATTGCCTTGCTTCTTGGAACACTCTGGAGGTAAGGGAGGAGCTGTATGGGATGGTCTGGAGGCTCCTGGTCCTGGGTATGACCTAAAACTGCACCCTGCCAGGAGTGGGTGGCTTGGTGGGGCTCTCAGTGGCGTGGGAGCCCCCAGGAAATGCCAGGCCAGTTACCACCCCAGTGAAAGGTGGGTCAGGGAGCCTTATCCCCAGCTCCCACAATCAGGTGGCTTAACCCTGAGTAGGGGCCAGAAGGCAGATCCCAGGAGTGAGAGTGGAGCTAGAGTCTCAGAGGCCTGACTGGGAGTACCCTTGACTGTCCTGGGCTAGGGCCAGGACCAGAATGGTCAAAAGGGCCGGGGGCCCATGGCGAGGGATGCCCAGAGCTTGGAGGACCTGGTGTTCCTGACTGGCCTTGGAGGCGAGGCCAGGGCCTGTGTGGCCAAAGGTCCAGGGAGGAGACCTTGCCCGAGAAGGGAAAGAGTTTCGGGGAGCGAGCCATCCCTGAATGAGGGTGGGGTAGGCTGCCTGAATGGAGGAATCATGGAAGGGTCCTGATAGGAGGATTCTGGGGCCCAGTGTGGGGCCAGTGATGTTGATAACAGCCGGATGCCATCTGCGAGGCGTGGGTTGTGGTGTGGCGAGGTACGGAGCTGCAGATAGTGCTCCCTGGCATTGGGGTAAGAAATGGGCAGCCTCCCGCTTAATTAACAATAATTAATTAATTAATTAATTAATTAACATAAAGGCATGGTGGGAAAGAAGGCAGGTGGTGAGCCCAGAAACAGGTGGATGGGCCACAGTCAAATCAGCCCAGAGAAGGCCCCCTGTTACACCTACATTCTTGCAAAACTGGAAATCTCATAATATGGATCTAGCTTCAGATACAATGTGTTTAGAAGTTTATGGAGTGACACTGTTTGGAGTAATAGGAGTAAACTTTATTTATTCAACCTTAACTTATTAGCATCACCAGAATTACTCAGAGGATGAATTTGTTAATGATCAGTATTCAATCAGTACTAATTTCATTGCTAAGGTAAATTGTGTTGTGATTCTAGTTCAGAGTGCCTTGTTACATCTCCTTAATACATAGGAGAAACAGTTATCTTTTCACTGAAAGTCAGTGATATTTGAAGTACTTTTAGACATGCACTGGAAAGAGCAGTCAAAACAAATAGTCTGAGAGAAATGTTAATGAAGGGTTATCACTGACAATGCTTTCTACTAATGTCAGGTATCACATAAAGGACAAAGACTATGTATTCCATGGCTGTATGTCAAGTCAGTTTTGCCATCACTAAAAACTGGCTTGCAAAAAGGAAATGATAGGGCCTACAGCCTGACAAAGAAATTAAAGGTTTCTGGTGCATTTGTAATGGTGCTGCAGCATGCCACTAGGGCTGTGCCATAACACTAATAGTGTCAAGCTCACAAATAGCCTTAGATGAAGCTCAACAGCAACAGAGTTCACGGTTTCACCAGAATATAATTCAAAATTGTATTCAGCCCCCAACAGTGACCATTTAAATACAGCATCTGAACCCACAGAGTAATACCATTTATACAACAGGCCACATCTGTCTGTTCTTAGGTAGACAGAAGTCTGACTGTACAATGTATAGGCTGCATATTTAAGAACTTATTGTGTCATTCCTTTCCTAAGACACTGGCTGTACAAAAAAGTTCCTTCCTTTACACCTTACATACTTTCAGTTTTTCTTGGGAAAAAAACATGACCTGTTTCATAACTACCAGTAAGTTCAGTGTGTAGGTATTGTTTAATATTTTCCAAATATGTTTAATATTAATTTGTATTTTTTAAATCAACAATACCCATGATGTAAACTAATATATTTATTGGTTTGGGGTGAAACAATATTTTTCATATTTGCCAGGCTTATGAAGTCAAATGTTCATATTTTTCTCGGAAGTATTTTTTCTGCTTCCAACAAGTAGAATAATGCCAAAGAGCTTTTTTTCTTAATGTATATAATAAAAACAAGAAACTCTTTCTCTTTTTCCCCCTTATTTTTTATGACTAACATTGTGCTCTTCATTTTTATCGATTACAGAATACATGTGATTGGTGAATATTT
Source organism: Gavialis gangeticus (assembly GCF_001723915.1). Lineage (NCBI taxonomy): Eukaryota > Metazoa > Chordata > Crocodylia > Gavialidae > Gavialis > Gavialis gangeticus. The sequence goes on along the minus strand of NW_017729024.1, from coordinate 17,738,950 downwards.
ATAGTCATGGTTTCATAGTAATATCATACTTTAGTGCCAGGTTAAAAAAAAAAAAGCTTTCCTTTGATATACAGTGGGCATGTCTACATGTGCATATTAATGCCATGCAATAAACTCCTGTGCTTATTGCACCAGAGTTTACTGCACCTGGGCAAACATTTACATGTGCACCTGGGATTGCAGCCTGTTGAGCCCAGGTCAGAGCATCCCCAGCTGGCAGAGGGCCTGGGGGGGTCAGTCTGTCAACCTGGGGATGCTCCCTCTGACTAATATGCTGTGGAAGAGCTGGCTGAGGCAAGAGAATGCTTCAGTTTGGGGCTAGCCAGCAGGCAGTCCCTACACTGAAGCATCCTCATGGCCCAGTCAGTATGGGTCACATCTACACATGCACTGTTGTGGAGTAAATTAGTTTATTCCAGCCTAGTAGGGGTGCACATGTAGACATGCAACATCTACAGTGCAGCTAAGTCAACTGAACAGTAAACATTTTGTATAGACACACCCAGTGTGTATTATTAATGGTATGACCATTGCTTAAACTTCTGGTTGTAAAAAGCAATATACAGCTTTATTCAATGGGCTGTACATGTCTTGTATTCAGCATATTAGTTCAAGGAAACTTTGGGGTTGGAGATGGTTGCAAAATTTCTGATGGGGAAATTTTCCATCAGAAAATGCCAATTCAATAAAAATAAAAATATTTTAAGGATCATTTTTAATAGGAATTTTTTTATCAAAACAAAATGATTTGTGTACTAACACTGGAATATTTTGACTATATTGCTACAACTCATAATATTAAAACCTGTAATATAGTTGAAATGCTATGCTATGCTATGTTAAGAATCATAAAATTGAAATAAAATATTTTGACCTTATTGAAAATAAATGCCCCTTTGATATTTCTAAAATAATATTTCTTTTCTTTTTTGCTTCACAGCAAATTTCAATATTTTGACTTCTTGTTTCACTTTGAAATGAACAAAGTCATTTTATATAAATAACTTTTGTAATTTCCCAAAGAACAGAAATTCCAATTGTTGACCAACTTTTTTGGAGTATAGTCCTGAGGAAGTAAAAAGGCAGGCTCTTTGACCCAACTTGGGGATGTGCAGAAATAAGTCAATCTGCTGTCTTGGTCATACTCTTTTCTTCAACTATCTGAAAAAAAAATTGTAATAACTCTATTTAAGGTTGAAAATGAACAATTATGCTCACACATGCACCAGTGTGGGATCTTACACTGCAATTCAGATGATATCAAATGTCTGTATTTCCTCTACTTTAAGAAGTTTCTCCTAGTTCCTATTCATAGATGTGAGGCTATTCTACTCTTTCCACTGAAAAAATTCTCTATTTTAGTTCAGGGGTGTCAAACATATGGTCCACAGAACTACTTCTTCCAAGCTGGGCACAGAAATTCAGAAGCAGGATGAGCAGGGGACAGGGCTATGGGGCCCTGTGGATGTTCACTCCACCACTGCTAGGTCTAAATCAGGCCCTCAAGGGGTGCACCTAGATAAGCATGCACATGCCTCTTGCAGCATCTCAAACCCCTTTGAGATGCTGCAAGAGGCATGTGAGAGAATGAAAAAACATTCCCTGTACTGTGAGCACATGTGCTTGCACGTGTGGATGCACCCAAGGAGTCCCACAATCTGTATCTGGCTTGGGGGTTGGAGGGGTCAGAGTGAGTTTGACACACCTGTTCTAGCTTGAATATAATGTATAATTCCCTGACTTCAGACTGAATCTTTATATCCAAATTAGGAAAATGTATCTATTTTGAACTACATTTCTGTAATCTAATCAATAATGATGATGATCAGGCTAACAAATTTAATTACACAAGTGACACTGTCAAAAATTCCTTCTAAAGTGCTTTAAATTTAAGCAAACTTTGTTCTGTCATTAGTCTCATGAGAGAGATCACTTTTTTTCTTAAAAGTTCATTTAAAGCCCTAATTAAGTCATGTGATGTGTATTTTAAGGTGCTATAACAAGCCAGTTTGACACCTGGGGCAAACCCTGTGGGAGACTGTGGTGGGGTGGGGTACATGTGGTTCTGAAAGTGGGGGGGCAGGTGGGAGGGGTGCAGGTTCTGGGAGTTAGGGAGGTGCAGGAGGGGGAGTCTGCATACTTGCTGCATTGCCATGCCAGGGTGGGGTGCAATTCTGGCATGCTTCCCAACTTGGTGCCCAGGATGCGTTCCCCTCTTGCCCACCCTGAGTTAAACTGCTGGTAATTAAACTGTCAATTGATTACAATACAATATTACAATTATAATATTAGATAAATACAAAATTGTACCCATCACTTGTTCTCGACTGAGGCGTGTCTTTTTCATTTTTAGACCCATACATTCCTCTTCTCACTGACAGCTGCCTCTCTGAGAGAATTCTTTGTAGCTGTAAACTAAAGGAATGATCTAATCCTAAGTATGCTTCTCTAGTGTTTGGTGTAGTGATGCTCACTGTGGTTCTTTTATGCAAATTGAAAATGCCCTATTTTTCCTTCATGCTTGCAAGGTTAGAATCTGTGTTCAAATAACTCCATTTAGTCATCTGAAGCAATGTATATGGAAGTCAGAAAAGATGCACTTGGATTAAAATCAGTTGTCATTTTGATCCATCTCTCATTACAAAACTATCTGCTACCAACCAATTAAACTTCTGAAATTTAAAACCTTAAAAAACAGATACAATGAAAGAATATGTTTAATTATTAACTTCAGGAAACTTATACATAAGGGCATGATGAATCAATAAAGTTAGCAGAATTTTTTTTTCATATTTTATCTATTTTCACTGTACCTGTATATGGGGGAAAAATACTAACTTTGTGTCAGGGCCTGAGTATTTTGTGGGAAATGCTCAGAATTTAGAAATTTTTGGCTCGCTCTTTATCATTAAACACTTTTATATGAAATTATAATCTAATTATCAGACTGCACCTTGTTCAGATGAAGAGTTGTAATGATTTGCCAAAGTTACTTCTTGCCCCTCCTTCTCATCAGCATATTTGTCTAACCTAATTTTTCTGTTTACTTTTTAACAATTAGCAACTTAACATAATACCCAAAGTGCATATTAAGCTGTTAGGACACATACAGATACTATCTCTCACTTTTTGTATTTTGGATTATTTTCTTTCCTATTTAGCATGCTCCAGTGCAAGCCATAAAGAATGCTGAGTCTGCTAATCTGTCCTCTGGGTCATGTCTCTCTTTCTTATTGTTTTTCAATTAAACAGTTGATATTCTGAAACGTGACTACTCATTATATGAGTAGGTGAGATGGCAATTTGTTTCTTTTAAAATATATAACACATTTAATAGGATGATCACCTCCCTATTCCTTTGCTTTATGTTAAATGCATTAACTTCTGTTCTCTTTTCTGCAAAAATTTAAACTTCCCTATCTTCAATGACCAGGCTTTTTAACATTAGTTTAGGTTTCCATACATATGGTATCAATCTTTTTTTTTGGGGGGGGGGGGGCCTAA
>NW_017729024.1:17734190-17735371 GCF_001723915.1 Gavialis gangeticus | reverse complement strand
GCCTAAGTATCCTTATATTCTGTATGCCTAATATCTTCACTTTTCATAGGCCATATACAGGCATTATGATCTCCCTTACAAGAGGGTTTTTCTTGCAAGAATGAACACCTGTACAATGCTCAGTGGGGTGTGTTGCCCCACTCTGCTCCATGCTATGGTCTGCTCTATACAAGGGAAATGGAGCATTAGAGAAGACTCCCCACACCTTCCCCAGACAGAATCATCCCTGGGATAGAGAAGTGTGTGTAGCCATTCTCTACTGTTCCTCCCCTCCTTCCACCCAACTCAGGATCACTCCAGTCTGAGGAAGGCATGGGGAGTGGAGAAAAAAGGGAAGTCGCAGGCTGAATACCTGTACCTATCTTTGTCTCAAAGATTTTAGCAATGAAAATTTCTCAGAAATGTTCATCACTAGAAATGAACATCTGTTAATATCCATAGACTCGTAGATCTTACAACCAAGTGGAATCCATTAGCTGGCAGGTGGAGTGGTGCAATGCAGCTGGGCAGGCACCACTGCTGCTGTGCAGGAGCAAGGCAGGCTGCAAGGCGCCCCCCCTGCCACAAGCTGTATGTCCTTCCTCCTGCTCCACCTCCCTGCTGGACTCTTGCCTAGGACTTCTGACCAACTGGCTGGAACCAGCCTACAGAATCCAGGAGTGTCCCAGTCAAGCTGAGACATATAGTAATCCTGCCATTAACTTATGTTGGATACCTAGGTTTCCTATGTATAGGAAGAGGCACATAGGAAGAGATGAATGCTTAAGAACTGGGTATACAAATGCAAATATTCTGAGCTATGAGCTATCTAAATTAGTGGATAGGAAATGCTGAGGAGAAGGGGGTGTCTTGAAACATACTCTTCCCTGGGACTTATGTTCCTGACTCTGGGTTCCCTGTCAGGCTTCCCAATCCTAAAACTACTACAAGCGTTTAGCAGGACAGTTCCTCTGTGGACCTAGTTCCTATTATACTATAACTTTGTTACAAACATTTACCAATTGCTCAAATCAAGAGTGAGACCTTATAAAGGGGGATAAGGCAAAATGCCACATTTATTGAATACATGAATTAGACATAGAGGTTCGGACACACCGCTCATATAGACGTACACAAATTATCATGTACATCATTACACACACACACACACACACACACACACACACACACACACACACACA
>NW_017729024.1:17725927-17733974 GCF_001723915.1 Gavialis gangeticus | reverse complement strand
ACACACACACACACACACACACACACACACACACACACACACACAACCATTCCATTCAGATATTATAGTTACCAGCAGCAGTTGTTCAATAATAGCACTGGGTGGCCAGCCCAGGCCTTATTGAGAGAAGATGCAGATAGTCGGTAGGGTGGTTATTATGAGAGAGATCCTATAGATAATAGCTTGGAGCAGGGTAGAACAGACCTATCTGTGCTCTGATGAAACAGCAGTTGAGAGAGAGACTCACCCAACTTTGCATTTTTGAAATTTTCTTTTATAGGGATTGGCATCCTTTGTTTCAGCGCTTTGGGGTTTTTCCATACCCAGCTTCTTTTTTTGCGGTTGTTCTTCATTTGTCTTCAGCCTATCTCAGCCCAAGGTCAGTTTGGTTGTCAAAGTTCATATCAGCCTTGGAGTGACCTTGCAGCCCATTTGGCAGGATAGGTCCATTCCTCCTCATTATCTTATTTGTGCCCTAGGCCTAAAAGGGATTCTTCAGCCATTCATTAATTAGTTTACTGACTGATAACTTACATTTGGCACTTGTTGCTTACATAAACAACTAAATCTTCTTTTCCCATCTCTATGCCATTCTCTCACCATTCCTCCTTTCACTCATTCAAAAAAGGGCATACAGAATTCAGTCACTTATGTCAAGCAAACAATACAAAATGGAGTTTTCAAGTTACTTACAGGACAAAACTAATATGGTTAAATTTCAGTACTATTATATTTTATGTTAACATCAGCTACATTAGTTCAGTTCATACTACATTTATAACTTTTGATGACTGGTATTAAGTTGAAAGTGTGGAAGAAATCAAACTTCACGTTGTGGTTGAATCAGAACTGATTCTTTATTTAGGGCTATACTGTGATCACGGAGAATTCCATACAGCAAAGGGAATCATCCACTTGTCTGTTTCAAAGGATTTCTCTGATTTAAGTTTACAAGCATATTTATACTTAAGACAGAGAAAGAGGGGGGAAAAAAAACTACCTTAGACAGTAAATCACTGATCTAACACACACACACAGACATACAAGCTGTTTACTTAGAGGAGAGTGAAACATTTTGCTTATAGAAATAGTTATCAGTTTCTGGTTTCTCAGAGAGAAAAATAAACTTAACAACTGTACACAGGGTAATATATGAAGACAAAAACAAGGCATGCAAGATTCCTTCTCTCAGAATATTTAACTGAAATAAGCAGTATCAGCACTTCTGGTCTCTGTCTGTTTTTCTAGTCAAGTAGGCCAGAAGCCCAACTAAATTTACTCCTACAAAAGTAAATACTAATTATTTATTGTGTCGACAGTAAAGTGAAATGTGCTGACATCCATATTAATTAAAATTGCTTTGAAATGCAGAAACAAATATGATTCTTAAAATATTAACATTAGCTATTTGCTATATTAGCCTAAATACTAATACTACCCTTGCTGAAACACCTTCCCCCAAATTAAATAACCATGGTAAGAACAGATCGTGTATCCATGTTTTTTTAGATTATGACTTGGACTATGGCATTATAATTTCCTTACATAAATCCATTTAGAACAGTTGTTTTCAACCTTTTAGACTCTGTGCAGCCCGCAGAAAATGCCAGCTCTTAGCTCTTAGCTTTCACTCCTCTCTTGACTACAGAAAAAAATATAGAGAAATATTTATGTTTCAGAGAACTCACAGGGTGCGTCCAGATGAACCTGCATGTGCCTCTTGCAGCATCTCAAACTCCTTTGAGATGCTGCAGAAGGCATGTGCAGGAATGACAAAATGTTCCCTGTGGTGCAAATTTGCAGCATGGGGACAAAATTAGACCCCGGATATCCAGGGATCAAAAAAACCCACAGACAAAAAAAGTGGGGCAGGCAACCAGAGGCTGGGTCCTCCATAGAGAAGCTCTGGCTTCCAAAGTGTCTCTATGACTGGCCCTCACCCTGGGACTCAACTATGATGCCTGCCCATGCAGGGCAGGCAACATGCCAGCAGCAGGGAGCTGGACCCAGGCTGCAGTGCTGGTAAGCAAGGGGTAGTGGGGGCTGGAGGAGGGGGGCAGGGACCATGGGGGCCCTGCCCATTCCCCCAGCTCCCCTAATCCCTGTCCTGCTCAGCCCCATCCCCTACCTGCCCCTGAAACCCATGATCCATTCGCCTGCTCCCAGTCCCACCCACTGCCTGCCCCTCCATCCCCCTTGATCCCTTCCCTGCCAGCCCCATCCCCTGCCTGCCCCAGCATCCCAGCAATTAAAGAAAAAAACAAAACTGTGGCACTCACTTACTGGCAGTACAGCTGCCATCTGGGTCACTGGGATTCCCCCTGCAGTGGGGCTGGGTGACAGCCCCAGTGGCCTCTGCCTGGGCCCTGCTGCCCCCCCCCCCCACTGCCCTGTGCTGCATGGGGGGGTGCTCTTCCAGGAAGCCCCAGAGCCCCCCAGCTCCTACTTATGAGGTGAGTAGAGGGGGTTTTTTGTGTTTAAGGGCTGGAGGCTGGAGTGGTGGGGGCAGCCATCAGGGGGGTGGAGATGAAAGTGGGAGCTGGATGGGGCAGCCATTGGGGGTCTGGTGGTGGGGGGGCTGCAGGAGCCAGCAATGGATGGGGCCAGGTTGGGCAGGAATCCAGGGGGGTGGGGCACATGGGCCCTGCAGGGGAGGTAGTTCCTGTGGGTGGGCTGTAACCCCTGTGTGGGGCAGCAAAAGATATATTCATGTATCCATGAAACATGTATTTAGAATTCACTTTATTATTATGATAGAGACACTGGTAGCCTTCCAAACTGCTTTAGCACTGTAGATATATCAATTATACATTACCCAATTGAGCTCTCTCTCTCTGTATGTATGTATGTATGTATATAGTGATCTTTTGTTTTAACTGTGGAGGAACATAAATTTTGGGGTATTTTACTGAGTGACTTTGGGGTTTTTTTTATCAGGGATTTTTCAGTTTTCCAATAGGGAACACCAGAATTCCTGCAAGGGAGGTCAGTGGTAGGACCCTGCCTGTTCACAGCTGGCACCTTGGACCCAGCTGGAGGTAGCTGACCTCCTGGCCAATTGGTGCCAGGAGAATATGCTTTGACAGTGCAAAGCAAGCCACCACACCCAGCCTATTTTCTGGGCCAGGTGACCAGGCACATATGGCAGTAGTGCCACACAAAGGCCAACCCTGCAGCTACAGCCCACTGGCAGCTGACCCAGAGGGGCAGATGCCTCTACTGGCTGTGCAATCCCCGTGCAGGTCTGGCAAGTGCACACCAGGTCACAGCCAGGCAGAAGCCCCCACTTCCAGATGGCTGCAGTGGGTAGAGAGTGCAGGAAACTCTCAGGGCTGTTACAGCCATCCAGCTGGCACAAGGGATAGTGTCCCCAGGTACCAATTGGCTGGGACCCAGAAGCTCCTGAGAGCTAGTAGCCCTGAGCTACTTGCCAGGGCAGCTTTTTGTACTGATGAGGCCAGGAGAGGGCAGCTTTTTATACTGCTGGGGACAGCACAAGTGCTGGCTCCAGGCTCTAGCTCACCCTAGTTGCAGATCTGGGAGGAGCCAGGCAGGGTTATTTTGCCTCAAGTGGCACAATTTGCTGCCCAAGCATGTGCACTGAGGCAAAAAGTCCACACTCAAATTTGCACCACTTCTATTTGAGCTGCTGCAAGCACATGTGCTTGCATGTGTAGATGCATCCACAAAAACCACAACAGTTTAGAATGTTCTTGTAACTATGGATTCTTTTTTAAAATCTCTGTATTTAGCTTATGAATCTATGTGTTTATCTTATGATGTTGGAGTAAGTGGTATACCCTGTCTATTTATTAGGGCTGTGCAAAATGGCACCGTTCCATTTTGACTTGCATTTTGAAACTTCAACAGAACAGCGTTTTGAATTTTGTTTCAATTCAAAACCACTGTTCCATTTCATTTCATCGAAACAGTTTTGCCATTTTTGACTTTTCGCCCATAGGCTATAATGGGGAAGCTCGAAACAGCTTAACTTTGTCATTTGTGGCCTGATTTGGATGAAACGTGTGAAAATGGTACCTCCTGCAGAGGCTACAAAACCTGCCAAGTTTCAAGGAGATAGGTGCAGGGGTTTGGGGGAAACTGCACCTCAGGCTGTAGACAAGCAAAACTTGTGACATGGATGACATTATGTGTGTGTTAAGGCGCAGCAGGGTGAAAGCTTCAGGCATGCTAGCCCCTGCTGAGGCCATGAAGCCTGCCAGCTCTCAAGGAGAAAGCTGCAGGGGCTTCTGAGTTCTGGGGCCCTGCACCTCTGGCTGCTGACAGGCAAAACTTGTGACATGGGTGCTTGTGCAACTAACTGTGTCTGACTTAGGGCACAGGGGGTGAAAACTGCAGGCTCCCTAGGCCCTGCGGCAGCCATGAAGCCTTCCAGCTGTCGAGGAGATAGGTGGAGAGGGAGTCTGGGTTTGGGGGCCCTGAACCTCTAGCTGCTGACAGGCAAAACTGGAACACAGCTCAGTAACTGACACCAAGGCAGAAAGCAGGTCAGTTCAAACAATGCTGCCTTGTATGCAGTTTTTCCATTCCTCCCCTGGAGCACTGGGATTGGAAGGGACCTCAGGGAAGGAAGGATGACAGTCACTGGCCAGCTACACAGTCAATAATGAGAGCACTTCTTCCCCCTCCCTCTTCTTACTTTATTTTCTGTTTCTCTGCAGGCAAGCCCAGCTTGAGCTTCAAAACTCAAAATGTTAAAAAAAAAAATTTGAAATGTTCTGACTTGCCTCACCTGGTACCTTGAGGTACATAGAAAAAGCATTTAAAACTGTGTCTAAGTCCAAATCATCAAATCTTTCTAAATCTCTCTGAATCGATTCAGAGTATTGCTATTCAATTCAGAGAGATTAAAGGGTCTCCTGATTTGATTCAGAGATTTGGCTGCCAAATCGGGCTGAATCTCCACCAGATGGAATCAGTGACCAAAGCTTCGTGCAGCCCTACTGTCCAGTAGATTAAATAGTGGAGGGGTAACAAATATGGTGTATCACTGTCTTTCTCAGGCTTTGGATTTTACAGATTCATACAATGCTTGAACACTCTCTGGGCAAGTGTGCAAACACAATTTAGTTTTGTCTACAACAAAATATTTTTATTTGTTTTCCATGAGCACTACAGCTGTTTCAGTTTTAGCAGTGTGTAAGGGTTAGAGTAGAGCAAGGTACATTTGTCCATCTTTATCAAAAAACACTGAAGCTACATTAGCACTTTCACTCATCCTACCAGCAGGACAAGAGCAGTACGACACTACCATTATCAGAAAATGGAGATAACATTTTCTAATTTATGGATAGCACGTTTAGGGAAAGAACTCTATAGTTTTCTCCATTGTGTTATATAGTAGGATGTGAAGTATTCTTTCATGCATTTCTGTTCAAGTTCTGTTTCAGTAAAAGACAATCCAACTTCTTTTTCACCAATTTCTGCATTAGAGCTGTTTGGGAATTTTCTGACCAAATAGTTTTGATTAACTTCCAAGAAAGCAGCATTGCTCTGATGGAAATCCATTTGGCTTCCTGCCAGCTACCATGGCAGGCTTCCTGAACCCCTATCTTAGAGATCATGGTTCCAGGGTAGCACTGTCATACTGCCATCCTCATGGGTGGAATCCATATAACTTCCAAGATCTGCAGTTCTGGAGAAGCTCTACCACATGAATTGAGGAACACTAAGATCATTTTATTTCCTTACATTCTATTCTAAATCATCTGGAAATTATCTGTTCTGCAAAGAATGCTGCATTCTAAATATACTGCATACTGTCATTGGTCATTTTGGGGGTTGTCTGTTTTACTTTGGGGCCTTTGCTTGAGCATTTAGCATCTGTGAAGCTGCCATTCAAACTGGCGATGTATTGTCAAGCCCTATCCTTATTATTGTATTCTCTGTGGTTGGAATGAAGTAAACACCTTGGCTATGCCGGCATGAAACTGGCTGGTGTCCACAGCTTTTATTGTTTGACTGAGTGAAATGCAACATATTGGTGGGCTCCCAATGGGTTGCAGTGATGAGCACACACAAAAAAACATCAGCAGAAGCTGTTTCTTAGTGATCAACACCAGTTCTATAGTACCTGACCTATCTGGATTTACAAGTGCATGTTAGGTTATGTTGTTCCATTAGTCTTTTTAGACTCTTTTCTACCAGTTAGGGAGTTGGTGATTCAGATAAATCTATTTTTACAAGACTTTATTTTGCATTTTTACTGTTGTTAATAACAGCAGTAGTTGTATTGAGGTAATGGGTAGAGCCCATGAGAGATTGAAGGCAGAAGACTGCAGTGAATACAAGTATGTGTGTATTACAAACCTAGCTTTGTACATTATTTTGGACTATCTTTAGTGATGGTATCCCATAAACAACATGTTATCGCAATATATTCATCAACTTGTTCAAAGTATTTGTGATTCAGAGGGTACTTCAAAATTAATTATAAACCCCACTAACAATATTTTTTTCTTACTTTGTTTTCTTCAAGAGTACAGAGTTCTGAAGAAAATATCTCAAATGTACAGCTTTAGCATTTTTGACCTTGGCAGGCCCTATGAGGATGTAAGAATTTTAAAAAAGCATCCTTACTTGTATAAGCTGATTATGTTCAGTAAAGTTGGCATTTAAGAATCATTTATAATCACATTTGGAGGTGATTTCTCTCATGACTCTTGGCAAAGGCTTTTCTTAACCCAGTGTTGCTTGTACATAATATGCAGCTAGCTTCAAACGGAGCAAAATTCCTGTCAACTGACCAGAAATTCTTAATTTCTGAGGGGATAAATTGTTCCAAGTGTAGGCCAGATCCAGTGGCTGCCCAGAAAGAACTCTTCAGGGGTTTAGGATGACGTGAACTCTGGGTGAATAAACTTGATAGAAAATATCTTTGAATAAGCTGAGTTCATCTTACAAAACAATGATTTATATTTTGTGTGAAATTCTAGTTTTGCATGAAACTGGAAAGATAATGCTAAATCTTTATGTGAAAATCCATGTATTTTTCAGGGAGAGATACAAATTCATAATCTTTATAACAGATTTTAGAGAGAATGAATACATGTAGTCATCTAGCAACAGCTCTGATATGAGGCAGTAGCAGCCCAGACATACTGAGAAAAGCATCAAGAAAACAAAATTAAAACAAATTTATCTTTCTCCAGGCTCAGTGGCAGCTTTCCTTCCCTCCACTATCCCCCTCCCTTACCCACCATGGCCTTTCACTAATCTGGGAATGGGGGAGAGCTCCAGAGTTGTTCCTGCCCTCCTCCAGCCAGGCTAAATGTGGATCTAGACTCAGCTGCGGACAGCAGCAGTGGCAGTGTGCAGGTTCCCTGTCTCTGCATCTGCTGCCAGGCTGGTGAGGAACTCCCAGGCAGGGAAGGGGGAACCCATCTGCTGCTGCTGTCCCCAGCTGAAGTGGTTCTGAGCTCCCCCACACCCATGTCCGTTGGAGGCAGTGAAGGGAAGGGAAAGAATAGCAGGGGAGGGAAGGTGTTGCTGAGCATAGAAAGGAAAGGAGGGAGAAATAGCTGCTCTGGATACTTAAAGTCCCTAACTGCTGCTCCCACAGTATGGGCCAAAAGCTGGATGCAGCCACACCATTGCACCTGCACTGGATCTGCCCCTGACGTCTGTTAATAAATATGTACCTTCATTTAGGCTTGAGCGTTAAAAATATAATGCTAACCCTGGTTATAGTTGTAGGCTGTTTTTAATTGCACTATCCCAGTAGGCCATTTACATACAGGTGAACCTTTCCTTTTTTTTCTTTTGGCCAGCTTATTTTGTGATAGGGTGGTAGAGGCCAAGAATTATGAGAACTTCTCAGATCTTCTGAATAGCTTAGATATAATCACTCTCCTAGCTTTGGGAATAGGATACCAAATTCTGAGCTGCTTCATCCTTTTAAATATTTATCATGTGCCCTGATATCCTATGCTTCCTATTCAAGCTACCTTATAACTTATATCTTCATCAGTGACTTGGATGATGGGGGAAAAAGCACTCTGTTCAAATTTGCTGATGACACTAAGAT
>NW_017729024.1:17720710-17725128 GCF_001723915.1 Gavialis gangeticus | reverse complement strand
GCAGGGGGTCGGACTTGATGATCTGCTCAGGTCCCTCCCAATCCTACTAACTATGAAAGTATATTTGGGTTTGAAGGACCTTAGCAGATCAAGTCTGACCCCCTGCCCTGGGCAGGAAAGATCACTGGGGTCAGACAGTCCCAGCCAGGTATATGTCCAGCCTCCTCTTAAAGACCTGCAAGGCAGGGGAGAGAACCACTTCCCTTGGAATGCAGCTTCAGATTTTGGCAACTCTTACTGTAAAGAAGTTCTTCCTTATGTCTAACCTAAATCTGCTCTCCATCAGTTTGTGGCCATTGTTCCTAGTTACCCCAGGGAATGCCCTAGTAAACAGCATCTCCTTTTGCTTGCTGTCGCCCCCGAGGCATTTGTAAGTGGCCACAAGATCACTTTTCAGCCTTCCCTTGCAGAGGCTGAAGAGATCCAGGGCCCTTAATCTCTCCTCATAGGGCTTTGCCTGCAGGCCCCTAACCATACGAGTGGCCCTCCTTTGAACACTCTCAAAGTTGTTCACATCCCTCTTGAAGTGCAGTGCCCAAAACTGGACACAGTACTCCAACTGCGGCCTGACCAATGCCACATAAAGGGGAAGTATCTGGACCTGTTTGTCATGCACCTGATAATGAATGATAAAATACAGTTCACTTTACTGATCACATCACATTGATTACTCATGTTCAACTTGATAAACCCATGTCTAAAGCCTGGTCTTTGACTTTATTTTTATGGCATGCAAAGAGTACTACACCTCCTACCATCTTTTCTGCTTTGCACTTGAGCAGACCAACCACTAGGATCATGTCTATTTTCATCCTCTAGGAGAAACTTTACAGAGTAGCAAAATATTCTTTAATTTTCCTTCCCCTTATGCATTGGGTCATGAGTTAGGGAGGAATTAATTTATTGTGAACTTATTTTATATATATTTGAATGTATTTCACATTTATGAATTTATTTTTATGATTTTGACAAAAAATATAAGAAACAAATATTTAATAAATTTAATAGAAGAATAGCAAAGGTGAAGCATACATTTTTAGAAAACTGCTTTATTTTGGAACAAAAATCATAGTGACGTTTGAACAGTATCTTAATTTTTCATGTTGGTAAAACTGAGAATTACTAGTAAATGGCTGAAATGCTGATATATTATGAAAACAAGAATATTGACACATTCCTCTTCACTGGAGTTTTCAAGAATAATATTACTTACACAGACGTTGCATTGCAATAGAAACAAATATTTCATAAACTGCAGCTGAAGTCTGACCTCATTTTAAAACATCGTCTCTTCATTTTTCAGGTTAGTGTGCAGCTGCTAAAATGAAATATTTCCCCACTTCCAGGTATGTTTCTGTTTGAGGCTTGTATTGTGCAAGCTAATGTTTCCTTGATATTTTAATATTAAAAGTGTAAATTGGTAGAAATGTTTTAGAACGTGCATCAAGTTTGTCAGAACATGTACTCTTCTTCCATAACACTTGTGTAAGTATAGAAGGGTGTATTTGGTAGCCTTGTTGGTCTGAGACAAAAATAAATGCAAAATTCTAGAACTGTTGGTTCAGAGATGGTTACCTTTATTAGACCAACCAAGCAATTGCAAAAAAATTATCTTTTTTTGCAAGCTTTCAGGCGCGCACATCCTTCCTCAGGCTCAGGAAAAATTTAAAGATGGTAAAAAGTCCCCAGAGGTAGAAAATAAACTTCATTTTTCCTAGTAACTGAAAGAGAATAGTGCTTATGCTTTCTCTCTCTCTCTCTTTGGCCCGGTGCAGTTTTGTTTAACCTAAGAAAACCTACATGACGTCCAAGGGGGGAAATAAAGTTGCTCCCTTCTTTCCAAAAACCTTATCGTCTTTTGTTAAGAACACTCTTAGGAGGTGCCGGAGAAAAATAACATGGGAATAATCAAGGTTAAATCAATCCCTGGAGAATTTATCCTGGGAGAGTGAATGTTGTCTGTACATGCTGTGGCTTCTCTAACAAGAAAACATATCCCTCCAGCTTCTCCCCTCCAACTCTCTAGGAAGAAAGCATATTGCTCACTGGGTCAGAATACATTCCTTCACAATCTCCACATTGTGCTGCAAGGAAACACAGGCTGGCCATGGGCAGCCTGGGTCATCCAGTTAGGGCTTCCCTGTGCACTGCTTCTATTTGCAGCCAAGCAGGCTGAGAGAGCCTGTTGAATATGCTGAGGTGTGTGCACAGCCACCCCTCTTCTACCTCCATCCCCCCCAAATGCAGTGTCAGCATTGCAAGCTCTTCACTTTTCAGGGCTTCAGCATTTGAATGTCTGTATACACAGTTCTAGGTATGTAACTCTGCCAGAAAAACACACCTCAGAGAATCTCCCAGATTATTTAAATGTGTGTCCAGCCTTAGGCAAAAGGGAGTGAATGACTCCCATCTCATGACTGAGTAGTCTAATCCCTCATCTAGTATGTAAAAAGTTAATAACATAGTATGCCCTTTATTTGGTTTTCTTAAAAGTGACTGAAATAATATTTTCACGTTAAATGGGATAGTTTTCATAAAATAAAATACCTTTTTCTTTCTCTTTATTTCACTGAGGAAAAACAAATTTTAAATATGGTTTGATCAGGACCAAGATTTGTATTAGATTTTAATAGCTGTCTAGCCAATGGATAAAATGTAAATTGAACAGGACTCAGTCCTGTCACTAAGATAAGAGTCCTAACTACCAGGATAGAGAATTAGTTTAATTTACTTTCCCTTTTCTTAATTATTATTTAAGTATATCCATGCAATTCAATTATTTTCACAATATTACTTGGTAGTAAAATTTGGGATATTTATTTATTGTATTGCACATACATGGCTTGGGATACGTTTGGAGTGTCTAGCTCTTTTTTATTTGTTTTTGTTTTTGCTGCTGTTCTCTAAAATCAAGTCAGAGGTTCCCCTAATGAAAACTGAAAAAATGTCTTTGCCAATTTAGCATGTCTTTTTCATTTTACGAAGTGAGAATTTTTAGCTCTTTCAGAATGTTGCTTTCTGAATAAGATGGTATTTTTGCAAAGCTGGTTCCTTGGAGCCAAAAAAAGGGGAAAAAAAGAAAAAAAAGAGAATATATTTATTCTATGTAACAACTTTGAAAACATGCAACACAGTTGTCCTGTCCTTGTTTAAGGATTTGTTATTGGATCTGATGCCTGATCTTTTAAAAGTTTGATTAAACTGAGATGGTATTTCAGCAAAGGTTATTTATCTTGAGGATATTTATTCTCCAAAAACAAAAGCCTTTAATTATTTAGCCAACATTTCAGAGATTTTGTTTTCCAAATAAGCTGATTTTTCTTCTTTAAAGTGTATTGGTAACTAATAAACTTTTCTCTTACTATTTAAAGATACCTTCCTTTTCTTATCAGTTTGGTAATATATCCTTAAGCATAATATATTATAAAAAAAAAAAAAAAAAAATCAATAGTGATTTAGTAACATCAGTGAAATACATTTTTCTTAATTTTCAAGGAAACTCAGTATCTTGTCTGGCTTAATGCATCATTTTGCATCACTAATGCAGATGTGTCACTAATTATAATAGATGTATGTACACTATTTTTTAAAAATAACAGTTTTTTTATTTCTATCCTACTTTTCACCAACTTTGATAGGCACCAAGCATAATGGCTAAATTCCTTTCTGATGTAAGCTGACACAGCAACATGCTTTTTAGGGCAGTCATACAAATATGACAGAGAATCTAGTGCTTTCCTCCCAGAAATATAATTTCATCTGAAGTAATATAATGTTATAGTTACACCTCTAACAAAAATGTGAGCCCTTAACATCTGACAGCTGAAAAAGAAAAAGGGCTCAGGAAGGAGTTAACACTTGTAAGAGAGGCTAATGCTGAGGTCCAACCAACTGTACTGATGGCAGCTCTTTGCTGGATGATTACTGAAAGAAGGATGACTACACTTAGCAGTTATTGGTGGATAATTCTTAAACATTACGTAATAAACATTGGCTTATTTACACCACACTACTGATCCTTTACCTTTTCTTCCTGTGATTTCTAAACCAAATGAAAGTGGTTACTGTAGCAGAATACCATCTCTCTCTCTCTCTCTCTCCCCAAACTCTGCTAGCTAACACTTTGGTTACCCTGCTCACTGCAGAGGACATACTCCTCTTCCCCATCTCTTCAGGTAACCCTGAGTTGTAACTCGAGCTGAATACATTCCTGAGGGAAGGGGGAAACCTGCTATCTCTGCCTACATGACTGGCATTACATACCTGGGTGGCAGGGCTTAAGCTCTCTATTGTTCTAAGCAATGCCAACATGACTAGGAGGGGGTTAAAGACCCAGCCAGCCTACCTGGCAACCAGTGATGCATTTCAAATTGGTTGGCTGGCAGCCAACAGTTGCTGGCCTTCATTGGATTAGGTAA
>NW_017729024.1:17714181-17715710 GCF_001723915.1 Gavialis gangeticus | reverse complement strand
TTGTTCTAAGCAATGCCAACATGACTAGGAGGGGGTTAAAGACCCAGCCAGCCTACCTGGCAACCAGTGATGCATTTCAAATTGGTTGGCTGGCAGCCAACAGTTGCTGGCCTTCATTGGATTAGGTAAATGAGGACATAAGGGCTATATAATTTAAGGACTGCCCAGGAAGAGGGGCAGTAGCCATGATGAAAACTCAGAGAGAAGCTGAACTATCTGAAAATCTCTCTCTCAACTCATGTTCAATGAACTGTTTGCCTCCATAGGGAATCTCTACCTGCTTCTGGGTGATACGTGTGAGTAAGCTACCTAAGATCTAACTAGATGGATAGCTCTAGTAAGTCAGATGTGTGATCAAAGGCTACCATGACACTTTGCTCTAAGGGTTTTCTCTGATATTGCTCTACCCTGTACCATATTCCAAACCTATTCCTTGTAACCAATAAAGTTTTCCTTTGTATCTAATGTGGGAAACTTATTGGGAGAGGGTCTAAATTATGCCTTGGTTCAGCTGACTAAGGGAACCCACTATTTGTGCTTCTGACTGAGGGGAAGCACCCCATGTTCTTGCAGTGGGTTAGGTACCCTCGAGGACTACTAGGCCTATGTTTCCCAGAGGGCACAGGTTCCCAATCAGTCCAGACTCTGGGTAGTGGTGGCAATATCCCCAGGCTGGTGGGTGTACTCTGGGAAGGGGGTTGGCTGGATGCAAGGCACCTCCAGAGAGGCACTTGGAGCCTGGAAGTTGGTCAAGCATAGTGAGATGGGTGGCTCAACACAGGAGCACCCCCTGCTGGCCCACCGTTACCACTTAACACAAAATAAAGCAAGAAACTGAAGTCACCCAATTAAAACAAGAAGATTGTTTGGTTTTTTTTGTGTCCCCTGTGATGTTTCTTTCTATAAAGTAGGGTTAGGAATGGTGGGGTAGAATTTCAGTATTATAAGACAGATGCAAGAAAATATGAGTATAGGGTTAAGAAGCATGCCAATTTTTTATTTGTTTTGTTCTTTCACTTGTATTGTCTTTTAGTTAAGCTAATGTGCTACATTTCTTTAATTTTCAATACATCTGACTAGTGAGCTAATTTGTATATCTAATATTAATGTTGTTGGGTAACCATTGTCTGGGCACTGTGGGCTTTATTATGGGTATTCCTTTTTCAATCTCATACTTAATGGCTGCGACTACATAAGACACTGACTACAGTTATTATTGAGTGGTCATTTAGTACCAGCATACACAAGTACCAAATGACTATGCAGTAACTCTGCACCATTCCAGAGTTACTGTACATCTCATGTAGAAGGCCAATTATAAGTAAAATATTCTATTCTTTGTTTTCTCAAAAAAAGAAGTATAACATCCCTTATACTTCCTGGCAGAGAATGGTGACACTTCTAACTGAATAATTTAGAAATTGTAAGGGAACTCTCAATTCCATCTCAGGCTTGAGTACATAGTATGAATGGCAATCTTGCTCTCCAGAGTGGTCTTAGAATTTTAGACCACTTTTTTTTTTTTTTTT
>NW_017729024.1:17703593-17709181 GCF_001723915.1 Gavialis gangeticus | reverse complement strand
TTTTTTTTTTTTTTTTTTTTACCAGCCCTCTTTTAGATCTTAAAGCACTACATTTTATTTTAAAATTTGAATGCAACACCAGAGTGACAAAAATTCCCCCAACAAAATCACACACCCACTTAGTAATTCCAATTCATCTGTTTTTACACACATGGGTGGAAAATGCATTTGGAATGATAGTAAAAGCAGACAAAGAGGGATGGCATACATTTCAGTTTCCTTGAAGCTCTTGGGCTTAATGTACTACAATACTGATTCATGAGAAAATTCCAAGGCAATAAGCTTTGGAGGAAGAAAAATACATCAAAAGCTTTTCAGTTATGACAAGTATCGTGGGGAATAAACATTACTAGAATGTTAGATTCATTTATTATAGCTTGTGTGCTTGAATCCAGGGCATATATAAAATGTTTAGATTGTCACACGTCTGTTTACCCAGAGAAAAAATGTTAATGACCTTTATAAATTATGCCTTTCCTTCACTAGGATCCCTAAACACTTTATAAGCAGGCTTAAAAGCACAGGCCATTATTCTGGAGTGGAACAGTGTACTCCATTAGAACACTTTAGCTGAATTTACTCTTGAGACAAAAAAAATCCTGAAATAAAAAAAGGAAAATCTTCCTCTCTCTATTTTGCTGTTGATATTGTTAAGACAACTGCTACAATTTCATGGACTGGTGTCCATCCATAATTTGACAATCTTTCATCTTCTTCCTGGGATCAACCATATTCTGAGAAGTCAAAGTGTTGTTACAGTATGTAAAACATGCAGAAGATAAGGCAGGGTGTCATATTAAAGTCTTACTGGTTCCCGAGAGGCATAAGCTTTTCTGGGCAGTAACCTACTCCATCAAATGCTAAAAATAGATGCTAGATAGTGGTTCACACAGGCAAAAGCACTACGTTCCTCAGGTGGCAACCCTGTCTTCTACTTGACTAAGATGGTACACCAAATCTGTGCATATGGAAGGTGTCTGGAATAAATGATTTTTAGAAATTTTGGACACTGATGGAAATACCCAGACCATTGAAGTGATCTTGAAAGACCTTCAATAAAGTTCCTGAGCACCTTTGGCAATCAGAATTATGTTAGACTGCCAATTGCCTATCAGGAATGATGGGAGCGGGGTGGGTGGGGACAGAGCTTCACCACCCACCACCCTGGGCCACCACCACCTCCCAGGAGCAGGGGTGGGGGAGAAGCTTGCCCCTCCATCCCCCTTGGCCAGCACCCTGTGCCACTGCCACCTCCAGGGAGCAGGGCCAGGAGGGCTAGGACTGCTCTGTTCCCACTGCCTCCAGGGAGCAGGGCCAGGGGGGGTGGGGAAAGGAGGAAGGACCATTCCATCCTCTCTGTTGCCACTGCCACCACTGAGTCCTGTCCAGAATGTTCTTGGAGCACTCTGATTGGCTGCGGCAAAAACAAATTGGAGTGCGAATAAAGCGTTACAGACAGACAGACTAAGGCTTTTATTATATTAGAATTTTCTTTCCATGTTTTTTTCTAATTCCATTCTTGGGATTTGATACTTGGATATTTCTTTCTTCTCCTTTCTCTCTTAGATATTTATCCCAGGAATAAACAGCTTCTAAAATAGAAATTATTTTTTTTATTGGTATGGTCCTAAAGTCTTCTGAAATTAGTATGATTCCTGGCCAATGGAAGATGTTACACTTAAAACAAGATTAACTAGTTAATCATGTTTTAAGCAGTAACCTGGCCACATGTTCAAGCAATTAATTATACAATAAAACAGGAAATAAGCAACAAAATTATTACACAAAATGTGTAATAATTTGGTGACTGGCTTCCATCACAGGTAGCAGCCTGATTCCGGCTGCATGGCAGGGTTCTGGGATTGGCTCAAGTCCAGCTAACTGTTGATATCCAACCTGGGGCAACATTAGTCTTCAACTGGCTTCAGAGTGGTTCCAGGACTACTGTTGGTCTCTACCATGGAACCATACTGGTTGATCAGGCATCTGGCTTTTTACTTGATGGTGCAGGCAGTGCCTGGGATCATAATCATGATCCCAGGCTGGTAAGCTATAAAGGTGCAATTGGGATCTGATTCCCAATCCCAAAGTTGAGCTTGCTGCCTTGCACATGTGCTGTGGCAGGAAGCAAAATTGCTGGGAATCGCTGAACAGATTACATTGTCCTATTAAGAGCATGAGTCCCAGGGGCCCCCCTGGTATTAAACTCAGACTGTTCCATTTTAAAATGCGATCTTTGTTGCTAGATATTTTTCTGTATTCCAAACTGTAGACAGATCTAACTTGATCAATCTTAATCGGAGTTAAATCTGACTTTGCATACATCTTAAGATCATCCATGTAGAGGAAAATATCATCCATACTGAGAATTTGTATCTCAAAGCAAGTCTGACTTTTCCTTAAAGAGCTAAATAATTAAAAGATGAAAATAATAAAAAGCAGGAGAACAAAGAATTTAAAAGTTACCTGACAAATAGTATCTTGTTTATGACCTTTACCTTGAATAGTAAATCCTGCCTTCCACATAAGAAGATGACATATCCATCTCTATGAATACAGGAGTGACTCAAAATCCTTCCTATAAAAATCCTTCACACTTCCCTAACATTTCTCTTTACATTTTGGCAACCTCCATAATTGGCCTCTCCATCTGTTGACTCCTTATACCTCTTGTTTTTCTTTTACATGACATTTTCTCATGTGCACTATCTAGACCTTATTAGGTAGTGACTGTTTTTCATAATTAGCACTATCCCATCATATTTTTCCCTCATTTCAGCAACTTTCTTGATGTCATTGGTGCCATTCTACACCTCATTTTCTTAAGGTCTACCTTGACTTGTGTTATGCTTAGATTATTCTATAATTGAATTACTTCTTTATTCCATGCAACATTGTTGTTGTGGTTAATGAAGCTGTCCCAGAATTTAAGAACTGGATGGACCTTTCCAGGTCTAGAACTATGGGCCTGCTTCTTCTAACTTTCCAGAACATTTCCAATAATCCAGTTGAACAGTTTCTTTTGTTTGTGCCTTAAATTTTTGGATCATAGTATTTAATTTTCTGAGACTTAAGCAATGTCTTCTCATATTTCTTTTATGAATGGTTTAAGTTGGTTATCTTCTGCACGTTTCCTGAGAAATTCTCTCTTGCTTGGGTTTTATGTTATTCTTTGTAGAAATGGCATTAAGTTGACCTAGCTTCTTTAATTATTTTCAGTTTTATTATTTCAGGCTGCCATGTCCACAGAAGTAGGTGATGTTTCTGAGAAGGTGATGGAAGCGGATGAGTTGACTTTATCCTCATTATTCACAGACTACTTGGATATTAATTACTGTGTCTAAAATGACTTAATAGGCTTGTATGTGGGACAAAGTTTGATTTACTTTTCTTACTGCCTCTTAGCCCAAAATAATGTATAGTTTATATGCATGGAATAATAATGTGTATACTGATTGGAAAACAGTAAATATAGTTTATTTCAAAGAAAATAAAGGGGGAGGTTTAAACAGGGGCCAAGATCCTTGTCCCTTTAAGAAGGGAGAGCAGCTGATTGCTGCATCAAGCAGCTAGCTGCCACATTAGAGGATGACAGGCTGGCTATCAACCCCAAGTGGAAACTGCTGTGCGAGTGGCTGGGGAGCCACAAGACAGGAAGGGGTGCAGCTTCCCAACACAAACCCAGTGCCTAAGGCCTAGCAGGAAGTGGGAGAAGTTCCTAGGAAAGAAGGGCTGCTGGCATTGATAGGGCCAGAAGGGCCATAACTTTGTTCCTGAGGGGCAAGACTGGGGCCCAGCTGGGTATGAAAGGTACCAGACAGCTAAAGTGAACAAGGGCTTACTCTGGAACCATGGAGAAGCCTCCCTCAACACAATTCCATCAAGGCATGGCATTTAATGAAAAGGGAGGGTACCCTGAGGAGCAAGAGTCAGGGCAGAAGTTGTGTGGCCATCAAGAAGCATCATCACCACACCTGGGGAGTGGTCCGGCTACAGAAGGTAGTGAAAAAAGATCTGGGGAATTACAGATCAGCGAGTCTAACTTTGAAATCCAAAAACTTATTACCAAACAATCAATTTGTAAGCACCTAGAAGATAACAAGATAAGGTAAGTAATAACCAACATGTATTTTTCAAAGACAAATAACACTTAACTCAACTGACTGCCTTCTATGACAGGACCACAAGTTTTGTGAATGAGTGGGACCTTCCCTGGATGTAATATTTCAATTGTAGTAGGGGTTTTGAAACATTCTCATAAGTAAGCTAAAGAAATTTGGTCTAGATGGAACTAATATAAAAGGAGGTATAATTGGTTGGATAATTGTACTCAGAGTAATCAATGGCTGAATAGGAAATTAGAAGTAGGTATCAAGTGGGGTTTTCAAGAGTCTGTTTTAGGCATGGTATTGTTCAATAGCCTCATTAATGTTTGGAGAATGGAATTTTGTGCACACTTATTAAATTATGAGAATGGCATCAAGCTGCGTAGTTTAAAAGACTCTAGAGCACCAATTTAGGAAAAGTGCCTGGATAAACTGGAACATGTCCTAAACTAAATGGGATGAAATTAATCAGACAAGCACAAAGAACTACATAACGAATTGCAAAATTATAAACTGAGGAATGACTATGAACACTATAACCTAGAGATTGTGGCAGATCACACCCTTGAAGTGGATCAGCAATATAATATTAATGTAAATAGAGCTAAAAGCATACAAGGAAGTACTAAGACAAGTACTGTATACAAATCCTGGGGGGTAGCTTCCATTCGATTATTTTTCTCTATCTATCAGAGAGAGATTTCACCTGGGGCATTGTGTCCAGGTTTACGCACAGTGTTTCAAGAAACAAGTAAAGACATTGGAAAAAGTTAAGACCTAAATAAAAATAAATATGAGGCTATGGTCTGAAAAATAAGAAAATACTGTTAAGTGCCCCAGCACCTGCTGCCTTCTTTAAGGACACCAGTAAAGGAATTTTATATTTAAAATATTAACCAATGCATCTGATTTTGTGAGATTTGGAAAGACAATTTGAGACTAGATTTTTTTATTAACTTAATCATCATGAGTCAGAATATATGGTTGGTCTATTTTTTCCCCAAGTACTTCAAATTCAACTTCCTCAATTTCTTTCTAAGTACATTAATTAAACCTCAAAATGCCACATCTTTGAAGTACTAGTCCATATGTTTGTGTGTATAAATCCAACCAAGTGGAATAGGATTAGTATTGTATGCCTAGTTCATCTGGTCTAGTTTTGAAATAAATTTGTTTTCTTCTACAGTCCATCGAGGTCTTCTGGGTGGTTCTTTGTGCTCTAGACAGTCCATCTTCCATATGACCCAATACTTTTACCATCGTGCTGTCTCCCCACCAGTTTGTCTGTGGCAGAGGCTGCACTAGGCTGGGGCAGAGCCCAGCAGGGAAGGAAGCCAAGTGCAGCCCCTCAGATCTCATTCTAAGGGGGGAGGTGTGTAGTGGAGCACCTTTAGGGGTGCTTGCCACTTGAGCACTCTCACAGGCTCGGAGGAGACCCTGCTTTGGAGGAGCAGCAGGGGAAACCTTCCCCAGGTACCATTT
>NW_017729024.1:17697074-17698593 GCF_001723915.1 Gavialis gangeticus | reverse complement strand
TCACAGTTGGGGTGCTCACCATGTGGCAGGGTCTGCAGTAGTCTGGGACAAAGCCAGCAGAGAAGGCAGCCAAGAATGTCATTCTAAGGCGGGAGGTGTGTGGCAGAGCACCTTTGGGGGTGCTCACCACTTGCAGGCTTTCAAGGCTCTGAGGGGAGCCTGCTTTGGACAAGCAGCAAGGAAAACCTCCCCCAGGATCTAGTTTAAGGGGGAAGATGTGTGGTAGGGCACTGTTGGTGCCTGCCACTTTAAGACCTGAGCCAAGCAGCCAGCAGGTGCTTGATTGTGGCAGCCATTTTAGATCCCTGGCTGCCTATATAAACAGATCGGTTCCCTGCTGGCAGAGGGGCAGCAACATTGCCTGGCTGCAAGGCTTCATGTATCATCCTGGAGGTAAGGGAGGAGCTTTAGGGGATGGATAGGAGGCTCCTGGTCCTGGGCATGACCTAAAACTGCACCATGCTAGGAGTGGGTGGCCTGGTGGGGCTCTCAATGGCACAGGAACCTCCAGGAAATGCCAGGCCAGTTATCAACCCGGTAAAAGATGGGTAGGGGCACCTTAACCCTAGCCCTCACCTTCAGGTGGGTTAAGTAACACTGAAGGTAGTTGAGGGCCAGATATGGTTGTGGCCACCTGAGCCCTGTGGGGTGCAAGACCCTGCAGAAAAGAAGTTGGGGGCCAGGCACAGCTATGACCACTGTGGAAGGAAGCCCTGTGGCCCTAAGTGAGTAGAGATGAGTAGCTCTGAGTGAAGGGGAGTAGGCCCAGGTATGTTTCTACACACCTGAGACTGTAATTTGGGCCAGAGGCTGAGTAAGGGGGGCTCAGCCTGAGAGAGAGGGTGAGTCTTGACCCCGGTAAGTCCTCCACCACTGGGAGGCCAAGTGTGGGTCAAAAACAAGATCTATAGTGAGCACAATGACATGCTGCTCCAAGGGGGTGGGGGGAGTGAGAGTCCTGTGAGACCCTGGAACACCAGTCATGGTGTGAGTTACCCTGGTTCCTACAACTGGGTGGGTAACCCCCTAGTAAGGGCCAGAAGGCAGACCCCAGAGAGAGAGTGGGGCTAGAGTGCCAGAGGCCTGATTGTAGAGTACCCTTGACTAGTCAATGATGGGGCCAGGACCTGACCAGTCAAAAGGGCCAGGGGCCCACCATGAGGGACACCTAGAACTGAGGTCCTGGGGTCCTGACTGGCCTTGGTGAGGCCAGGGCCTGTGTGGCCAAAGGTCCTGGGGGCAGGTACGGAGCCACAGATAAAGCCCTCTGGCATCAGGGCATGAATGGGCAGCCTACTGCTTAATTAACATCCTAATGAATTAAGAACAAGGCATGGCAGAAGAATCAGGTGGGTGGTATGCCCAAAGTCAAGTGGGAAATCTAGCATTGTGGCTAGGTGGGGAGCCCCACTTTGCCACATTGTCCATGTCTTATTTGACCTAAGAGAATAAACAACAGGAATAGAGCATATTTCCATGGATAGATTCCCATCTGGTATGGATTTTTTTTTTTTTTTTT
>NW_017729024.1:17692594-17697004 GCF_001723915.1 Gavialis gangeticus | reverse complement strand
TTTTTTTTTTTTTTTGGCACCATTTCCATGGTACAAAAAAGGTGGTGACCTATCCTTTATGGCAATAGCCAGCAACTTTTAAGAGCCTTTCAGAGCTGAGTAGAACAATTTAGCTCAGGTTTGGGGTGAGCCTTTGTTCTGACCCAGCTGCCAATTCTCCCCAGTCCCCACCTGTGGCATGGATGCAGATCATCACTACCCAGTTCTGACACAGAGACAGGTTAACTAGAATGCTACCAGATCCTCTGCTACTGAAGCACCATTGAGGACCCCCTGCAGCTCCATGGGCTGGATGCAGTGACTGTGGGTTAGTTCCAGCCCACAGGCCATATGTTGCTGACACCAGTTTTAAGGCAATGTTTTCAAACCCATAGGGAGTCCTTGGAATAGGAGGGAAGGGGGATAAAAATAGGTTCCTAGGGATGGCACAACTTAGTACAAAGTATTATCCAACAAATTTCTGCATAAGCACCAAAATATTAAATAAAATGTGGTAGATAAAGTAGAGCTTCACTGTTGTGTTCTATAAACTCAAAATTTTGGGAAATACTGCCCTAAGGCAAGTGCCCTTTCTTCTTTTCACAAAAAGGTGGTACTATGCTTGACACTGGCAAAAATATCCAAATCAATATCTGTTCAGATGATCATAAAATGTAAAAGATAAAGTATAATCCTAATCCAATTAATGTGTCTAAAACAAATGGAATAGATTTATAATTAAACAAATCTGACAACACTGGTCTCTTTACTTGCCAAGCACAGGAGCAGAGCAACAGTTCCCTTTCCTTGAGCAAGCCTGCCCAGAAGCCTGCCCAAGTGTTGCAAGGCCTTTAGTTCATGAACTTGGGGCAGACTACATGAAAGCCTGGCCTTCCTAGTAGAACATTAGATCTCTGTCTGTGTGTCACTAAAGATTTACTGAAGCCAGTAATTTTCACAAAATTCCAGCTTTTGTCAGAAATTACCAATCACCTCTACTTTTGAGTTTTTCTAGAACAGACAGTTTACTCAGGCCCTGTCTACATGTTACACTTATGCCACGATTAAATGGAATTGCTATAAAAGTAGTCCAAATGCAATGTAGACTATTTTAATGGCTGTTTTTTATGGCACCTTAAATTTTAATGTGTATCCAGGGCTGACTATCAGCTGATTGTCAGTCCCAGGGCCAGGACTGCATCAAGTTTCCAAAACTGGCCAGGCAGGAGAAGGATAGAGAGGAGTGAATGGCTTCTTCTGCTAGGAACTTTAAATGTTGTCTCTCACACCTCTGGCCACACTGTTGAGCACAGGGGATCAGAGACTTCCACTGGGGTTTAAAGTCCCCAAGGGAGGAAGCCATTTGGCTCCTCCCTTTACAGGGAGTCCCTGATCCCCCACATCTGGCAACCCAGCCAGAGATGATGGGCCTAGGAGTTTGACAATCAGCTGATTGTCAGCACCAACCCAAAGACCACACCTGAGACTCAAACTGGCCACAATACAGTCCTGGGTTGGAGCTGACAATCAACTGATTATTGTCCCCAATTCAACTTGCTGATGTAGGGGGAGTCCAGGATTAAAATCCCAGGCTTTCCCTACACTGGATAGTAGTAATGGTATAATTTGGATCTGATACCTGATCCTGAATCATACTTCTTGAAATGCCCATGTGAAAGGGCAGGAGGCATAATGGTTGGGATCAGGAATCGGATTTTATTATACCATTAGCAAGGCTGACTTTTTTAACCAGGTTTTTGATACAGTCTCTCACAATGTTCTCACAAGTGAATTAATGAAGTATAGGTTGGAAGAATGGAGTGTAAGGTGGGTAAAAGCTGGCTGGATCATTGAGCTCAAAGGGTAGTAAACAATGGATCAATGTCTAGTTGGCAGCTGGTATCAAGGGGAGTCAGGGGTCAGTTGTGTTCAATCTCTTCATCAGGGCCTTGGAAGATGTAATGGAATGCACCCTCAGCAAGTGTGCAGATGACATCAAGTTGGATGGAATAGTAGATACACAGGAGGGTGGGGCTAGGATTCAGAGAGGGCTTGACAAATTGAAGGACTGGACTAAAAGAAGTGTCATGAGGTTCAATAAGGACAAGTACAAAGTCCTGCATTTAGGACAGAACAATCCTGTGCACTGGTACAGGCCAGGGACTGACTGGCTAAGCAGCAGCTCTGCAGAAAATGACCTGAGGGTTAGAGTGACAATAAGATGAATGTGAACAGTATGTCCTTGTTGTGAAGAAGACTGAGCGTCATATTGGGCTACATTAGTAGGAGTATTCCCAGCAGATCGAGGGAAGTGATTATTCCCTTCAATTCAACACTAGTGAGTCCATATCTGGAGTACTGTGTCCAGTTTCTGTCCTCCCCCTCTCCCCCATAGAAAGGATATAGACAAACTGAAGAGAATCCAGTGGAGGGCAAAGAAAGTGGTTAGAGGTACATGCTGGGGTACATGACTTGAGGAGAGTCTGAGGGAAGTGGGCAAATTCAGTCTGGAAAAGAGAAGACTGAGGGAGAATTTAATAACAGCTTTCAACTACCTGGAGGGTGGTTACAAAGACTATGGGGCTAGACTGTTGTCAGTGGTGCCAGATGATACAACAAGAAGCAGTGGTCTCAATGTCTCAAGGGAAGTTGAAGTTAGATATAAGGAAAAACTTTCAAGGAGGTTTTAGTAAAACACTGGAACAGGCTACCCACAGAGGTTGGCGAATCTCTATCCTTGAAGGTTAAGACTTGGCTGGTATAATATAGTTTGGGATGGTCCTGCTTTAAACAAGGTGTTAAACTAGATGACCCCGAGGTCCTTTCTAGCCCTAATTTCCTATGTTTTTATGTTTAAGTGACTGCTAGTCACCTGAATCTCATTACTCTTTAGACATTTTTCAAGAATATAGGAGGCACTTATGCTTAAACTAATGACTATTTTGTTAATCAGTTAGTAATTATTTTTCTCCACTTACTTTTTTATTTAATTATTATATATATTTATAAAGAGCCATCACTTCAGCATTAATAGAATGCAAGACTTTTTTTTTTATATAGGTCAGGCATCAATGGGAGCATTTCCTAAGTGAGGATACACCACTTTCCCATTAAATCTGTTTCTGAGTGGTGTCAAGAACCTTCTGTGAATTGTCAGGAACTCTGAACTTCTGCTGACTTCAACGTAAGCTGCAAGCACCTCCCAATGTGTTTAGGGCTATTCTTCTTTCTGTACCCAGTTTGCTTATTTCCTGACAATAACAAAAAGAAAAAACAACAACATACTTGGAGATTTTTTTTTGTTTGCTCTTAACTTATTCCCACATGTTATTAGGCAGCTGTCAGATACAAAACAAATAAACTTTAGATCAGGGATTGGAATTCAGAAGTCATCCTTCCCAGCTTCCCCAAGCTACAGTCAGACTTCTCTCTTCTTTTCACTTACTGTGCTTTGTCATCAATTTAACTCTGCTATGCGTGTTAGGCATGCTCTGAACATACCTCATTAATTAGGTCTCTTTGGGGACTTAGGCAAAGGATAAGCACTTTCCTACCTTTAATTTGGATCACAGTCAAGCTTTGGTAGGAGCTAAGAGCTTCTGCACATGCATTAAAACCTAGCTTTAATCACCTAGGTAGGGATCTTTGAAATCCAAAATGAAGGTCCTTAAGTTTGGCACTTACCAGTCCACGGCCAGTGAAACAGAGGTATTCTACATCTTTTGTACCGTCGACATCTAACTTGTGCCTAAATCCTCTTTAGGCAATAGGCATCTAGTTTACCTGTTTAGATCTGACTCTTTTTAATGTCTTCTATAAATGAATAAATAAAAAAAAAACCCTTTCTTTTTTTTAAATATTCAACATTTAAAAGAAAAGTGGAGCTATCAATATGTATTCAAAATCAGCTGGTCCGGATGATCTCCATCCTAGAGTACTCAGGGAATTGGCTGAGGTCATTGTGGGAACCCTGGCATGGCTTTACGAGCACTTGTGGTGCTCTGATGTGGTGCCAGAGGACTGGAAGAGAGCCAATGTGGTTCCCATCTTCAAAAAGGGGAGGAAGGAGGACCCGGGAAACTATAGGCCAGTTAGTCTTACCTCAATCCTGGGCATGCTTTTTGAGAAAATTATTCTGGCACATATCCATGGGGGACAGCAGGGGAGATTATGCTTAGGGGCAATCAACACAGGTTCATTACAGGCAGGTCCTGTCAGACCAACCTAGTGGCTTCCATGACCAGATCACCAAATCCTTAGATGCAGGGGGAGCAGTGGACATAGTCTTCCTGGACTCTCGGAAGGCCTTCAACACTGTTGCTCACCCCATTCTCATTAAGAAACCGGGGGACTGTGGTGTCGACACCCACACAGTCAAATGAGTCACCAACTGGCTGGAGGGCTGCACCCAGAGAGTGGTGGTGAATGGGT
>NW_017729024.1:17685599-17687594 GCF_001723915.1 Gavialis gangeticus | reverse complement strand
AATAACCAGCACCATACCTACAGGTTGGGGAACTCCCTTTTTATCAGTGCAGAGGCGGAAGAGGATCTTGGAGTCGTCATTGATGCCAAGATGAACATGGGCTGGCAGTGTGGGGATGCAGTCAGGAAGGGCAACCACACCTTGTCATGCATCCACGAATGCATCTCAAGCAGGTCCAAGGTGGTGATACTCCCCCTGTATGCGGCACTGGTCAGGCCACAGTTGGAGTACTGCGTCCAGTTTTGGGCGCTGCACTTCAAGAGGGAAGTGGATATCTGGCAGAGGGTAGATTTAGGCTAGATATCCTGAGGCGCTACTTCATGGTCAGGGCGGCTAGGATCTGGAACCAACTTCCAAGAGAAGTGGTGGTGGCTCCTACCCTGGGGGTCTTTAAGAGGAAGCTAGATGTACAACTTGCTGGGGTCATTTGACCCCAGTACTCTTTCCTGCCATGGCAGGGGGTTGGACTCGATCTGCTCAGGTTCCTTCTGACCCTAGAAGGTATGAATGCTCTTTGATTAACCAGAGATGTTACGATTTTAGGCTTAATTCACTTTCAGTTCATAAAGATGCTCAGTGTAAAAATTGCTCCTCTCAGCAAGAATGCATTAATAGTCCAAATAGCAGGGCTCCAAAACTGCTAGAATTAGTTACAGTTTTTCTGTCCTCTTGCCTTTAAACATATATGCCTGTCCCAATGGGGAAAAAACAGTAAGAATTGTTATCGTAGTCAGAACGTATCATTATACTATTTATGTTAATATATTGTAAAAGCATGAAAAATGTTTTGTATGAAAAAATCTTGTGTTAAAGTAGGTTAAGTTCAAAAATGCTCAGCACCTGATAATGATATCATATTTAATACGTACAAATTTCATTTTCATATTAATTTACATATACAAGTTAAAGAGTTTCCACTTTGATTTTGACCTTACTTCACCAGGAATATAAAATTTTGTATTTGATCATAGTTTTAAAACTGCACATATATTAAACGTGGTAATAAAGTGGCTTATATAAATATACAGCTTGGGGAGAAAAGCAAGAGCACATTTTAGCCGCAAATTTCTAACAAATGGTTATCTTTGTATTCAAAGGAGAAAGTGGTTAGTTAAGTTCAAATCAGTTTCTTATTCTTTCACTGGACCAACTATGGATATACCCTTAAGTGGAGCAGAATTTAGCACTTTATTACATCTGATTTAACTCAACACTTTTGTCCAACCTACCATTCCATGGCATAGCATGTCTCTGCTTTATACATTCAGGAAACTTCTTCAGGTTTTTCAAGACATACCAATAGTGAATCTTCTGCAAAATAGTGTGAACCTGTCACCAGGATGGAAAAAAAAAAAAAAAAAAACTAGTAAAATGCACAGTAGTTTAAAATAGCTAGAGGGGGGAAATTATTTTTTACATTATGGTAACAAAATGTTCTCTTAGAAAGGAGAAATTTAAAATAATTTAAAAGCTGCCTTTTCCCCAAAGTACAAAACAGGTCACGCACTCATTCTTAACTTATTGTATTTCTTCTCCCTTCATATTATAATGCAGCATCCCATACCCAACACTAAAATAGAGGGCTCAAACCTCAATGTATTTATAGCAGGTGATAAGGACTCCCAGAAAGTACTCTTATTTGATCACAGTAAAAACACATCAAACTTATAGAATAGAAGAACATGGAGGTAAAACCTTTAAGCCAGCTCAGGGTTAAGGTTTTAGACCTCCAAAGTTCATAAAAGGGATGAATGCCAATATTGAGCTATTGGTTTGAAATATTATTTGGTTTATTCATTCATATTCATGTATATTCGTTTGCCTTGTGTTGTCTAAACATGGCTTAAATTTTTTAAGTGATAAATTGTTACCTGAAGAAGGGAGATGTTTCAGGGGACCCTGTGGCGGGTGCAGAGATCCCACCTCAGGAACACAGCTGGGTATTCATATCCCTCTGCTGTTTCCACCATGTGAGGCGGGCCAGTAGGGGGCACT
>NW_017729024.1:17682962-17685186 GCF_001723915.1 Gavialis gangeticus | reverse complement strand
CCCCAGTTGGCTGTCAGCCAACCAATTTGAAATGCATCACCTGTTACCGGGCAGATTCCAGCTCCCCAGGTAGAAACCCCTTACCCAGGTAAGTGATGCAAGTCAGGTAAGCAGAGGGAGCAGTTTTCCCCCCTCCCTCAGGAATGCAGCCAGCTCCAGTTCCCTAAAGAGACAGGCTGAGGGTGTGGTCCCCTGTGTGCTGGGCCCACCCTAATTGAATGGTCACAGCACAGAGATTTAAATCAGTGTCACAGGGCAGAGATTTTTTTGGGAGAAACCAAGGTGGCTTTCTGCCACAGACCCCCCCCCTTTTTTTTTTTAAATTCCCTCTCAGCTACAAAAAAAATAATATACAACCCAAAGAGGAAAACTCCCCTTCATTATTTTACCAGTTTCCAGGGGGAGGGGGGCAAGGGGTGTGGAAAGAAAGAGTCTGGATAAACCAAGGAGTTGTTTTTTCAGCATCTCCTGATGGACATCACAAATGAGTTCTACCAGAAGGGAGAAATGAACTTCACGGCTACAGATCACTCCAAGAATGTTTTGTTATCGATTCCCTCATGCTTTAGATGGTCGCAACCTACCACAGAATCAAATGAGGATACAGGTAATTTTAGAACTAGCTAGAAGCCAAACTGTTTAGGGCTTGAAAGATCAGTACCATCACCTTACACCTATACCTGGAAATTGATTGTTAGTAAAACACAGATCATGTACTCAGAGAGAGAGAGAGAGAGACTACTTAAAAGGAGAAATTTTTCAGGAAGCTGTCATTTCTGAATGGTTTTACTATAATTACAATGATTTCTCTTCAAAATCTCTTTGAATTGTAAATGAACAAACCTGCTATAGAAACAGAAATGTGACCAGCCTTTGCTTTTAATTCTTGAACTTTGTGGATGCATCCACACATGCAAGCATGTGCGCTTGCAGCAGCTCAAATAAGAGTGGCACAAATTTGTGCCAGGAATTTGCCTCAATGGAACCATCAGCATTCCTGGATCTTACAGCTGCACCTCCAGAAATAGAACCTCTCTCATCCAGTGTACTAAATGCGCTGATGGAAAGTATGGAGGAGAGACCAAACAACAACCGTGCACCGGAATGAATGCACACCAGAATACCCAGTTACTGGTAGGGGCGCATTCCTCACAAGAAAGCCACTCCATCTCCAATCTCTTAGTTCTAATCAAAAGGGAATTTACTTTTCACAGACAAGCCTATGAGCTTCACTTCAACCTCCTGGATCCAAAAAAAATCATGGACTAAATATAGACATTGGATTTATGACGCATTACAACCTGCCTAACATCAGGTCCCCAGGTACCTCTCCACTATTTACCAGCTACATTCATTTCCCTTCCCACCTCCTGAGCCTGTCTCTCACCCATTGACTCCTCATTTTACATCTTCACTGACTGCCTATCTTATATGCATACCAGCCTCTGGCCTCTATACTATTCATTCCATTTGAGAAGAGCACATACCAACTGCAGATGCTTCCTTGGCCTGACTACTGGTATTTATACCTGAAAGCTTGCCAAGAATAATTTTTTCAACCATTTGAGTTGGTCTAATTAAAGATATCAGATTTACCCAAAGAACCTTGTCTTCCTTTAGGAAGTTGTTTGTAGTTTGCACTGCTGAACAAAATAAAAATGTTAACTAAATAATGCTCACTGACATTTTCCTCAGCTTGCTGAATATATGTGTGGATTCATAACTTGTGGCACAGCTAAAACATTAAGAGTTTTAAGCAATATTTAGTCTAAACATAGTTCTATAAAATTTTCTTCCCATCTGATTAATGGGAATACCATATTCACTTGATTCTAAGATGAGATGCCTCCCCACATTTAACTTGGGCAATGCAGGGATGGGTGAGGGTTCTTCATCTTAAAATAGCATATGAGGATGGGGGAGTGGGTGACCGTAGCCCCTACCTGGGGACAGGGCTATAGCTGCAGCTTGCCTTTCCTCCCCTTCCCGCACTGCTTCTGCACACTATTTCCTCCCTGCTGCTGCTTCCCCCCAATCCCCCCATGACCCCTCTGCTCCCCTGTCCACTCCTCTCCCTCCCCAACTTATGTTTACTCCATACCAGCAGGATCTGTCCACACTGCAGCCTGGGGCACTGAGCACAGCTCAAGCCGAGCCCTGCTGTAGCAGCAGATAGTCCACACAGCTTCTACAGGGGCTGAGCTCTGTGCTCAGTGCCCCAGGC
>NW_017729024.1:17660313-17682785 GCF_001723915.1 Gavialis gangeticus | reverse complement strand
CCAGGCTAGAACAGGGATAATGCATGCCAGCATGAAGCAGAGGGTGGGGGTGGAGGAGGTGGAAGTACAGGATGGGGGGAAGCAAGGAGCAGAAGCTGGATGGGGGGAGGGGACCCAAAACTGTGAATCGAGGGTAAGTGGATGACAGAGGTGGCAGGGGGCAGGCTGAAGCATCTGCTTGACCTCTTCACACTATCTTCCCCACTACCACCACCACCGTCTATCCCCCTATAGCAGTGTGAGGGATGAATTGAAGATGACCGTCCAATAATTAGGTTCTATACATGCAAGATTATATCAAACTTACAATTTTTTCCATATACAGAATCTAAAGTATTGGAAGGTGGGGTGTGTGTCTTAAATTCGAGTCATCTTAGATTTGAGTAAATATCGTCATGACTTTCAAGTATAAAATCTTTTCTTAACTTTATTCAGGGCTTCTTTCCCAAGTATATTTTCATTAGATTTATTCTTTTAAAACTATATTTGACTGATCAAATAGCTTGTGTGCATATGACATTATATTAAAATCGTAAAAAAAACAAACAAACAAAAAAAAAACCACACTCAGAAAGAATAACTGTGTGAAAAAGTAACATTTTACATGAACTGTTATTTGTAATTTAATTTTAGACCCAGAAAAAATCATTTTCATTACCCAGAAAATGTTTTTTTCCCCCCCCAGATAAAAATATGTATGACATGTTATTTGACTTGGAATCTATGCCATTTTGACATTTATGTGG
The DNA here is from genome assembly GCF_001723915.1 of Gavialis gangeticus. Taxonomy (NCBI): domain Eukaryota; kingdom Metazoa; phylum Chordata; order Crocodylia; family Gavialidae; genus Gavialis; species Gavialis gangeticus. The sequence goes on along the minus strand of NW_017729024.1, from coordinate 17,682,039 downwards.
ATTTGGAATGGAATTTGTGTTTTCCACAGAGATGCAACTAAAAAGTTATGAAAATGTTGGGGTTATTAAAAAGAAACAAGATTACTAATAAGCAAGTAAATCCAAAAATGACAGAGACAGTACACATACAGATATATGTATATACATATACAATAGAAATGGTAAAAATAACTTCAGATTAAAAATTTACATTACATTAAATTTTAAACTGGATTCTGCCCATGATCTCCAGTAAGACATACTGTTCTGTTAGCACCAATGCAAGAAAATTGTATGAAAGACTATGGGACTTAGTTCCATCTATCTATATATCATTTGCTTTTTTGATTGATTTGAATAAATTCTTCACCTATGCCGGTGTATACGCATCTCAAGTCTCAAATGCTGGTACTAGAATGCTAATAGCTACAATGTCTATATTCTCTTTTTATTCCTTAACAATAAACTTCCCAACCATTGCTGAAGGCTCACAAACACTCAACAAAAACTGGCCTGTGTCAAACATACATTTTTCAGCGTCTCCTTTATGCAGTCAGAAGAGCATTTCATAGGTGCAGTACAGAGCTTTTACTCAGTTTAATAGAAGCAAAAGTGTACAGGGAAGGAGTTATTAAACCAATGACAATTTTAAAACTTATTATGGCTTAACAAATAAAAGAAAGCACTTGTTATACAAGGTCCATAAACATGCATGGACACAAAAATAAAACATATTATTGTTAAAGTACAATGAAGTTCTTCCTCTAACATACATGCCTATATTAAAACAGATTTCTTATTAAATCCATTTATTACACTATGGATACAATTACCCCTATTTAGGAGGAACAGTATGAACCCATTCAAATCAGTAACGCTTCATCAGAGGTCTAGTTCAGGAACTTTTCTAGGTTAATATGTAAATAGGTATCATGAACAAATAGTTCTCATGAGATGCAAAGGCTTAGTCTGGTTTCACCGACACTTTTATTGGCATTCTTAATAGGTGCCTCTGAGGCTAACATTTCTTGAGCATTGTAATTCTCAGATGGAACTGTTTTCTTAGGAAGCTAGACATATACATGCTATGGAAACATAAGCTGTTTCTTTTCAGTAAGAGGGCTTACCTAGTAAAAGTAGCAATCTGCTCATGGTCTACTAAATGAGCAAGCAAGCAAAATATTGTTTTGGTTTTTCTGTTTAGGGGTGGCTAGGGTAAGGATTAAGGAAAAAATGGAATAGGGCAGTCTTGGATTTAGTAAAGGCAGCTGTGCCATGGTCATGTCCTAACAATGTTTGCTGTTGCGATGAACAGTCATGGTGAAATTTGTGAAATGGAGTCAAAACTCTTCACATAGGACAACCAGGCTATTTAACTCCTTGACCTGAGTCCAAAAGTGGTCAGTCTGACGCAATGAGGGCTGAAGGACTTGTTTGTTAAACATTGTTTGGGGTTGTTGCTTTCTATTTTTGTTTGACCCCAAAAGAGTTATTTTTTCATAGGTCAGAGGGTAAAATAAATCCCTTTATTAGCTTGTGAAAGGAAGTATTTGGCTGGAAAGTTGATGGTCAGATTCTCCCAATTATCAAAGAAGCACAGATTTCCTTACAAAGGAAATTGAGGTGAAGAGTCCAAAATATATTCTGATGAATACTTAAATTACTCTGGCATAAGAGTTGAAGGGTTAAAATTATTCTTGTGCTTCTGTTTACCAATTTCTACTTTAAAATCTCATGAATGTAGGCCATGGATGGTATTCACAGACATTCCCCAGTCCTGGGAGCTGCATGGGGAAACCAAATTTAGTAGCTCAGGGTGAAGGTAGGGGCAAGTGGGACCAGGAGAGCTAGTGGACCAGCATCAGGGTTTGGTGCATCTGTGGGGAGGTTCTGTCCAAAAGTAGAGTGGTGGGAGATTAAAAATAGCCTGAGAAGGTTAGGGGAAAGTAGGAAGAGCTGGAATGAGTGGCTGGGCTTTCTTAGTCCTAGGGCTCCACTCTGAATGTGTACAAGTGTTCAATAGATTGGGCCAACCTGGTCCCAATCTAAGTTTATTCACCCCCATAGGTGAACAAACTTAGATAGGGTCTTCCCTATTAATGAAAATAATGTATTCACTTGATTCTAAGATGAGATGCCTCATCACATTTAACTTGGGGGCAGGGGTGGAAGGAGGGTTCTTCATCTTAGAATAGCATGAGGATGCAGGAGTGGGTGAATGTAGCCCCTGCCTGGGGACAAGGTGATAGCAGGGTGCAGAATCAGTGGGGGAAGGAAAGGGAAGGCAGGCAGCTGCTGCTATCTCCCCTCATGCACCCTCTGGTCCCCTGCCCGCTCCTCTCCCTCCCCCACTTACCTTTACTCCATACAAGCAGAATCTGTACACAAGGAGTTAAGTCAATCTAAATGTAACTTCTGTATGTACCCAGACCTGTTGCATTACCCTTGAATCAAGTCCAGTTATTTTCTGCTTTTGTTCTCTGATAGTTGTAACAGGTGGGTTTCTCAAGGCCAGTTGTCACAATGGCCCACTCACCTGTCTGGGCAGTCTGCCCACCTATCTTTCCTGCCATGTCTTTGATGTAATGAATAAGTTATTTCTAGGCTACAGGCTGCCCATTTAATATCCTGCTGTCTAAGTTTTACAAACAACTCCAACCTCCCCTTCATCGTGTCCCAAGCCTTGCAGGTGTTACTACCATCTATCACTTCTGAGCCCCTCTGGTGCTTGGCTTTCTACATCCCTGTATCTGTGCCCCTCTGGCACTAGGGCATCTCACTCTGTGTGCCTGTCACTAACTCTACCAACCTTTTGGGACCTTTTCTCCAGGCACCCATGAGGCCTCCAAACCTCCCCTTATTGCCTTATTCTGGTCTTCCAGTGTAAAGAAAACACAAGCATAAGCCCCTAGGCTATAACTTAAACATTAAAGAAACATAGCACTGTTGTTACTGATAAAGGAACAAACTTCCAACCTTTAGGCAGCATGTCTATAGCCCTAGGTACCTGAGAGGCTTCTGGATTCTTGCAGCACTTGAGTAGCAAAGCAGGCGGCACCAGTTCTCAGGCAGTTTTCACATGGAGGAGCAATATCTCTGATGGTTGACAGAGTGAGGGTGCCTTGCTATCTCCAGCCCTGAGCTTATATGTCCCACAACCCTGCCTCCTCCTGGTCATATGACTCCTGCAGGTGCTACCCAATTACCTCTTTATGCTGTTACCACAATATACCCGCAGCTGGGAAGCTCTGCTGGCTAGGCTGCTTCAGCCTTAAAGGAGCAGGCACATCTTAGTGCCCTGCTACAATAGCGTGATGATAACGAAGGTTTGCTGAAAAGTAATAGATACCAAATTTACTATAAATTTTAATTTAAGTTCATGTTTTCAACCTTCTTATAGGCTTAATGGCATCCTTTATTGGTCCTTAATTTTTGCTTAATTTCACATGGTAATAAATGGCATAAATGTTAGTTCTATAGTTAAATGTAGAAATGTGATCTTAGCACATATTTCTTATAAATCTTGGTGCTTCAGAGTTGTGGTTACAATTATGTCACAGGGGGTATCAGTCATTTCACTGAAGCTTTGCAAATGGCAAAACAATTTTATATATGATCTCCAGTTGTTAGCTGGTTATTAGGATGATGGGAAATGTGAAACTCAGTTGACAGTGACACTTGAGTAGATTCATCAGGACATCATTTATTAAAGATGTAACTAAGCAACTCTCCCCTTTTTTATCTAAATTATATTGAATGAAACATTTGCTAGATTACTGTACAGATTATTGAAAACAGCTTAATTGCCTGGAATAGTGAAACTTTAAATTACTTCTTTTGCATTCTCTTTCTCTCCCTCTTCCCCCATATTTTATATGTTCAAAAATAAAATTATTGTAGTCATTTATAACTGTGTAAGAAAGTACATATTCTACCACATATCAGAGAAATATTTGGAGAAAAAACCCTACTGGTAGAAAGCCCCATTTCCCAAGGATCTTGAGAGAATGTTAAAAGTCTGTTCATTAATTCCAAGTTCTTCTGACTGAGGAGAAAGTTTAACCTTGTAAACAGCAAACATGAGATTGATTTCTTGGTTTAACTTTCACTTTAATTTAATATGTGATTTATTTGTTTTTAATATTTAGACCATTTGTTTGGAAAAGCCATGACTTGGACAAGACAAACTGCAGGATGTCTAATTTACTTGGCAAATCAGGACAGAAATCAACAAAATCTATCTTTAACTTTATCACCTATTTATTGTTCCTGGTTTTCTCCTTCCTCTCCTTTTTGACCTACTCTTATTTCTCAGTATTTCTCAGAATGAGGTTCTAATCTGATAGCTATTATAATACACAAATCTGTACATCTCAAAAATAGCACCTATTCTTGTGTACCGATTTGCAGTGGTGGATTTTTCAAGGTATGCAATGATGTATGTCTTGAATTTCAGATTAGAATCTTTGCTTTTATATCAAGTCAGAAGGGTAAATAAGCAATTCTTCCCAGAACATGAATGCAACTGCAGTGCTGTAGGCTATAGCATAAATGAAGTGTACAGAAAGGGAGTGTTGCATAGTGCATTTTAATGTTAAAGCATTTAACATAAGGGAAACAATATGACTCAGTTTTTCCTATCAATGGACAAATCAGTTGAAAATATGTTTAGTGATACAGCCAAAATTAATGAACTGGTAGGTTGGCAAGATTCATAAGCAAGTTTTAGGTTCATGGTCATGGGGCATCTGAGTAACTTCAATTATCACATCTGTATTTAAACTTATACTTTCATCAATAGCAATATTTAGGTTTTATTATGGGAAAAAAAATTAAAGGTTTTTTTGTTGGGGGAGGTTATGCTGGGACTTGTGAAAAACAATCACAAGTAAAGAAGCAAGACTGATGATTTATTTTGCAAAGGGTTTGAAAATCCTGACTCAAACACGCAAATACACACATCTACACACATATATATATTTGAGAGTTTGAAAATTATGGCCCAAGGATACAAATATACATGTCTATAAAATGAGACATACACACACAATTTTAAATAGTTTGGAAGAACAATGTTCTGTTTTGGGTTAATGGAAGTCCCATGTTAGTCTCACACTGGCACAAAATATACCTCCTTTGCATTGCAGCATTTCTTGTCCTTTTGCCCTTTCACTAGCTAGTAAATGTCCATTCTGTGACAACGGCCATTTTCTTTACATCTTAACTATGAAACTTAAAATTCTGGGTGGATAGATAGGTGCCAACATCTTTTTCTTCTATTTGATTAGCTATGATTAATGAAGACTGCAGTTTATGTCTTCTTTTCTTTTAATAACTATAACCAATAACAAGTTCATGCTCATGACCTGAAGAGTATTTCAAAAACAGAAATCAAAAAGTTAAACCTAAAGAAAAACCTACCTTTCTTCTTTCCTTCCTTCCTTCCTTCCATAAAGACAAAACAAAACAATATTATTAAAGATTAGAGCCCTGAAATTCTTACTTTTCCTAGAGTTTCCTTATCTCTGTTTTCCACACTTAAGAACATTAGTCTTCTTGATTCTATCCTATTAACTTAGACAAATGAGGAACTTTGCATGTGAGTGGTTCTGCTGAATCAATTGTCACATGCACATAAGTACTTTTAGGATTTTAAAATGACTATAGTGCTTTGTTATTACCACAGTTCTGAAACGTAAAGAACATTTTTCTTCAGATTCTTTAGACAGGCTAAAAAAAAGTATTCCTGCAAAATAGCAAACACTAAAAAGAAAAATGTCCAGATTTACAAATAAAGTGTATCATTATTGGCAATCCCTTGCAATTGAGGTTGATTGTCTTCCATAATTGTCTTATTGGTGGGTCTGAAGATGGCTGATGAGGTCTATCTGGGATTGACAGATTCTGTTGCAGCTTGGGTATATGTTTCTATGTGGGGTGGGTGGCTCTAGGTTCTTGGTTTAGTCCAGGCCATGATGTTTCTGCTGCTCCCATATGTCAATCTCCTGTTGTCATTATAAGTTTTCAAAGTACCAAGATGCTTGCAGCAGACATCCTCCATTTGTGGAAGTTCTGGACAATAGTCTCCCATGAGTTGATATCAATGTTGCATTTTTTCAAGTTGGCCTTGAGGACTTCCTTGAAGTGCTTTCTCTGCCCTCCTCTTGAGCATATACCTTGACAGAGCTGAGAGAATAAAACTTGCATGGCTAACCCAACAAAATTGATGTAGGATGATCATCACCTCAATGCTCATGGTGTTTGCTTGTGAGAGGACACTAATGTTGATGCATCTGTCTACCCACTGGATTCAAAGGATCTTGCACAGGCAATGTTTATGGTACTTTTCCAGTGACTGGATGCATCTCCTATACACTGTCCAAGTCACAGCTGCATGGGGATCATGATTGCTTGATAAACCATGAGCTTAGTTCCAAATCTAATGTTGCAATCTTCAAACACTCACTTCCTCAGGGGAACAAAGGCTGCATTTGCAGATTTGAGGCAATGTTGGATTTCTTTGTCAATGTAAACCTTCTGTGAGAGATTGGAGGAAAAGTTTGTCTGAATTTTGCATAAAATGAATAGCTTCCTCCTTTTAAAAACAAAACAAAACAAACAGAAACCCCACTACAAAAGCATTCTTAGCAACTATTTTTTTAAAAATTACCTCTTCATAAATAGGGTGTCCTACTATATATACAATTTAGAATTTGCCTCTACATTTTCATTAACAGTCTAAATTACCATATTGTTTTGCTTACCACTTCCCCCCAAATAAGATATGCACCTTGTTTCTGGAAGGAAGAACTGAGGGAAATGATCTTTCTTTGAAAATACTGGAAAGGGGAATGTTTGAAAAAGGCAGCAGCTAGTACCTTCTAATTGTTATGTGTAAACAAGCTGATAATGATTCAAATGCAGCAAACCTGCTCCAACTGTAACCCTGGATGTAATAGTGATAAAGTTGGAGCATATAAGCATATTCTCAGCACATTCATGCTTAACAATTTAATGAACCAGCTTTTGCCCCTTGTTTCTCTTTCAGAAGGGCTCTAAGCCTTCCTGTGTCCACACACACTAAGTATTTTAAAGGGAAAGTCAGTTGTTTCATCTCAGAGCAGTTACTAAAGCTTTATCTCAGACTGATCTTTTCTCTCTCATCTCATCCATAATCAACTGCAAGTATAATTGCTAGTTTTTAATTATTCTGCAGCTTGGATTCAAGCAGTGATGAGTAGCTATTTAATCTGTTCTCAGCTTTAACTAATCTCAGCTGTGAAATAGGAGCAGATAGCATTTGTTTCTTTAACTATCACTAACAGATCAGTACTGTTGCCTGCACTGATAGCACACCTATTGTTCAGGCACGATGTTCTCTATCCAAAATGGGCAGTTAAGCAGAAATCTGACATCTCTATGCTAAGGCACATAAATAACGAGATTGTAACTTGTATATATGCTTGTATGACACCACCATAGGATAATTTAGTTTCCCTCTCTGTAAGGTTTCTTCCAGAGTATCATTTTGGTTTTATTTTTTTTTTACTACTTGGGTACAGTTTTATTTTTGAAATATTGAGAAAATAAAACATTTTGAATGCAATGTCTCACCCTTGAAAAACGTACCCAGAAATATATATTGCATGTGTGAGGAAGCTCAGTAGGGTTTCATGCTGAATCTAGAAACAATGGGAATTTCCAAATGTTTTGATGAAAAAAATAACAATTTGATCATTCTAGATATTCCTCATTCATACACTCCCGTCTACTTACCACTTGCTGAGAGAGGATATAGAACTAGATGGATCACTGGTCTGACCCAGTATGATACTTCTTATAGTCTTATCTTTTAACATGCATGATAGTAGGCTTCCTGCTCCTTATGTTCACCATTCAAATTGTATCTTTTGTACTTTAAATATAAACTCTGTATCAATTCAAATTGTCTTGAAATTGCCATATTTTCAATTTAAAAAAAGACACCTGTGGGGGAGAGGGGAAAGGGGTATATGGTTGTGTGTGGGAGGGGTAGTGATATGCCCCCTGCCCTCCCAGCCCTGATGGTACCCTGCACTCCTGACCTGCAATCCTCTCAGTACTTCCCAGCCTTGCCAGTACACCTCATTCTTGACCTACAGCCCCTTGCTCCTTCCCAACCCTGCTGTCCATTCAGGTCGCCCGGGCATGCACACACACACATGCACACTCACTTGCCAGCAGCTTCTGGGGCCTTGCAAGCACAGCACATGATCTCCCTACAGCCGATCAGCTTGCCTCACTGCCTCCAGCCCCAAGCAAAAGCAGATGCAAAAGAAAAACCCAGACATCTGCTTGCATTTTAAAAATCCCACCCAGATGGAGGACCAGGGGCCAAAAAAGAGGACATGTCTTGGAAAACCCAGACATATGGTAACCCTATATTAAGACAAGCCTGCAAGGGGAGAGGATTTATATTAGAGATTTGATCCTTTGAGAAACATGAGCAGTAGTCTATGCAAAAGATTAGGCTAAGCAAGCAGGACTGGGCAGTTAATTTGTTAACAAAAAGGGAAGTTAACCACAGTTAATCCTTGGGAAATCCAAGGGATTGGTGTTAGATTGTATTTTCCACCATCTTTCTTTAAAAAACACATGACATGTTTTTCTCTTTCTAAGCCCTCTGACACAACATGTATTGTGCCATTAACTGGTTAATTGTACAAAATAATTAGATATGCAAAATAATTATCACACAATAAAAGTGGCCAAGATATAAAAATGGCACATCCTTCGTGCCTGCCATTTGAAGGGCAGGAGCAGGCAGCCACAAGGTGCCTGATGAGGGCGGCCATTTTAAAACATAGGCCAGAGAGGGACCAGTCTATGTTGAGCACCCTAAGAGACAACATTGACTGAGCTGCTCCTGAAACACCTTGGAGGTAAGGGTGAGGCTATGCAGGTGGAAGAGGCCTCATTGATTCTGGGCATAATTTGAAACTGCACCCTGCCAGGGATGGGTGGCCTGATGGGGCTGTTCATGGTGGGACATCCCCCAAGAAATGTCAGGCCTGTTACTGCCCCGGTGAAAAGTGAGGAGGGGTGTCTCATAACACTAGCCCCCACATCTCAGTGGGTAACCCAGCAAGGAGGTTAGCAGGACCAAGGGGGTCTAGAGTGGGGTGAGGAGCCCAGAGTGAATGAGGGGCAAGGAGCTCCAAGTATGGAAAAGGGCATGGAGCCTAGAGGCTAGGAGCTTAGGGTGTGTGAGGGGCATGGAGCCTAGCAAGGGGTAGGAAGCCTAGTGAGAGGCAAGAGGCTCAGAGTTTAGAAGCTTCTTGTGTGTGTGGGGCAAGGAGTCCTGAATGAGTGAGGAGAACTGAGCCCAATGAGTGTGACTGAATTTAGGGGCTGGGATGGTAACCTGGATGCCATCTGCAAGGTATGGGCCATAGTGTAGGGGAGGTATGGAGCCATGAATAGTGCCCACTGGCAACGGGGCATATAGTGGGCAGTCTTCCAAATTTACCACCAGTTTATTATAATAGCAAAGTTGTGGCAGGTGAGACTGGGCAGACTGTCTATGTAAACAGCTGGATGGGCTGACTTAGGACTCAGCCCCAAGCTTGCCCCTTGTCACAGCCCCAAAGCTGTAAGTCTGTTACATGAAAAATATGGAACAGCTTTATCATTGGTCTCCATCAGGTTTTAATTTGAACATGTGGAACATCACAGTTTGGCCAGGACCTCCAATATCCCACAGTAGACTGCTCTTCGCTCTTTGTTCAGAAACCCAGGGGCAGGACATACACATACACAAAAACACCTGATAAAGTCCCTGAAGAATGTGAGCCTTGCATCTCCTGCCCCTGCCTTTTACACAGATCTCTCCTGACTTGCACAAGGGTTGGGGGAGTAACTCCTTCACACAGCAAAAGCCCAGCTGACTTCTCATTCCCATCACAGCTTCAGAGAGAGATGACTGGTCCTGCCAGCAGCTCTCTAGTTCCTATTGTTGGTGAGTGCTGGCAGAGCAAGTTCCCAAGATACCTTTTCCCCCTCTAGATATCTTGCCCTTTGAACATGAAACAGGTCACATGGTGTGAGCATTTCTGTTGTGTGATATTCCCTGTTGCTTGATGGAAATAACAACTGCCGGGGACTTAAAGGTGTTATGAAATCTTACTAGTATTGCCAACTTCACCATGCCAAAAATCACGAGACCAACTCTTTAAAAAATCAATAGTTTGACATATAAATCATGAGATGCTATTTTTGAAGTGTGTGGGGGTTTTTCTTTTGGGGGGTGGGAGGTTGTTTGTGAATGTGTGGGAAGCAGTGGGTGTGTGTCTGGGGTTTGAAGCCTGGAGGAAGGGGTGGTCCTCTGAACACCCTGGCAGGAAATGGGGTACTGTGGGTCAGGAGTGAGAGGTAGCAGCAGGGCTGGGGGCAGATGTGGTTTGGGAGTGAAGAGCAGGCATACAGAAACAAACACACCCAGCTGGTAAGTGGGGGGGAGATCAAGGCCCCTACAGTGAGGAAGAGAGTGGGGCAGAAGCAGGGGTTGGGGCAAATCATCCAGAGGCATGGGGAGGGTTTGGCTCCCTGCAGCTGTGTGCACCCCCAGGGGTGGTTTGGGGCAGAGGTGGGCTTCCCGCTGCAGGTTTTGCACTCTGCACCCTTCTGCCTTTTCTCCAGGAGTTCAGCTGCATGGCCATTGCTTCTCCCCAGGCAGGCAGGAAATGTCAGGTGCACTGTCCACACAGCATATCCCCTGCCCACCCGGCAGCAGGAAGCATACTGGCATTGTGTAGCTAAACTCTCAGGACAAAGGCAGCAGGGCACAGAGCCCACAGTGGGAAGCCTGCCTCTGCCCTGTAGGGGGCACATGACCCCCATGCCTCCCCCAGGGGTGTGCACACCTGTTGGAAGCTGCACCCCTGCCCCACACCTCTGGATGACTCGTCCTGGCCCTGGGGCCCCATTCCTTCCCTCACTGTGGGTGCCTGAATCCCTCCCTTCCACCACCCCTTCCCCTACACAGACTTACCAGTTGGGAAAATCTGGAGATTTGAGGGTGATCATGAGTCAGAGTTATTTTGACTAAGAAATCCCAAGTCTTACAATGTTTTCTCGACAGTTGGCATTACTGTGTTACAGTTAGCACATGCTAATTCTAAGGAATGTTAGGACTTAGCTTGTGCTGTTTGTAGTTGCACACTACATTTAATTTAATACCGTCTCTAATGTGTACAGCTCTGACTTGCTGCTAGAGGGCTGGTGAATATGGGACTGATTAAGAGTTGCCAAGTCTTCCCAATGGTTCCAGGTTCTCCAGCAGCACCCCACCAATCTAGGCCTCCAACACCCCATAGCTCCCCTACAGTTCCCTGCTTATTTGCCCCTTCCCCTACTTACACAAAGCTGTCTGATATTCCTATGTCTCTGTAAATCCAGAGCAGTAGCGCTTTGAATGATACATTGTTTACATGGGCTGGGAGTGGTGCATCCTGGGATACTGGAGGACTGCAAATGGCTGGTATTAGACCTGTGGAGCTGACTGATGTTACTGCAATGCAAGCTGTTTAACACCATCTGGAGATAATCCTTGCTAAAAGAGGTGTAAATTAGAGATGTTCAAATGGCATGTAGTTCATCGTTTCCTGCATAATTCATGGACATCCCCATCTTAATGTCTATCACCACCCTAAAAGGTATTCTCTAATTTAGATTAATTCAGGGAAGTACTATGTTGTACAGTATAAAGAGATTGGACTAAATGATCCTAGGGTATCCTTTATAGTCCTATAATCTATAAATAGGTTGTCTGACATAGACTTGAACTAAACCGAAGTTCAAGAGTTTGTTGCTCTCTTATGATTTGGCTCTGATGGTGTTAAGATTAAATGCATGTAGTTATGAAATTCCTGTGTTTTCATGCTTTACTATCATGTTGTTTCTAGAGGGTTGCTAGAAAACCAGAGATTCCACAGCCAGTTAGATTTTGACAGATGTATACAGGTATGCAATTGGGAGCTTAGGAAGGCTGTGGCACTGGTCCGTGATTTTTGGCAGCTGAATTGCAGTTTCAAATTATTTCTTGTACGTTTTCATTATGAATTTTTTATCTGTCTGGGACTTTACCTGAACAGTGGTCAGAGGTCAGCTACTATCCAGATCCAGAAGTATGGGACTTGGGAGCTAGATGCAGTCATGATAGAATGGTGTCTACCCAGACAGTAAGATGGGTTATAACAAGCCTATAGTTGGACTAGGTCAATTCTAGAACTCTACTCTATTTTTCTATGATACTGATGGTAGGGGAAGGATAAACATGAAAAGGGATAAAGCTTATTAAGAGGAGATTTTGAAGGTACTTATCAGATTTAGCAGTTCCTCTCCAGACAAACACTAATTTGTTCCAATTACCTCTTTATTCATTCATATGTCAATGTTTTCCACCCCATCTCAAGAAAACAGCACAGTAATGGCAAACCTTAACTTCACAAAATTTACCCTGTAGTTTATTGTTTTCCCTTTGAAGTCAAAAGTTGCTCACCAATTGACTTCAGCCCTACATGCTACCTAACATTTCTATTAGTGGATAACACGAGATCTCATTATTATGTTTTATAAGTATCCATTAGCGTAGTTTAGTTTTTATTGTGAAAGAGCTTTGATAGGGATTTGAGGTTATTCATATAACTTTTGAGAGAAACAGATATTGAATTTTTTTTTTTTTTGTTCCTACACCTTACATAGCATCTTCTAAATCAGTAATTCTCAGCTTTGGTATCCTTGCAAGGTTGCCATGAGATGCCACACGATGTTACCATTATTTAGTGTGCAAACATGATTCGCAATATAAACCCAGAGTGTTTTTACCACAGTGGATTCCTATTTGAAAATTGTGACCTGTTGTGATTTTTCTGAGTTCTTTGCAACAGAATTGCTTTACTAGCTTTCTGTATTAAAAAAAAAATAGAGTGAAAACTAAGAGCTGGCATTTTCTGATGAGTATCTCAAGTCTAAAAAGGTTGTGAGCCGCTGTTCTAAGCCAAATATCTGTTTTATGATTAATTTATTTTTTTTAAATTAAAGTAAATCATTTTAAAATATCTTCTCCCCTCCTTCCCCACCAATCCTGCAATTGTGACTGAAGGAAGGCACCTATTAGATTCAAAGGAAACTTTTCCTCTCTGAAAATGTCAAAATACTCAACCCCAGACTCATGCTGACAATGTATGTCACAGATTCAGGTAAGTATCTATTATATTGTGCTGTAACAATGTAAATATTTTACCACGTTCACCTGTAGAGTTATTGATGTCAATGTGTTTGTAAAGACTTATTTTCAGAACTCCAGTTTAACTGAAAGAACATTGCTCATTCAAAGACTTTTAACATTTGCTTTAAGTGTGTTCATTGAATTCAGTAAGAATACTCTGACGCTTAAACTTAACCCTATGTGTACATCTTCACAGGATCAGTATTTAAGGGAATATATGCAAAATGTAATGGCCTAGTCTTCTGGAAAAAACTCAAAGCTGTAAAAGACAATACAGAATGGCATCTACAGGTAATTTATAATATAGCTGTATATGTTACATAGACATGGATGAACACAATAAATAGAATTTTATTTTAAAAGACCTGAAAATCTTTCACATATTTTCATTATTTTTTGTGTAGCAGAGGCTTGACATACTATTTACAGAAAGGGGTTAGTTTTCTTTTACATATTAGATGGAAACAACATGGCATCTCATTTTAGATTTTCCATATATTTTATTGGTGTCCCACACTTCTTCGTAAAGTGATATAATCATTTCACCATGGCTCACTTAATTTGCCTGTAAACACTGCAGTGAATGGAAAATAGAGTGATTAGATAAACTGATTTTCAGACAATTTATTCCAAAGAAATCCACGTTTCTGCTATGTAAAATAAGCCACAGACAATCTTTTTTTTATTCTCTACTCTGCAGGAGGTAGAAAGAGCAGATAAAAATGAATAAATTGTGTCAACAACAGCAGGGCTTCCAAAGGAGGAGGGGTAAAGGAGAAATCTTTTGTATACATTCATATTTCCACAGCAGGTTTCGCAGAAAGTGGTGATTGTCAAGAATGTCATATTGTGGATTTTTTAAGTAGATAATAGTTTCCAAAACTACTTTTCCTTTTGCTGTCAATAGCTGAACTTTAAATTGTAGGTTTATCATCCTCAGAAATGAGACATGACAGCTAAATGCATCTGAAGCAAATTCTGTCTCTATGTAAAATTAATCTTTATGGAACCAGGTACAGGATAACACTATAGTGATATATGTTGAATGTCTCTGACACTTACTATGTTGAATAATAGACATCAGAGTTGATTATCCTGGTCAGGCAGTGGTTAGATTCTGTTTTATTAACAATTTCTGAGGGTGAGTAAAGAGGTTACTGAGAGTTTTGTGTGAAAACCTGGAACTGCACAGATGTAGTTGTAGACGGTATTATACTGCATTTTATTTATATTATTTTGTGTATATTGTATTGTATTTATGAAATATTAATATATTGCATATTATATTTTATACTGTAGTTATGAAACACAGTAAGCTTATACAACACGGCAAATTAAGAATTTTTTAGATTCCATTTAGATTTGGTCCCCAAAATTGAGATTATAAAGGGCAAAGTAATCTTAAGGATAGCAAATTTGGCAAGTAGGTAGTTTTTGTTCCTTTGCCTGTTTGTTTCAGTGGGACAACTCATGGAGTGGAATAGTACTGGGTGGGCACTTACTTTTGGAAATACTAAACCACAGCATAGTAACTGCCTGTACTGAGCCGTACAGGCAGCACATGCTTAGATTTCCTTGTTATGCCTCTGTAGCAGCATGCTATATGCAGGGAATATACCACTACAGCAATGTAGCTAGTGATCATGTGTAGAATCATGTGATTGCTACGTCACTGTAGCCGGCCATACAGTGATGTAGTGCATTGCTACGTCACTGTAGGGTGCCGTGTAGACGCTCCCATTAAATGTGTAAGTTTTGGCCCTATCTTAGACACAACAACAATAACAAACAAAACACAAGATATGATCTTGAACAATAATCATGGAAGACATTGTTGTGAAAATATTACTGGGGATGAAGAAAAGGTAGGAAATATTCTTCCACAGATCCAGAGAAAATAAGTTTCTAGATTAAAATAAGCAAGCGTGCTAATATGGCAAACAGAGCGATGCTTATGCCCTAAATCAGCATGGTTATTTTTTAGTCCTTCTAAGCAGGATGTAGCATTGTCTTTATTATACTATTTACCTCAGTGTCAGTTATCAGAATATCCAAAGAAAAATAATAATGCTTAGAAGGAGTGAGGTTTAAGAAAGAATCTGACAGAGAGAACAGTGTGATGTCTCTAAAAGAAGCACACAGTTGTTTAAGATGTAGAAGATAAAAAGCCATGTATACCAACTAAATATAAAGAGAATAGTAAGATAAGATGGCTTGGAAGAATATCAGGTGAGAGTGAAAAGGCAGGGTGGGAGAGAGCGTGGAAAGAAATGAGATCAAAAGTGTAGATAGAAATGAGATTCTATAAGCTTTGAAGGTAAAAAAAAGTATAACTGGTGGTCTAAGGATTCAAGAATTGTGTGTGATTTGTTCACATCACTAAAAAAGGAAGATAACTTTAGCAGTGATATTTTAGAAGTCCTGGGGTGTGAGAAGAACAAGAAAGTTAAAATAATTCATATGAGATATGCTTAAAATATAGCCATAGTAAGAATGTATTTATTTTGGAGATATTAACCTTGAAAAATGAGTAAGATATATTCAGACATTGTATAGCTACCAAAATGATTGAATGAGGAAACTTTATCTTACTTAACTAAAACCAGAAATACCATTAATAGAAAACATATTACTAATGATGCCTGCTCTGTCATGGCTGTATTTTATTTTTCAGTCTTTTCAATCAGTTTTCAATATCAGACTGATATGACATAATTTAGGATATCTGGCAACTTAATCTTACTGATTATGTTTAATCCTTTAGAGCTCAAAAGAAGCCAGGATAGCACAAAGGTTGCAGACCTGGGGAGTATAATGGAGGTGTCAGTGATGATGGGAAAGGCATAGGTAGGTGGAAGATGAGGAAGAAATCTAAGTTGGCTAGTTCTGCACAGAGTGACACTGAGATGTTCAAAAACATGGTTTTCTCTAAGTGACCTAGTTCAGATTGGGAGTGAACAACCTGGATACCTGACATTTGCCCTTGGCAGGGGGTGGGGAGGAGAGGGCAGAGGGGGAAAGCTCTGTCCTCTCAGCCCTATGGTGCTACCAGCTGGGGAAGGGTGCAGAGCTCTAGCACTTGTACCTCTTTTTACACTTTGCCTGAAGAAATTAACACATTCTGTTAATGCCTTTCCATGAGGGCAAGGCAAATGGGTTTTGCTCCAATTTTGAAAGTCTTCCTAATATCCAAACTAAATCATTAAATCCAATTTAAGACCATTTTTTCTTGTCCTGTCTCATGCAGCCGCTGAGTGTAGTCTATTATCATCCTCTTTATAATTCACTAGAAGTTTAAAAGTGCAGCTTTTGCACATGCCTAGAGTCCCTGCCATATTAACCAGGTTCAACATCTTTCATCTGTTTGGAATCCACAAACTTGTCCTTCCTGTCTCTGAATCCCCTGCAGGACACAGTCCAGTAGGTGTTGTCAGACCATGCCTAATAATGCTGAGTTTGGCAAAAAACAGAGCAGTCATGTCATGATTATTTTTATTTAAAAATGCAGATGCTGAAGGAAGTAATGGTAGTAATGCTGTTTTTCAAATTATTATATAATATCAGTAGTGCTTAGATGCACAAGTCCTCTTTAGTCCGAAGGGGTTCATACCTTCATCCCTCATTTCCCAGGAGGGTGCCCAAGCCTAGCTGTTTTTGAAGCTTGCTCCTGGGAAGAAAGAAATTAAAAAATCCATGGAGCAGAAAGACAGCAAGCCACAATGAGTTTCCCTTTTTAGCCTGATGATGAGGGCACTTACCTGGAAAGGGCATATCTAGGTATTTTGTATTAAATAGCTATTGGATAAATTACAGTATTTATTTGCATTTCACATGCAACTTTCCCCCCAAATCTGGCCACATTTAAGCTGTAGCTTTTATGGTAGTTTTCTTTCTGATGCTTTAGTTCTAAATTTCCATTAATTTATTTTTATGAAAACTGAAGAATCACTAAGAGAGAGTAAGATGGCAGACAGAAAGTTAAATATCAGTCTTATTAAGATGAACACAATGAATTACAAGGACAGAGCTGGCTAAGTCCCTAGTCTGGAAGGAGAGGAATTGGTGATGGCTAGATTCCATGAGGAAGTGATTATTACCCTCTATTCCTCACTGGTGAGGTCATATGGAGTACTGTGTCCAGTTTTGCACCCCCACCCCACCCCACCCCACTACAGAAAGGGTATGGACAAATTGGAGAAAGTCCAATGGAAGACGATGAAAATGGGGCACATGATTTATTAGGAGAGGCTGAGAGCTGGGCTTACTTAGACTAGAGAAGAGAGGACTGAGCATGGATTTAATAACAGCCTTCAACTACCTTGAGGGGAATTCAAAAGAGGATGGAGCTAGACTGTTCTTGATGGTGGCAGATGACAGAACAAGCAGCAATAGTCTCAAGTTGCAGCAAGGGAAGTTTAGGTTAGATATTAGGAAACACTTTTTCACTAAGAGGGTAGTAAAACACTAGAGCAGAGCACCCAGAGAGGTTGTAGAATTTCCATCCTTGGAGTCTTTTAAGATACAGCTAGACAAAGCCTTGGCTGGGAAGGTCTTGTTGGTGATGGTCCTGCTTTGAGGAGGGGGTTGGACTAGGTGACTTCCTGAGGTCCCTTACAACCCTTATTTTTCATGATTCTATGATTACCATAATATATGAGGCTAATAAAATAGGGTGCAGACGGAAGTGACAATTTTTGCCTTATCTGGCCACAGAAATGGTCTATAGCCATGACCAAACACATGTGCCCAACTGCAGACAGCTTAAAAATGGCTGATCAGGTGAAATTATGACCACACATTGTATGAGGTATTGGATTAAGACATTTGGAAATGTATCATCTTTTGCAATTTGCCTGTGGAGCTCCCAGCCTGTCAGTGCTTTCAGAATGGGAGGGGGGAAAGAGAGTGGCAGGAGTTCAGTCTGGGAGATTTTCAGCCCTGTAGGAAGGTGGAGTGGGTGTATTGGAGCCCTCCCGAGGTGGTGGCAGGAGGCTCCAATTCACCTATCCCACTCTTCAGTACCAGTCTGGGAGTCCCAAAAACAAGCTTCCTTCACTGCCTTTCCCCCACCCATCTGAAAATGGAGATCACTGGCGGAGCCGTGGCCATTGCTATGGGGATGTGGCTGCAAGCTCCCAGATGTTGGCTTAAGAATGGTATTTAAAGGTTTGCTTTTTGGGAATTGGCTTATAGGTTTTATATATATACAAAGACTTTTAAAAGACTGGGTCTCATACAGGTTTTCCAGCCTTCAGAAACAGACAGGGTGTCTAACCCAGGCAGGAAAACAGCAAGGCCACACATCCTGGGTAATTGAAAACATCAAAACTTTATTTTCATAATAGAGAGAGGCCTGGCTTCAGGGCTGCAGTGCCTGCTTGCAAAAAGCCTTAAGCTTTTCAGGGGGACAGACTAAATTAGAAGGATAGTGGTAAAGACCCACATTAGGACGTGGGCATGTGATAAGTTTATGAAAACAGGATTTTGGCTGGCAACACAGGATGTAGACAGTGTGACAACCACAGAAAGACCAATTAACAATGTCCAAAGATGGAGTCATCGGAGAAGAAAGAACAGAAAAGGAAGAGGTTTTTCAAAACAGCAAGGGGCAGTTGGCATCAGGTTCCAACCTCCAAGGTTGCTGATGTCAGACACTCAAGCAAATAACCTCAAGGTGGCATTTACATACCAGCTGGATGGACAGCTTTCCTTGTGTATATTCTGGGGCTGGGAAATGTGGGCTATGTATGCTGTACTTGCTTTGCCTGCATTGATTTCATTTCCTATCACTGTATCAATAAATATGCTTATTATCAACTGCCAGGAGTTGTGGTTGATCTGAAGGTTGTGCTTGTCCAGAGAAAAGGTATCAGGGATGGGTTGTGAATTCAGTGCCCAAACCAGCCAGCAGCCTGATTTCCTCTTGGCCCTGGAATCAGCAGTGAACTTCTGTTTGGTCTGAGTTAACGCTGTAACCTGGAATGCTTTGCAGAACGTGTTCTGAGTTACAGCTGGGAGCTATACTCCTCTCTGTACCCATGGTCCTGAAGAAATCTAGAAGGGTCAGTGGTTCAGCTAACCTGAAACTGGAAAAGACTTCAGGGGAAAACCGCTCTTGAAGATTGCACTTGTAATTAATATCTTTTGACACAAATCATGAAAAATCTAGGAGATATGAGATTTTTCAAGATTCAGTTAATTTTTGTTGATGAAGTTACCGGTTACTGTCTGAGATCTATGATCTATACAAAATAAACCTACTAGCATTGCTGTCAGGCCATACTGATAAGATTTGGCAGTTCTGCTGTGCTTGGGTTGGAAACCATGATTGTTATTTCAGCTAATTTAAAAGCACATGTGAACTAGACTCGCTTTAATATGGTAAAGGCAACAGATGTGCTCAGCAAACCAGAGGGCTCATTTACAATCTGTCCGAATTGATGGGATTGCTGGCAGAGCTTTTTAATTATAGAAAATGGGGGCTTAGTTGACCAACATGATGGTCAACTGATTCTCCTCAAATAGACTGGCAGAACACCAAGAGAAACTGATATGCCCAGTAGAGTAATCTGCAATATAATTTACAGCTCATGATACTGAGGCCATTTTTGGTCATCACAACTAGGCAAAATCTTTAGGGACCCATTGTAAACAATTATATGAAAATAGGTATTTCATTTTAATGGAAGGATTTTGAAACTTATTTCCTGTGTAATTCAAAACATTTTGGTTCCATTAGGCCCCTGTAGATGTATTTTGCAGGATCTTAACTATATGGCAGAAATATGGTTCTATAAGCAATTAGAATGATTCCTTGGATTCATTTTGTCTTGTTTTTCTCTCCTCTTTCTTTAATTCTTTCACATGTAATTTCTTCTTCATAGGACTGAATACTTATCTACTTTTTCTGTTCTCTTGTTTTCACTTTCCCTTTTCTTTGATATTAATGCTTGTGTTTCCTATTAAAACATTTACTTCTATATACTTTTCCTTTCTTATGGTCTTGTGACAAGGTATATAGCAGAATTTTCAGATTTGTTGGAATCTGACAAGGCTGCACCATAAGTGCTTTTTCTATGGCCTCAAACTTGCAACCTCTGAGTTGTTAACTGTGAACCTTTAGTGCTCATACCACTCCAGCTCACACTTCCATATGCTGGCAGTTTTAATTGGCATTTTTAAACAAATACCAAACCCCTATAAAACTGTTTTGTATTTCTTGATTGTTCCTTTAATCAGTGTACTCAACTGTTGCAAAAATAGTATGGAATTCTCCTCTGTAAAATTTCCACCATGTGTTGTGGTATTATAGAGAAGCTAATAACTCTAATAATAATATCTTAATAGTTAAGGGTCTGATCTATGGCTATGGATATAATGCTAGGCCAGCGAGACATACTTTCAAAAGTCATCTAGGCTTCTGAGTTTCACTGATTTATTTATTAATGAGAACTGATGTTTAATTATACCAAATAATCTCTTTTCAGACAAAACACATATTTATGTACAATCTCTTTACATAACTTCCTTCAATTTGTTTTTGTTTTTTTGTGTTCAAGATTATTTCTCTATCCGTAAGTGGAGGTCTGCTAGACTTAACTATTCAATCCTGTATTAACAATTTTCCTGTTGTTAGAATGCTACAACTCCATAGCAACATACTTTTTCCTTTAATGTAATAGAATCATAGAAAAGTATGGCTGAAGGGAATTCTGGGGATCATCTAGTCAGGTACATAATGTCATTTAAACACATTCTTTTTAACTTATATGGATATTACCACTGTAGGTTGTATATCTAGGAGAAGAAAGGAAAGGAAAGTCACAAAATTACTTTGCTAGGAATCCGTACCATAGAATATGATGTACTATGTAGCATGGCCTCCCTCTTACTCAAAAGCGAAGTTGCCATATTTGCATAATGCTTCAGATGAGCTCATTACCACTGCCACTCATGAAAACAACCCACACAGAAAGGTTGAGGGGGTAGCTGCCCGGTATGGTATATTTACAGTGTAGACCTGCCCCAGTCATATAGGCATACTAATAGACAATGTTGCTTTAATCCATTGCTATGGTCAGCTGAAGGAATGTACTAATACATTTATGCCTTATGAATGTGTAAAATTTGTTTAAATTGGCCACAGGAATGCAGATCCACATACAACATGGTAAACTGAACAGGGTTTCTGATAACATTGATATGCCTGATTCTCAGCAGCTCAGTTCAGCATACACAGGGCACATCTCTACATGTGCTATTAAAGCAACTGAATAAACTCCAGCACAGTTCACACTGAAATTTATTGCTCCTTAGTGTGCTGTTTGCACATATACCAAGGACTGCAGTATGGTGAGCTGGGGTGGAGCAGCACTAGCTGGCAGGAGAGGTTTGGGGGTCAGCCTGCCAGCATGGGGCTGCTCCAATCTGTGTTGGAGCAAATGCTAAGCTGAGGCTTGTTCACAAGTAAAAATCCAAAA
>NW_017729024.1:17656994-17659301 GCF_001723915.1 Gavialis gangeticus | reverse complement strand
TTGTGTGTATGACTGATTTGGGGACTGAAGGAACCCAGCCCCAATGAAACTGAGTCCTGCAAGATAGCTCCACTGGGGGGTGAGAGCTTGCAGAAGGGGAGATACAGCTCTGTATAGGAACACAAGTAACACAAGTAGCACATAAATAGAATTACCAAGACCCTAGCTCTAATAAATGAGCATACCCCAAAGTAGCGGGCAAATCTGATAACAAACCGGCTCTTAAAAATTTCCAAGAATGGGGGTTCCACAGCTTCTTTGGGTAGCCTGTTTCAGTGCTTAGGCCCCATCATAGTGAGAGAGTTCTTTCTAATATCTAACCTAAATTCCCTTTGCTGTTATTTAAAACAGTTACTACTTGTTCTGTCCCCAGCAGCAACAAAGAATAGTATATCTCTACATCCTCTATATAACAGCCCTTCAGGTATTTGCAGACTATTACCAAATCCCTCTTCTGTCTTCTCTTGTTGAGATTAAATAATCCTAGTTTTTTTAGACTTTCCTCCAGGTTATGCTTCCCTGGCCTCTGATCATTTTGGTCATTTTTGACTGGAGTCTTTCCAATTTGTCCACACCTCTCCTCAAGGTGACCCAAAACTGGTTTTAATAACCCAGATGAGGCCTTATCACTGTTGAATAAGAGCAGAAGAATCACTTCATTTGACTTGTGAGTGCCACTGTTATTAGTACGGTTCAGTATGCTATTTGCACCTTTTGCAACAAACACACACTGGCTTATATTCAGCCAACTATAAGCCCAAGGTCCTCCTCTGCAGTACTGCAGCCTAGCTAGTCATTCTTCAATCTATATTTGTGCATGTAATTATTCTGTCCCAAATGCAGGACTTTGCACTTGTCCTTACTGAATTTGATTCAATGGAGTTTTCAACCATTTTTCCAGTGTATCAAGATTATTCTGAATCTTAAAATGACACCCTGTGCCTTTCTACATGATTTGTGTAGTTTCTACGTGATTTGTGATTTGTTACTGTGTATGAACATACCTCTGATGTAAACAAAAGTTTCAGGATACATTGGGTATCTTCACTCATCCTAATAAATAACAGTGAAAGGTTAGCCCATCAAGTCCTTGGGTTCAAAACTTCTCACATAACTATATGAGTGCTACATCTTGTACTATAGTAGAACTAGCAGATTTGTTGGAATCTGACAAGGCTGCACCATAAGTGCTTTTTCTATGGCCTCAAACTTGCAACCTCTGGATTGCTAACTGTGTAGTATAGTACCCATAACACTCCAAGTCACACTTGTATATGTTGGCAATTTTAATTGGCATTTTACACAAATACCTAACCCCTATATAACTGATTTGTAGTTCTTTATTGTTCTTTTAATCAATGTACTTACTGAACTGCAGCATTTTGAAGTGTGGGAACAAAAACAGTATGGAATTCTCTATATGAGTTCTACATCTTGTACTTATAACTATGGTGATCCTACCATAGTATATCTGATGTTTGTGCTTTTGTTATTTGTAACTGATTTTTTCTTTCTTTCTACTCGGTGGTTATTTTTAAGAACGTATTGGTGTGGTGGCAGTACTATAGCCAATGAAGTTAATCCAAGGTGTGATTATTGCTAGTTGAAATTTTTTATCTTTGCTTGGGTCTTTAGCATTACAGTCTGTCTGTCTATCATCGGGTGTTGTTTGAGTCCTCAGGCATCTGCAATTTTATCTAAACAACTGTCAATTTTTGCTGTGCATTACATAGGGCCTGGGTTGTATCCATGCTTCACTTACCATGCCTTGATTGGCCTTTTTGTTGTTATACTATAATTTCTTATGAATGGTTTCAGTTTCATAGTATTATTTCATGTTGGGATTTCAACTGATGTTTTCTATCTATCCAGCTCTGTTTTTTATTTGATCATGATTTGTCATTTTGAGTCTTAAAAACTTTTTTGCAGGTATGACAGACCTGAACTTTTTGATTATTAAAATCTGTGTGTGTGTGTGGAGCCCATAATTCTATATATGTGATTTGGTGGTTTAGAAACAGATGTAAAGATGTTAACCATCTTCTTTTGCCTAATTAGCATCCACTTAACTATTCATATATCTTTCTCAGTTAATTCACTGGTCTGTAGATTACATGGAATACTCTTCATGGTGTGTCCAGGCAAGTGCAGATGTGTGGTATGTGGTACCACAAACCCCATCTAAAGCACTGCACACCACACATGCAGGCCTTCCCCATGCTGCTAATTTGAGTGCAGAACAGTTTTTGACTGCAGGAAGATCCCAGGGTCAAAAAAACCTACACCTAAAAAAGCAGGGTGGAGCAC
>NW_017729024.1:17619447-17651994 GCF_001723915.1 Gavialis gangeticus | reverse complement strand
AAAGCACTGCACACCACACATGCAGGCCTTCCCCATGCTGCTAATTTGAGTGCAGAACAGTTTTTGACTGCAGGAAGATCCCAGGGTCAAAAAAACCTACACCTAAAAAAGCAGGGTGGAGCACATGGCAGAAGTGTGTGCTACCCAAAACCAAAGCCTGTCCGGCTCGAGCCACACTCTTACTGCCTGCTGCAGGATTGTTGTGACTATGGGTCTTGGAGGGCCCTGTGGCCCCAGGTAAGATGGCAAAAGCCAGCACAGTTTCAGGCCCCAGCCTCCCTTACCCCATGCAACATGCCATGCGCCAGAGCATGCATGGCATTCCCCAGGAACAAGGAGCAGTGGAACACAGTGCACTACTGCTATTTAACCCTGGAGGAATGCACTCTCCTACTCACAGGGACGTGCCCCAAGTGTACAAAACTCAAACTCATTTCCACTCTCCTGAATTCCTCACATCTATACTCTGGTCTCTTACCTGAAATTAACTCATTACAAATACCAATATTGGCTTGGCATGACCCACTAAAATGATAGTGGATGTATTCCTTGGCTGAATTGCTTCAAAAACCAACAGTGGTAATCAACTATCAGTAGTGCACGCAGTGGCTTACAGCAGTTCAAAGGCTTTCGAGGCCCCACAAAACACACACAGAGCACGCAGAAAGGTTCTCTGTGCATATTTGCAGGACAAAACCAAAATTAGATACTGGGAAAAGCTAGTATCTTAAAAAAATAAATAAAAAAAGTGGGTGCAGTCTGCATTGCCCTGAAGTGGAGCCTAGCTGGCCAGAGCCACACTCCTGCTACAGGCCAGGCTCTGTGCACCCAGATCACTGCTGCTGCAGCCCTGGGACACCCCCAGGATCCCAGGTAAGGCATCTGGCCTTGGCTTCCCCTACTGGGGCAATTAGCCACACATCAGAGCATGCGTGTGGGAACGTTCCTCAGGGACAAGTAGCAGTAACACAAGTATGTGCCTCTGCTGTTTGTTTCTGGGAAAATGCATGTGCGTACTCATCCACATGCACCCATAATGATCTCCCTTGTATTCTAATAGAAAAGTACTAGTAAGCGTTTGGTAGACTTGTAATCTCTGACCATGTCTTCAATTTGTTTGATTCATTGTAAGCCAATAAATTGGGTCTTTTGCCTATCTGTTGACCCTCCAGATACTTTACAGATCATTCAGTTCTCTGGATTTGACTCTCTTCTTTCCGTTCAACTCTGACACCAAGGAGAACTTATTTTTGTACAGCCCAGGGGTGTCAAAGAGATGGTCCATAGTCTGTATCCACCTTGTGGAGTCCTATTATCCAACCTGTAGTGCTACCCATGAGTCTCAGAGTGAATCCAGATGCTGCAAGCAGTGTGCATTAGATCAGCCCCATGTGCTGATGGAGTTGGTTCAAGGAGCATGCCACACTCATAAGAACACAAGAGCTGCCATTTATTGGGTCAGACCATCAGTCCATCTCACCAGGAAGAAAGCTGTGCCTGGAGGATCACCAGGACGGCAGAGCTGCTTTCCTGTCCCTGGCCTGATCCTGTCTCTGGGCAGAGGTTCACTAGGCAGTGTCCATTGGCTCTTTGGACTCATTTAAAGGTCAGTAGGCACTGTCCGGTGTGTTCTGCTCAGTGTCATCCCCCCTTGGAGCACTAGTTATAAACCTTTGATCTCCACTCCCATCCCTGTTATGTTTTTAGTTGTTCCAAGCAATTAATTGTTGCTTTCCTAGTGGCCTCTCTTTCTAAGGGAGGCTTGTAGCATTTCTTAGTTGAACATAGCTCATGATCCATCTACAGTTACAAATAGGCCTGTATAACACAGTGGCAGAGGGTGGATGCTGAAAAGGAGAGTGAGCAGTATATAACAGGGGTTTTTCAACTGTTCCTGTCACTTGCAGCCTCCAGCATTTAGGTTTTAGGAAATTCTGATTCAGAGGTTGTACCCCTGACTCCCACTGTAAATAGCTATCTTTCTTCCAAGAAAGTTCTCCAATCCCTTCTTGGATTTGGCTAAACTGTTAGCTTCCACAATGTCTTGTGGCAATGAGTTCTATGCTGTAATTACACACAGGGCATGTCTACATGAGACATTTACTGCAGAGCTGACTAATTAACTCCACTGTAGGATAGTACTGCCAGATGTACTTGTATCTGGCAGTACTATCCTATGGCTGAGTTATTTACTCCGCCACAACACGTGTAAAATACTGCCCTGGCTGGCTCCGGCATGAGAGTGCTTCAGGGCAGGGGCTGCCTGTCAGTTAGTCCCATAGTGAAGTACCAGTGTGTCCCAGCTAGCCCCTTGGCAGCACACTGAGCCAGGTCAGAGCAGCCCTGGGCTGGCAACTTGACCCCCCGCTTTATGCCTTGTTCATCTATGAAATTGCATGGGAGATATCTGCTACTGGAATCCCTTCTCTGGGTTCATTTTTAAGTTTACAGTGGCAACTTTAAGGTCATCCAGTCTGGTGGTTGTTTGAACACGGTTTTGCTGTGTTGGCATCAACACATAACCCCTACATCACTGAAATTCTCTCTGGTTACAATGATGCTCCAACCATACTCTCTCCACCCCCCCCACCCCACCTGCCCTCCAATTCTTTTGAAGTGTTGCTATTTCTGATAATCATGGTATATATTTTATTAGCTAGTTCATTGTCCCAAATGTGGATTCCAGTTCTTTGAGAGAACTTGGTGCTTTTAAATGATAAAAATCAGTCTCATTTTTTTTGGATTGTTTGATGGCTTCTTTTTTTGAGAGCTATATCACGTAAATCTACCTTTCTACAATTTTCTGTGAGGGTTGCACTCCTTTAATCTTGCGTGTCATGCTATTAGATTTTTGTCTCTGGCACAGCACTGTACTAGAGTCTCTTACATTCTCAGTAGCTGTTTCTGAAGCTGCATGGTAACCTATGACATCCTATTTCTGGATAATTCAGAAAAGCGGTCCTGCCATATATTTTGAATCTATGCAGAGATGCATATTATTCTAACTAAATTCCATGCCCTTGGGTCGTACAAATTAGGCCTGTGCAAAGCAGCAAGTATTTGTTTTGGATTCAGATTTGGCCCATTTGGAGGAACAGTGATTTGATTTGGTGATTCAAATCACTGTCCCAAATTTGATTCAGCTGATTCAGATCCAGGGATTCAGCACTGATTCAGAGATTTGGCCATAGACTATACAGGCAGCATTCCTCGATGATGCTGGACACAGCTGCCTCCAGCTGGTAAGTCTGTTGTGGTGGGTGGAGGGGAGAGGGAAGGGTGGGGTGCAGATCAACATCCCCACAGCAAGGGAGGGGGAGGGATTGGAGCTGGGGCTGGGACAAGCTGCCCGGCCAGGGCAGGGGGGTGCAGGATTCTTGCCACTGCATGCAGCCAGTCCAGGAGCTGCTCTTCCAGTGTCGTCTCTGGCAGCTCTTGCCACCAGTCCAGGAGGACATGTGCCTCTGGATCTGCATGGGGTGGGCTGGGCTGGGCTGCACTCCAGATGGGCGGCAGAAGGTGCTGGGAGCAGAGGTTTTGCCCTCCTGCAGCTCGCCCAGCTGGGGCAGGGAGATGTGGGATGGTGCTGCTGCGCTGCCTCAGACAAGCGGTGCGCAGTGGCAGAAGCTGCTCCAGCCTCCCTGCACCTCCTGGACAAGCCGTGCTTTTACCTCACCTCACCGTGGCTGGGCAAGCAGTGGCAGAGTATGGGGGTGGGTGCATGCACCCAGACCAGGGCAGGGCCAGTGGCAGGGTAAGCTAAACGGGGATGGGTAGACTAAACTTGTCCCAAGCTGTCTGCTCCAGCTGAGCAGGGAGACATGCTTTCATGCCCCCCACCTTCTGGCCTGGGCCACTGCAGGTTTGTAGCTACATTTCCAGAATCAAAAATAAATCTCTCTTCACTTGTTTATCAGTTCAATCTATGCAGTTTAGATTAACCTGTGAAGACTTAATCCATTCAGCCTCAATTTTTTGACTGTTTGTACTTAGCCTGTGTGAACATCTCTGCATGCCTTAAAGGCTGCTTTATAAAGTAACTTATATTATGCAATTTCCACCTAAACAGCCTTTTTGCAATGGACCATATATTGTGTCCTATCAACTTCTCTGGTTCGGTGCCTTAGTTTGTATTTATTAATATAAAATTTCAATCAGAAAGTGAGCTGAGAAAAATAATTAATTCCATTCAAACATAGTGGAAAATGGCAACAATTGAGCATTGTAATTAACTCTTAATCATTGTTTGCCTAAAATTAACTATGCACAACAGTAGTTCTTCCTTCTTCATTCCAGGTCTGAGACTGTATCTACTCTCTGGCAACAGGTAAGGGCATGTCGGAAATGGAGGTACGTGTATTAGTGTTGGAAAGGAAATTCCAACAGCAAAGGATTAGTCATGTAACTAAGAATGGCAACCAGATAAAGATGGAGACAGCAAACAGGAAAATTTCCCAAATGAACTCCACAAATTAAAAGACTCCAGATGTTTTTGTTGCCAGGATAAGAGGAGTCTCAGCCACTTAAAAGCTAAAAAGTATTCTCTGCTGGTTCAGGGAAAACACGGTGACAGAACTCATTGCCCAATGCTCAGTCAGTGTTTCATTGGGACTTTGCTGTTTTGTTTTTGTTTTGTTTCCTTCAGGGAAAAAAGATGCAAGGAAATCACTTTTCAATACTTTATAGACTCAGTTGGATTTGCGTTTCTATTAAGCAGGCAAACAACCAACCAAAAAGTATATCACACTAACTAGGATATTTAGAAGGGCTATTAAACCTTATGTTTCGGGAAGTATCCACTTCATTTGAATGGAATTAGGAACAAATTCTCTTCACCTCCCATGGGCAAATTAATGAACAATTATGGCTCTTAAATCTTCTTCAGGAGCACCTGGTACTAACCAGTTTTGGAAAGAGGATTCTGGGAGGACTCATTTGGTATGGCATTTTCGGTATGAAACTTGCACTGGATCATGGTAGTGCAGACCCTGCTTCAGGATATTGTAAGAGGCTTCTGCTGTCTTCAGCCATTTCTATGAAGAACTGCAGGAAAATATACAGACCTGGGATACTTGTAGGGACTAGGAAGATTACTTCTTTCTGGTGTAACACTTTAGAAAGAGCAACCATAGAAATACCACTCATCTCTCCTCTCCTATATATGAATTCTCTCCTCTGAGCTATATTTTTCACAGATAGAGGGAGATACATTTCCTGAGATCAGTAAACATCTTGTCACAGTAAGACTCGCATGATCGAATTGAAAGATGACTTTTTCTCCAATACAGTATGTTTCTTACAGTTTAAGGGATAGTGAATGTGGTTGAAGGAAAAAAAATAAAGGTGGCAGGTGGGGGATAGAAAGGGAAACTTAGCACCTTTCTGAAGGAAAGAAACTGCACATTTTGCTATTCCTCTCAGTAATATTAAAAGGCAACAAATGAACCAACATGTACTTTCTATAAATGCTGATCTTAGAAAATGACTCTATGTGCTCCTGCTTCTCTCATTTTCCTTCAGTGCTGTTCCCAGAAGACATTTTCCAGCCTTGACACATTCCTGTCTGTAAAATTAATAATGACTCTCATTAGGTCTAACTCATCTAGTATTTTACTTGTAATATTTCTTATTGTCCTACATTTTTTATCATCTTAAAATTCTCCATTGACTTCAAGCTGGCCTGAGGCTCATGAACCTGGAAAACTTGGAAGCAATTTGTTTTAAACTGAGCTTTCCTGCCTGCTTGCTTCCAATATTGATGAGTTCTTTACAGATATCCACAAGGGGATAAAAGTTTTCTGTGATGTATAGAGAATTTTACAGGCAATTTGCATTAACATAAATAGCTGTGAGGAAGCTGGAACTATGCTAACTCTGTGAATACTTTCATTCATTTAAAACAAATGCACAAAACTAGCTATTTACACTGGTGACTATAATAGAAGAGTGATTCTCAAAGAGAGCGTCATAGTACCCTGGGGTGCTTTGAAATCCTGTCAAGGGTGTGGGAGAGTAGGGTGCCACACAATGCTACCACTATTAGATGTGCAAAAATGGTTCACAAGAATAAATCCTGAGATTTCAAATAAGAATCAACAACATTAAAAACATTCTGACTAGTTATGGTCTTTCTGTCTTCTTTGCAACAGAAGAATTGCTCTATTGCTCTGTAGTTAAAAAATGAGAGAAAAGTAAGAGGTAGCATTTTCTGAGGTGTTCATTGAGTCTATTCATAGTTTTCATAGTTTCATAGATTTAGGGTCGGAAGGGACCTAGTAGATCTTCTAGCCCGACCCCCCGCCAGGGCGGGAGAACAACAAAACCCCAAAACAAAAATGGGACTCAAATGAGTGTAGACCGGTGGGGACCCAGCCTATTCTTGCAGCCAACCAGGGTAGGGGCCAGCACCACTTCCCTTGGAAGTTGGTTCCAGCTCCTAGCCGCTCTAACTGGGAAGTAGTTTTTGCGGATGTCCAATCTATACCTCCTCTCCGTCAACTTGTGCCCAGTACTCCTTGTTATGCCAGCGAGCGATAGGGGAAACAGCGTCTGCCCCAAACCCTTCTGGTCCCCCCTAGTGAGTTTATAGACGGTCACCAGGTCCCAGGGGTGCCTTGATTCTAAAATGGTTGAAAACCACTGTAAGAGAGTAATTTTAATAGAAAAAAATAGCTAATGGAGCTGTACAGCACAATTCAGTTCTGTAATTTTATGTTCAGATTAAAGATATCAGTTTTTAACTTCAGATTCATGTCTCTGCCTAAAACTGAATAAGCAGCAATGTGTTCAGGATGAAGATGGTATAATAAGTATTTTAGAGTTGTGTATTTTTTTCTATTTTTAGGAAACACTAAGAATATTTGGGGTTCCCTTACAACCTCAGTAATTAGGAGAGAGACAGACCATTCCAAAGAGAAGCCATAATACACTAGTATTGAAAAAAGAGTCCGAATTTGCTAATGCCAAGGAATTATGAGAAACCAGGAACGTAAGAGTTTGGACAAGGCAGAGAATAACTTTGGAATACATGCAAAGGATGTTGCATATGAAAAATGGTGATAGTCCCTCCAAGGGGAAACTATTAATAGCTTTGTGAGGATGCCTGGTATAATTGTGAATGACACTACAGCTGGCAACTTAAAAAAAAATCTGAAAGGTGAATCTAGGCTGACTGCAGTGGGAGATTTGGGACAATGGGACTGTTGTTCTATGCTAGAGGCTATGCTAAAACTTAGGAAATGACCCTGAAGAGAGATGTGAAGCTGTTATGCCAGAGACATGGAGCTGAATATTATCAGCCTACTGATGACACCTCACTCAAAATCTCTGCAGTTTCACCCAGTGGCTTCATTTATATGTTAAGAGGAGGGTCTGTTACTTCAAGAAACATGTTCTAGAGACTGACTTTAGTATATTGTAGCTCAAGACAAACCTTTATGACTATATTTTGCATAAGTCCGAGCTCAGGTTCAGGAAAGGCCATATAATCTGGGCCTAATTTTTTGTTTTACAATGTACAGAAATGAGATGTAATCTACACTGTTTCAGTCTTCTTAATCCTTCAGATCTATTTAATTTCAAACTGTCAGTTCAATCCATGTACAAATAATGTATTCAGATTTCATCACTGATTTGTTTTTTGTCTCCTGTAGCAATGTGCAGTTCTAATTACAGCCTTTTCACTGAACACGTGATAATGGCAGATAAATTGTATTCTAATCTGCAGGAATATTCTAGTCCCAAAAACTTTATGCAGAAATGAAGAGAAGTCAGTATTAAAACGGAAAGCCTACTACTGTAAAATTGTGAAGAAAAATATTTCCTCTTTGTGGGTATTTTGTTTTGGAGATGTAATGTTAAAATGTAAAACAGCATCTTTTTGGTCCCACACAGATCATTTATCTAATAAATTTAACTCTTTGGACTAGACAATCATTTCAAAAGATTTTCACAAATTATAAGTGTAGCTGTTCTAAAATATGCATAAAAGAAAAATTAATAATAGCCTTAAAGACCCTGCCTTTAAATTACAAGAAAAAACAACATAATTTCATAAAGCTCATTGAGCGTAGATTCCATCTGCTCTTAAATATATCACTTACAAAATGAAGGAAGAAGATTTAAGGTAAATCTATAAAACTATCTATAAAATCAGCAATGCTTGGAAAAGATCACATTAAAGTGATCAATATGTGGGCTTTTTAGATTGTGGAGTGATTTAAAAGTTTATTGATTTAAGATATTTTTAATCAGGATGCAGACATAGTTCATGGCTGACTAGCTTACTGTTAACTTGGAGGTGAAATGCACTTAAAATGAGTGTGTACACACACATGCACAGACGCACAAGCACACACGTATATTAGTATATATTAGGGGTGTGTGAAGTGGGCCGTATTCAATTCAGATTTGGCCCAATTCAGGGGACAGTGATTCGATTCACTGATTCAGATCACTGTCCAGATTCGATTCAGCCAAATCTGTATCTGAAGATTCGATTCTGATTCAGAGAATCAGTGATATGGACATATAAAGCTGTGTCTATGGTTTTTCTGCATACCTTGAGGTACCAGGTGGCTCATGAATGCTGGGATGGTGGAGCAGATGGAGCGTCGCATGGGAGAGGGGGGAGGGGGGTGTCCCCCATGCACTCGGTAGCTGACCCAGAAGTGGACTGAAAGTACTTCAGGTCCACTTCCAGGTCTGCCACCGAGTGAGCGGGGGATGTTCTCCTGCACCCACCCAGCTCAGCGATTGGCCATGGGGGGGACCCCAGGTCCCCTCCCAGACCCAGGAGGCACCAGTTGCCGAGCTAGGTGGTAGGGAGGTGGGGGAGTGGGGTCCCCCACACACTCCATGGTGGACCCAGAAGTGGACCAGAACTGCTTCTGGTCCACTTCTGGGTCCACTGCTGATCATGTGGGGGACCCCTCCCACCATGCTCCCATGTTATGCTCTATCTGCTTCACCATCTCAGTGTTCATGAGCCACCTGGTACCTTGAGGTGTGTAGAAAAAACATATAAAGCTGTGTCTATGTACTAATTGTTGAATCTGTCCAAATTGAATTGAAGGGTTCTGATTTGATTCGGAGAGATTAATGGGTCTCCTGATTCAATTGGGATTCAGAGATTCGGTCACCAAACCAGGCTGAATCTCCTTTGAATAGAATCGATGACCAAAGCTTTTCATAGCCCAAGTATATACACACAGTGTGTGTGTGTGTGTGTGTGTGTGTGTGTGTGTGTGTACATACACATACACACGGATTATAACTTGATCCATGCCTACCTTATATATACATCAACATGCACATTATAAAAGTAGAGGGTGGATCAAGCTATAATCTGACTACTCCCAAATTCTGGAGAAATCTTTTCTCATTATTAATCTCCCAGTTTGAGGGATGACTGCCAAGGCTTTAAAGCCAGTCCATCTAACAATCTCTGCTGGAGGAGATATCAATGGAAGAATTTCTAGTCATGCATTATGCAAATGACTCACTAGGCCAATTTGAGACACAAAGCGTCAACAACATTTCCTAAAATATTATCCATACTGCTGTAGCAGTTTGATGGTTGGTGACTTCTGCCCTTGCTGTTGCTTCTTAATCCTGAGTGTATTTTTCTTGCTGATCTAAGAGGTCTGCACCTTCATAATCCTCATGTGCTATTGGTTTCTATTCAAAGCCAATGAGTTTATCACACAATTTATCCTTCTCTGAACACGATAAAATGTTAGTGGTTCTGCAAAATGCTTTTCTGGACAGACTTTGCCTGTGGTGTTCCAATTCTCCATAAAGTAGCTGCTTAGGCAAGGGCACATTGTCCTTTTGTGTCTTTGTAATTGACCCAAGAGCTACACCGTCATTACCAATGATTGAATATTGTAACAATGCTCCACTGTAGCCTTTCAATGTTGGATATCTACTCAAACCATCATTCATTCAGAAAGGAATGCAAAGTAATCCTTTATCTAAAGTATTAATATTACTGTCATATACTGACCATTATCTTGTGCACAGCTGTGGAACCTAAGGCTTGTTGCCTGTTTCTCAAAACTCACTATGCATCCTCTTCTTTTTTTTTTTTCTTCTTTTTTCTTTTTTGCTGATCTATTAAGTTCAGTTCAGTTTGGTGATTCATTCAATACATTAAAGAGGTAGAATTATTAGTGGCCATAGCAAAGGCTCAGAGATCTGACTCTAATATTAACTAGCTTTGTCAGCTTGATAAGTCACTTTGTCTATAGTTTCTCTCTCAATCTTTGTTGGATATTATCTGTTTAGACTTTCAATTCTGTGTAGAAGAAAGCCTCTCTCTTAAGCATTAGCTTAGGTGACTTCCTGTATTATTACACTGCTGTGATAAGGCCAGTGTCTTAGTTCAAGATTCGGTGTAGCATAGGTTCAGTCAACAATGCCACCTGTACCACATTACTGGTATGTTCCCTCCCTCTCTTCCTCTAATGTGGGAGGGTGGTTTCCAGTAAAGAAAATATAGGACTGTTTATCAGTTTAATGATAATAAAAAATTATCTTGCAGTGGATGGATTCTACAGTAACTGCTCTGGGTTCATTTTACATTGCATAAGTGTTTTGGAATGAAGTTGAGGGACCATAGAATCTAAACCTAGTAGATAATTTTACAGAATTGCAAACATTTGTAGTCAAAAGTTGACAAATAGAGGATGGAGAGTCACACTCACCAAACATTCATAAATTACAAAAATGCCCAATTTACGTGAACCATCTTGTGCCAGAGATACATCCACATTATGTGCAAATCCCCTTTCTTAAAACTTGACAGTTTTGGTTTATATGGTTTTGCATTCAGCATGTTCTTTTGAAGATAAGAACCACACAGAACTTCCTTACTGACATTTATTTTGGAATACTCCTTGCTTTCTGATCAGATGCATGTAATCTGATTTAGCTCTGAAGACTCAAAATTTAGGCTGAGATTTGAGTTGGTGCTGAGTCCACATGTATATTTTGTTAAGTTTGTCAGAGTTATGAATGAAGACTGAACAGCACTGGAAAATGCCTTGACCTACACTTAAATTACAAAATAACTATATTTCAGACAAATTCCATATTTAGTTATAATCTTTATAAAATCTACTCAGTAGAAAGAGTAGCAACATTTTTCTTTTATCTAATATATAGATCTAACCAAATCAGTTGTTGTAGATCATGTTACGGGTCATTAAAAAAATTAATGAAGTTTTAACAATCATTGATTCACAGACGGACTTTAGTAGTAGTTCATTTATAGCTTTTGCTAAAACAATACAATACAATGAACAATAAAAATCATATATAATATAACAGCATTTATATGATTTATATTGTTTTTATAAAAAGATACAAAACAATTATCCATTCTACCAGTTTACAATAAATTGAAACAGAACAGTATATGATGATATATGAAGCAGTCAGCAATAAAACATAATAGGAAATACATTTAATTTTGGCCCTTATTCTTTGTGTAAGTAGTGTAAACACACCAAAGGACAAGCTCCAAATTGTTAGAAAGAAGACAGATTTTTTTCCTATTAGCTTGGTATTTAAAATTTCCCATTTATGGCAAGATCCATTTTCCTTTTGTTTCATCAAAGAGCAAACAAGATCACAGATAGTGATTTAACTCATAAATCCCATTCTTTTTACAAGAACATATTTTGTTCAGACATGGGGTCACTTGCCTATGACAACTGCAGTTCTCATTCTACTAATCTCGTATTAAATCGAGTGAATCCAGAGTGCTTACACAAGTTACATTTTTTGTACAGTCGGGCCCCTGGAAGCACTCTACAGTTGTGATAACACACATGCATGTCTGCAGAGCACTTAAAAATTAACTCTGGTCAAATGAGGTATTAGACGAAGGTGCTCTAAAGCAGAGTGCCTTACTGTTGTGTTCCCTCCAGGGGTAATTTTTGGGCTTTGTAGAGCTGTCATTAGGGGAAGGAGAGGAAGGGGGAGGGAGGCCAAACCCCCCGCTTCCCCCCTAGCTGGAGTATTGGGGGTAGCTGGGCCAGGCCCATGAGTTGAGGGCTCACCCAGCTCTAGCCAGGCTTCTTAACAGCAGCAGCTGCTGCAGCTGCAGCTCTAGCTGCCAGCTATTTTGCCTGGCCAGAGCTGGGAGTGGGGCAGGATGGAATGGAGTCCCCTCACCTCATGGGCCTGGCCCAGCTCCCTACCAGTCCCCCAACTGGAGTAGCTTGGGGGGGCCACAAGGCAAGAAGAGTCTGTTCTACCCTGTTCCCCCACCTCTAGCTCTGGCCAAGCAAAGCAGCTGGCAGCTCTGTGCTGATCCCTCTCCCTTCCCCTCCCTCCCCTAATGATAGCCCTTGACCCTGAGTGGGTGAGTGGGGGGGGCTCAGGGGAGGGGCAGTTTGGCAGCTTCCTCAGAGGCTGCTGGAGCAGCCCCACCTATGGCCAGAGCCGGTGCAGGCAGGTTTAATCTCCCCCCACCCAACACGTGAATGTCTACTGGGTCATGGAGAAGGGCTGTAACTCATGGCACTTTGTATAATACAAAGCATAATGAGTTGGAGTATGGGCCCTAAATGCCTGTAGGCACCCCTAGTTGTTTGTAGTTTTGCACCACAGTCATATCATTTCTAGTTCAAAGGAGTGCTTTATTAATCTAAAAAATGGAAGTTTGAAACTGTCTTATTACTAGCCTATTTGTCTGCATACTGACACCTTTAATTCTTAAAATTATTTCTTTTTTAAAATATAGGGCAAATATTGGGTAAGTGACTGTCAGTACATTTCCCAGGCCATTTGTCTGGAGGAAAAAATAAATATTATTTAACCATCCAAACAAAGGGGTTTTTTGGCGAAGGAGAGGTGTCTAAAATGTACACTTTAAGATATCGGGTAGGTGCAAAAGATATAATTTTCTTTCAATAGTTTACAGTTCTTAATTGAGCTAAGGTACTCACATTAATCATTCTAGTTTCAGAGCAGATGAGCCCTTGCATCTTAGAATTCAGTAGAGATAAAACTAACCCTGCGTAAAAACTTATTTCCTAGGGTAGCATTCTCTTTCAGTATTCTTGACTTCCTCTTCACTGCCTTCCCATTCCCTTGTTAGTTGTTTCTTCCAAGACTGTCAAAATCAACAGAAGAAATCCTTTTTTTATCCATCTGCTGTATTATTCTATCCCTTCAGCTACATTATCTTTTCTGCCCTTTGCACTCTTCCCTATTCACAGTACCCCTACACTGGAATGAAAAAAATATTGCAGAACTCTTGCAGAGATTGTAGAACTCTTAAAGGGCCCACAATGACCATCATGTTCTTAGTCAAATGTAATGCTGAAGAAATGGTGCAATTTCTGTCTCCCAATATTTTCTCTCTCCTCCCCTACATCCCCCTCCCACCCAGGTAAATTCTAATTCCAAAACAATCTGAATCCTGAATGAGTGTTTTGTAATAACACTCATGTAAAACAGGCAATCTGTTAACCATAGTTTAAATTTAATTATTTAAACTATAATTACTTAAATAGGCCAAAATCTTACATTCACTAGACCACTTTTGACTCATCTCTCCATAAATGCAGTAATCTCTTTCAGATATGAAAATAATCTCTTTTAAACTGGCAAGTCAGATCTAGATTCAGCATGAAAAACTTAGAAATGGCATGTATCATAAGCTTTAGCTCTGTTGCTAAGGTTTATGCTGGAGGGGAAGCTGCAGGCAAAAGCAGAGAAAAAAATCAAGTGGCCTAAAATGATATCAGTGCCCAACACCATATTTACTGTGGCAATCATCTTTTAGCTTTTATAATGTTCCGAAGATTAGTTACTTTCTAACTCTTTCTCTATGGAAGATATATCTAGCTGTGTTGGCTGTTAATTAGATATGAGCAGGTTTAAGTATGACATCTGTTTATTTGAAAGATTGAAGTCTATTGCATCATGTGATATCTTTCCATTTAGTTCTAAATCGAGCTTTTTAATGGGAAATCATTTTTCAAGTTTACAATTAATAACTTTATGATACTAAATTTTATCCTTTGTAAAGTCATTGATGATGCAGCCCACTCACTGTTATCAGGAACCTGTGTGTCTAATTCTGCATCTTTTGCTCACATGCACAGTTGTTGTAGTCAAGTAAGTAGTAAGTCTTATCAATTTAAATCGGAAATGTATGTGATATAAGACTCCCTACACGTGTAAGAGTGCCAAGGTTAATGGCTTTGATATGGAAAATGCATAATTTCAGTGACACCAATTAAACAAATGTGACCCATGTGACTAAAGGTTTGCAGACTAATTCCTAAAATTAACACATTCCCAGTAGTATTTGAATATGTGAACATATAAAAAAAATAAAACATTATTTCAGAAAGTCATAGGAGATATACATGTGTATACTCTTGCACATGAAGATCTTTTATATATGAGGCAAAGGTTTTTTAGGGTGATATTTTTTTACTGGACCAACTATGTATTTTGGATAGAATTGGACAATATTTCAGAAACAAGGCATTCTTCATCAGATCTGAACGGTAAGAGTCAACACAGCTTAGTAAAAAAAATGTTGTAAGAGGAGGGAGAGAAAATCATAGGAGAAGTAAACAAACAATTATCAGAAAAAAGGAAACTGATTACTGGGATCAAGGCCTATCAACAGGGAGGAGGGTCTTCTCACCTTTCATGTCTGGGGAGAATTCATGGATCAGGTAGGTTATAATAAGCCATGAAACTAATATCAGTACTAAGTCTTTGGTTCTTAGCATCCAGGCAACTTATACATTTTCGTTCCCTAGTTTGCCTGCTAAATGTGTTAGGTAGATTTCTCTTGCGCATAAGGCTAGTGAGGTCAGAGAAGGTGTAGCTGTTCTACAAGAAACATGCTTCTAATAATGTATGCATGCTTCTGTCCTTTATATTTTCTCAGTGGGAGTTCATTGTGGTGTATAGTTGTTATTTAGTTTTATCCACATAGTTTCCATGAGGGCCTTTGGTGCATTGGATCAGACATATTGGAACTATGGATTCTGATGGTTTCATTATGTGGGGTGTTGATTGTAGTGGCAGTGAAGATGTGCTGACCAGTTAAACATTTCTTGCTAAGGCAAGACTATATCCCACTTGATGTCTGTTGGGCAGCCAGGAGTTTGCTTCTGATGATGAGTTCGGCAAGGTTAGGAGGTTGTTTCAAAGCCACAACAATTTATTTTACTATGCTGAGTTGGCTACAGGGGCAGATACCAAGTGATAAGTGAAGCTGGCTGGAAACATAGGGAAGGAGGCAAACAGTCTAAAGTAGTAGAAGAACAGGTTAGGGATTACCTAGATAAGCTAGATGCTTTCAAGTTGGCAGGGCCAGATGGGATGCCCTCTAAAATGTGGAAGTAATTGCAGACATTGGCTACCCTATTTGAGAACTCATGGGGGTCAGGTGAGGTCCTGAGTGACTGGAAAAGGGCAAGCATAGCACCCACCTTTAAGAAAGGGAAGAAGGAATATCTGAGGAACCACAGACCATTCATTCATCTGACCTCCATACTGGAAAGATCATGGAGTAGGTCCTCAAGGAATCCATTATGAAGCACCTAGAGGAGAACAAATTGATCAAGAACAGCCACCAGGGATTCAAGAGCAAGTTGTAGCCAACCAACCTGATTTGTTTTTATAAAACGGTAATAGGCTCTATGGACAGGGGTAGGGCAGTGGATGTGATATACCTTGACTTTAGCACTGTTCACAACATTCCATTAACAAGCTAAAGAAACACAGACTAGATGAAAGTACTAGAAGGTAGATATATAAGTTTATAAATAAGAGTTCATATAATGATTGCACTCACCAAGTCACTCATGGTTCAATTTTTAGTTGGGTATCAGATGGGGTTCCCCAGAGGTCTGTCCTGGGTTCAATATTGTTTAATATTCCTATTAATCATTTGGCTGACAGGAATGAGTGCACACTTTATGGGTGATACCAAGTTTGGTGGTGTTGCAGATACTCTGGAATGTAGGTCTAAAATATAGAATGACCTGAATAGGCTGGAGAAATGGTTCACAATCCATCAGATGAGATTAAACAAAAAAAAATGTGAAGTGCTACACTTGGGATGGAATAATTACATGGATAAATATAGACTGGGGAATGACTGCCTAGGCTGAAGTACTGCAGAGAAGAACCCAGGGGTTACAGTGAACCATAAGATGAAAATGAGCCAAAAGTGTGGTCTTGATGCAAAAAAAGCCAACAGAATACTTGGTTATAGTAACAGGAGTGTCATTTGCAACTCAAGGGAAGTTATTGTTCCACTCTATTCAGCACTGGTGACATCTCACCTGGAATACTATGTCCAGTTTTGGGGCCTGTACTTCAAGAAGGATTTGGACAGTTTAGAAAAAGCCCAGCACAGAGTAACAAAAATGATTAGCATTCTGGGAGGCAAGATTTATGAAGAAAGGCTGAAAGAGTTAGGGTTATAATCTGGAGAAGAGACAACTGTGGGGGACTTTAAGACTGTTATCAAAATCCCTGAAGGGCAAGTAGAATGAATATTGGCTTTTCTCTGTGGCTATAGGGGACAGGAGCAGGAGCAGGAGCAGTGGCCTCAAGCTTCAGCTTGATGAAGGAAAAAAGTGAAGTTTTTGTCTAGGAGGGTGTTCAAGCATTGGAACAGGCTAGCTAGAAAAATTGTGGAATTTCCAACCTTAGAATTTTTGAAGAGCAGTTTGTACAGACACTCAGCTTGGCTGTTGTAGTCAGAAATAATCTTGCCTTGAGCAGAAGTCTGCATTAGACAACATTGAGAGGTCCCTTCCAGTCTTACTTTCCTATGATCCAATGATCTTTCTGCTTTTTCCTATGGTTCTTTGGGACTGGCTACTAGGGGTGTATGAAGCGAGCTGTATTCAATTTGGATTTGGCCCACTTTGAGGGACAGTGATTTGATTAGTTGATTCAGATCAGTGTTTTGATTTGATTCGGTTGAATCCAAATATGAAGATTCGATGCTGATTCAGAGAATCAGCGATTTGGCCATAGAGACAGCTTTAAATGTTTTTTTTCTACATACATCAAGGTATCAGGCATCACTTGTGAACACTGAGATGGTGGGGTGGATGGAGCATCCCACAAGAGCAAGCGGGGGCT
This sequence comes from Gavialis gangeticus, assembly GCF_001723915.1. NCBI lineage: Eukaryota > Metazoa > Chordata > Crocodylia > Gavialidae > Gavialis > Gavialis gangeticus. The sequence goes on along the minus strand of NW_017729024.1, from coordinate 17,634,855 downwards.
TGGGCCCTCGTGTTCAGCAGTGGACCTGGAAGTAGATCAGAAGTACTTCCTGTACACTTCTGGGTTTGCCACTGAGTGCACAGGGGCTGCCCCCACACTCCCCTAGCTCAGTGATCAGCTGCAAGGGGACCCCAGGTGCCCCCCCCCACAAACCCAGGATGCACCAGTCAGTAAGCCAGGAGGCATGGGGGGGGTCCCCAATGTGCTCTGTGGTGGACCCAGAAGCGGACCAGAAGTGCTTCTGGTTCACTTCCGGGGCCACCACTGAGCACACTGGGAATGCCCCCATGCTCCCATGGAATGCTCCATCTGCCCAGCCATCTCAACACTCATGAGCCACATGGTACCTTAAGGTAAGTAGAAAAAACATTTAAAGCTGTGTGTATGTCAATCAATTTGGAGAGATTAAAGGGTCTCCTGATTTCAATTCAGATTCAAAGATATGGCTGCCAAATGGGGCCGAATCTATGCCGAATTGAATCAGGGACCAAAACTTTGCACAGCGCTACTGGCTATGTAGTTTTGGAGGCCAAGTGTATAGTTCATCAATTAAACATAAAGACTAACTTTGCTAAAAACAAATTTTTGTGAACAGTGCCAAGGATCGTTTTCCACAGCTAAAGATATGACTATAGTGGAGGGTTTTTTTTTCTTTTTTAAAGATAAAAAATACTGTATCAAAATGTTAGCAACAAAATGGTGATAGTCATTAGAATGACCCTCCTTTCTTGAAGTAAGCCAAAGAATACCTTCATCAATATATTTTTTCATGTAATAAGTACATGTTCAAAGAAGCACAGCAGGTCTCTGAATATTCATTACAGTGATCAGGACATGACTTATTTGCCCCCTTTAAGTAATGAAGAATACTTAAAATAGGGATGACCTACCATTTTACAGCTTCAGTGTGAGATTAGCATATCATTTTACAACTTCTTTGATGTGCTAAAGCATTGAAAATAGCTCTTAAACTGACTAGTTGCATGTTATAATATAATCTTGTACAGCCGTTCATTGAAGTATGAATTCATGAATGAAATTGTGGCAATAAAAATAGGGATTTCAGCAAGCAATAATTGTGAGTCATCTTTTCTCTTACTATAGTTATATACATCAGTGGTGAAGCATAGCATTTTTTTAAATCAAAATTTTACATTACTATTGGGGCCACTAAAATCAGGAGAATAAGCATAAAAACAGACCATTAAGAAAAGTTTCCAGCTAGTTGGTAAATTAGAGGATATGGTAGTAGCACTATGGGTTTTAGTTATAAAAGTAACCTTCTAGTCAGCTGATTTTACTAACAAAACCAAAGTCTTCCTTTGAATTGGGGAGGGTAATAACACTGACAGTCTTATATAAGAGTATTTAAGCCATGGACAGCTATATTTCTATCATTATCAACAACTTAGGCTGGAAGAAGGGGCGGGGGCTGGTTCTGGTCCATTTTCAAATGGGGGCTTTTGTAAAGCACACATGATAGCCATTATACTACAGAAAGTGAAGGTACTATTGAAAATAATAACTCATTAGGAACTACTGTATGCTTGAAATCATATCCACATTCTTCAAAGGTTAGCTCTTGGCTTCTACAAACAACAAATGCCATGGCCTGAGCAAAGGGACTTAGCACCTTTCTTGAAGCTGAGACAACACTGGAGCCCTGCAGGGTGGTAACATGACTGGGACATTCATGTGTGCTTGGAGCAGAGACCAGCTGCTGTAGTTCATAAAGAACATGGCTAGGACAAAGGGATGCAGTGCTTTTTTCCTGAAGTGGGGCCAGCACTGGAGCCCTCCTCCATTGTTGAGTTTCTAAGGGTTAATGAGTCAGGTGAATCATGGTGCCAGCATCCCCTGCATAGCAAGGGACATCTCCTGCTTTTGGCACTTCATCTCTTGCTGTAGACTTTCCTGCAATGAACTAACTGGCAAAACAGAGACTGCATGGCCACAGTCATTGTCATGTCCATATAGCTGTGCATGATGCTGTGCACCAGTCCACACAGGAGCTGAATGAGGTCTGTGAAGAAGCAGTGGCAGGCTTTGACTCTAAGTATGACATACACAAGACCTGTTGCTCTAAATTTAGAAAACATCTCAGGTCTTCTCTGCATTCATTATCCTGAACTCCTATCTACATGACTTTACTAAGTAGTTTACTTAATTTGTCAAATGTTTACTTAATTTGTGTCCTTTGAAAATAAGACTTAATTATTAGGGCTGTGTGAAGCTTTGGTCCTTGATTCGATTCAGCAGAGATTCAGCCTGATTTGGCGGCCGAATCTCCAAATCCAGATCAAATCAGAAGGCCCTTTAACTTCTCCGAATTGAATCAGAACCCTCTGAATCAATTCAGACAGATTTGAAAAGTTTTGGTGATTCGGATATAGAAACAGCTTTAAACGTTTTTTGTACATACTGCACGGTACCAGGCAGCTTGTGAATGCTGCGATGGTGGGGCAGATGGAGCATCCCATAGAAGCGTGGAGGGATGGTCCCCTGAACTGTCAGCAGCAGATCCAGAAGTGGACCAGAACCTCTTCTGGTCCACTTCCGGGTCCACCAGGGAGAGCGCTGGGGACCCCCACCCCCATGCCTCCCTGGCTCAGCAACTGGTACCTCCTGGGTCGGGGGAGAGGGGCACCAGCAGTCCCCCCATGGCTGATTGCCAAGCAGAAATTCTCTATGAGGCTGTAAGTGAAATTCACATGCCATTTTGCCAGTGGAAATTGTAAAAAAAAATGCTGTAGCTCTGCATGCTGAGCACAAGGGGGAGTCACTGGCAGGTATCATTTTCTGGGTATCCAGCGAATCAGTTTTTTTCTCTGTGTTTAGCTGTCCTCAGAAACCTCCAGGGCATTTCTATACAGTACCTGTGCCTCTGTGCTGTTCCTTCTTCCACTTTCCCCAAAACCAAAAGGACTGGCTGAGTAACAAGACATTGTTACTCTACCATGGGCACACACTTTACCCCCAATCTAGAAGCCATAAAGGGCAAAATTGCAAAGAGCATTACCATCCTGTTATGCCTTAATTTGCTGCCTAGTGAGGTTTTCTATACAAAATATGCCTCGCAGTTTGGCTGGTTACTAAACTGTTCCTCCCAAAATCATATTTTGAAATGTGGTTAGCTGACACTTGTTACTAAGTGTAAAATTCTCATTTGAGTTAGCAAATGGTATATACAGAGGAACAGGTTTATATTGCATAGGCCTTATGCTGATAGTATACCGCCAAATATTTTAAAGGATTTATTACAGCTTTACATCTGTAATTAAATTTAGGAGTAAAATTTAGCAGCAAAATAATCTCTACACCTTTATATCTGCAAATTTAAGGATTTAATACTCTACCATTCCTTTCAATAAATAAAGTATTTGCTGCCTGGGGCATCATGGAATCAAAAAGAGCCTTTTACCTCTCACAAGAAGGGAAACAGCTTACAGTTCTTGCAAATTCTTTCAAGAACAGGTTTTTGTCATTCAACAGTCAGCCACTTAATAACTTCAATATCACCAGCATCTCTCTGTGGTGATTGCTGGAAGGCTCAACTCTACCAAGTAAATTATATGACACTGTATATCAGGCTGTAGTACTGGAGTTTCTGGTTCACTTTCTCTTTACCCTTTAATTGTGTAAGTGTCTTACAAGATTGCATAAGAGAAAATTTCCTTTTCTTTGGGGACAATTCTATTTTGGGCATGAGAGCCTATCTTGTGGAGCAGCCTTAATAGATCAATACTAATCTGGCATTAACTCTTTCAAGGTTTAATGCATAGGCAGATGTTATTCATACCTGACATGCCTGACATTCATACAGTTATACATTTTCCAGATCTTTAAGCCAGGTATAGTTACTATGCTATGTTGCTAGTCTCATTTTTTTTATGGTCACATTTCTTTCACTATCTCATTTTCCTTTTATTTGTGGCATTGAATCTCAATATTTCCTACTGAAGAAGAATCTACCAGCTTAAACCTTTAGGAATTTTTTCAAAGTGATATGTGGGGCTGGTAGCTTATATGCTGTGTAGCTAAACTTGTACATTGCTTTGAAAATATTATCCCATCATCTCTATGTCTAATATTTATTATAGTTTTATTTGGGTCTTTCTACCTTAAAATTCCCTAATATCTTCTTGTAAATTTGCATTTATTTATTTGGCTTTCCTGCACAGGCCAGATGGATGTAGAAGCAGTCCAATCTCTAGAAGTCCATTTCTTCTTTAAGCCTATGCATTAACAAGTTAAAAGCATTTTTAGAATCCATATTAATTATTTCTCTGCCCATCAAGCCACTTAATTCTATTTGCTGCAGAAGGAACATGGCACATAGCCTCAAGTTGTCATATGGTAGAGTTGTAAAATTTGTCACTTGTGGGACTGCAAATATTTAAATAAATTCAAGTTTCAGGATTCTCTTATTCCTTTAAACAAAAAAAATCAATACATTTCTACATGTCAGTTCCTTATGTTTAATATATTTAACAAAAAAAAACTCATTCATTCATCCCCTATATTTTATCTTAAGGCTTTTGTTAAATATAAACTGGGAACAATAATTTGTTGTTTCTCTTTCTTATTTCTCTTTGATTTTAACACTTTTGCAAGAAAGCCCAGCTATTAAGAAGAAGGATGAACTTGTGACAAAGTGAAAGCTCAAAAAGTAACCAATGAGATGTGAAATCAGGATTGTGGCTGCTGAGAAGTGTATGAGGGAGAACATGAGTTTCACAATGCAAAACCTATGAGCCTGACAACTTTATGTGTATCCTTTTGGCAGTTGTATTGACTTTTCTATTTGTTGCACCAGAATGAACTTGCTGTCTGAACCCAAAATTAGTATCAAAACTAAGTGAGTTCTTTCTTTCTCTTTACTAATTTTCTTGCCTGCCTTCTATTGAAAAGAAAAGAAAAAAGATGATACTGTGCTTAAGGTATCGGTCTGGTACCCAGGAGAATTGGGTTCATTTCTTGCTTTGACCACAAACTTCATATCAGATTTTGTGCATGTCCTTTATTTTTTCTGTGCTTCAGTTCCCCATCTACAAAATAAGGAAAATAAAGTAATATTTCCTTTCTTTCACCACCTAACCCTTTTGTTTGTTTTGGCTTTCAGTTGCAGATTCCTAAGGGATGAGTTGAACCCAAGACGGGGAACTTTGTTTTATCCTGTCTATGCGATGAAAATGTTGTATGATTCATTGAAAAATCCAGGTAAAAAAAATGAGCAGTAGTATGCCATGAATCAAAATGGTATGCTTAAGAGAACACATAGCTCTACAACAGAGATCTAATTATACAAAGGAAACATTTAGCTTAATATTGGGTAGGATGGGGAGGATGTTCTTAAAAAGATGTGACTCTAAACTAGTCCACCTAAGGGAATGTGAACAGCCTAGAGGCTTGACTCATTTAAACTTGAGTTGGACATAATGCTAGAGAGTATAATTCAGAGAATAGCCCTGTATTGGCTAAGGGATTGACTAAATGATTCAAATCTCTTCTATTTATAACTTCTTTGATTTATCACTGCATGAAACTCAGATTTTCAGACAAGTAAAAGTAAATGCTGATGGCAATATGAGGTAACATTGATGTGTGGGTGTGTAAATGTTTCCAAATGACAGTTTAAGGACACATGTCATTGCAAATGCAGATCATTGCTTTTGTAAAATGTGGGTTTTGTAAACTAACGCTCATGTCAGATTTATGCGAATGCATAAGCTGACAGTTTACATAATGTGATTTGGAATGTGAACTGATTAAAATCCTTATCATATACATTTAAACAGCATTTACAAATGAAAAGAAATAAATATCCATTAATTAAATGCAACTCATCACACAATATTTGATAAAATGTATTTTTCATGCGGTGTATGGAATTAAGTCAGTGGTGACACTTGCTGTGTGATTTTGGGGTGCTTTCTCACACAAACAAATGTCAAAGAACCAGATCTAGTCTGGTCACTTAAATATTTTTTTCACCTAGGCACTGCAACACAGCAGGAGATCCATTCAGGAAAAACAGGGTTACGCAACAAAGATCCCTGTTTGATCAATGTTAAGACTTTGCCACTTTAAGAATGTTTCAGAAATAGGTACTGGGGCTTTCTATGCAAATAATGCCTTCAACTGATTAATCAAATTAATTAATTGTAGCCAATAGAAAATGCTAAGCACAGAGGTGCTTCTGAACATCTGCCCATCTCTAGAGATTAAACACCTAACTTCAGATGGTTCATTAGGCACCTGTGTTCATTTGAGATGAAGACTGTTAAGTCCCTCTTCTAAGGACAGGCAAGGATAGTGGTGCATAATGCCTAATACTTAGAATTTGTATCCAGAATTTGTGCCCAGCGACCTGGATTCTAGATCCTCTTTAAGCCTGAGGATTTCAAACCCATACCTCTTGTTTTCTAGGAGAATTGCTTAACCATCACACTAAAATAGCATAGGAAGGGCTAGTCAAAATAGGAGATTCTTTGAGATGGAGAGACATCAAGCCCAAAGAAGTATAATTATCTGTATAGCCCAAGGATATGGGTACTTCCATGGGAACCAGGTATCCCTGAGTTCCAGGCTTACTTTTATTTTTATTTAATGTAATTAATTACTCAATCAATCAATTAGTCGATCAATTATATGAATGTCTAATGTGAAATACTTAAATAGTCCATGTCCTTGAGACTGAGACCAGAAACCAGGATGAAAATACAAACTACTAGGCTACTATGCAATAGATGAGTGTAGCACTACCATTGATTACATTTCTTGAATGACAGTGACTGTGGTTGCTTTGTACTATACTCAGTGCTCTTGGTATGAATGTTTGTATGCACTGAGGGTGCCTAATTAATAAATTGGGTGCCTCTGGGAACTTAAGTGTTGTTTAGATGCTTTTCTAGCAGCACTGTTGTTTCCCCTTTTATATAAAACTCTTTCTTTCCAGTATATTCAGAAAGACTTGCACGTTAAAACCATTTAAATGTAGCTGAATCTACATTTTTGTCAGTGATGGAATTAATAAAACTACTATTAAACGATCGATGTTCTCTACAGACTGATACTACTTAATTTGCTTTCCACTCAGTGTTTTATGAAGTGAAGAGCAAAATTTCTATATAATAGCCTTCAGAATACAGACTCCCCCCATCAAACATTTTGTACAAAATAAACCAAATTTATTAATATCTGACCTTGAATATTAATGAAGAAGAGCAAGGAGATAGACCAGACTTATCAAAGTAAAGAGATGCATACCAATATGGACAGATACCTACATGAGTTAGACACAGAAGTATGTCCCAAATGTATATGTTATTCTGTGACTTAAAAAGATTTATGATTTCTACATATTAGAAATGGCTGTTTTTCTTTGTCACTCCATTGCTTGATTATAGTAAAATATTTAAGAAAATATAATATCTTTTCTAAGGACAGGGGAATTAGAGTAAGTTTAAGCTGCCTTGATGTTTTGAATCTGAGCAACATACTAGCAGGGCTTAACCACTTTTTTAGTTAGATGTTAAGAAAATGGTTGAGTACTGGAACAGTGGAATATTTTCTCAAGATCTTTAAGTTACCTGTGACTTCTTTTTCCAGCTTTCTTACTTTTCCTGGCATTAAGGGGCATTGAGAGAGCTCGAAATGTCCCTATCTATGTCATTTCTTCTCATATTCTGCCCTACAAGCTCCACTATCCATCTCTTGACAATTTGTCCAACAGAGAAATGATTTCATTCTTCTATAAGATATTTTGATATTTCTGCTGCTAGGGCCTACATTGTCACTTGGTTTATAACTGGGTGTGTGGAGTTATGGTAAGTCCAGCATACTACTACTCATCATGCTAAACAAAGAGCACAGTATGGTGACAGCAGGATTCTGGAGTGGAACAGTCAGATCTGGCAAATTTCTTTTATGAAACAATTTACTGGTAGTTCTGTCAAGCTCTGTTCTACCTGAGGGCCTTACGTTCCATGGTTCAGTTGTAAAAATAAAAAAACAGAGATGTGTTGTCAAGATATTATTTCAAGTTTAAGTTTCTTAAACTTCTTTCCTACAGATACATTACTTTCTCTTAGTAAAGCATTTGACAGTAAATCGTGCTCATTTTTAAGTGAGAAATGAATCTAAAATGGTTTGGATAGCAAAGCTTTCATAGAGTGAAAATTTGCTTAAATTTTGTAGAGAAAAGATATTGATAAAAGCAATACGTTAGGTGGGCAGAAGGGTGGTGTTTTGTTACAGGGGATAGATGTAACATATTCATTAATGTGTTTGACAAGGAGGGCCCTAATTAGTGTATAGTAATAAAATAAGATTTTAAAAAAGAGAACTGGAAAAATTATAGAATCATAGACAAGCAGGGCTGAATGGGACCTCCAAAGGTAATCTAGTTCAACCCCCTACCTGAGGCAGGTTCATCCCTATCCAAACTATACCATACAAACTGTAATTTAAACTCTATCTAAGAATACTGTTAATTCTGACCCAACACAGATCAAACATCCTAACCTGCCATAGGAAAAGCAGGGGAGCCATGGCACCCAATGTCCTACTTCTATAACATGTAGTCAATATATGCTCAAGGAACCCTGGGTAGGGGGCCATCCCCTCCCTGCACCTCCTCCCTCTCCCTGCCCCACTACAGAGGAAAGCAGAAACCCCCGCTGTCCATACTAATCTGAGTGTGGGGTAAAATTCCTTCTTGACAGTAGGTCTGACCCTGAACAGAGGGGCAATACTCTCTAGGCAGAAGCCTCGGGCTTTGCTTCCAGAAGGAGCATTGATACACCCCAGTCAAAGTCTCCAGCCTTGGTTGTAACCAACACCCAATGCCTCTGGGAAGTCTTAAAGAAAACCCAGACATGTGTAGCAGAAATTTGGGGCAAGGGTGGTGAGGGCAATCAGCAAAGTCCAGAAGCATGGGAAATACCCATGGTGGAACATAGGTATAGCTATGCCTAGATCATCCTGTCCAAGGGCTGTCCAGTCTCTTCTTGAACACCTTCAGTGATCCAAAGTTCACTACTTCTCTAAGCAGTCTATTCTACTGACTCACTATTCTAACAGTAAAGAAGTTTTTCGGGAAATCCAATTTAAACTTACATTGCTGCAACCTGAACCAATTGGTCCACATCCTCTTCTCTGCAGCAAGAGAGAAAAGATGCTTTTCTTTTTTTTTATGGTAGCCCTTCAAATATTTGAAGACTGCTATCATGTCCACTCTTAAGCACCTTTTCTGCAAGCTGAACAGGCCTGGCTCCTTCAGCTTCTCCTTGTATGACTTGCCTTCCAAGCCCTTAATCATCTTTTTTGCACACCTCTTGACCCTCTCTAACTTCTCCACATCCTTTTGAAAATGTGGAACCCAAAGCTGCACACAGTATTCCAGATAAGGGCTAACCAGTGCCAAGTACAGATGCACTATCAACTCCAGTGTCTTGCACCAAATGCTTGTATTGATGCAGCCCAAAACTGTATTCACTTTTTGTGCAGCTGCATCACACTGCAGACTCAATATGACTCTCAAGTCAAGACTTTCAAGTCCTTTTTCATAGTCCTGCCATCCAACCATTTTTTATTTGTGTATTCCTCCCCAGGTGTATCACCTTGCATTTGTCCACATTGGACTTCACCCTGTTAGCTCTAGCCCAACTTTCCAATCTCTCAAAATCCTTCTGAACTGCGCTTACATCCTTCAATGCGTTCATAATCCTTCCCAGTTTTATGTAATCTGCAAACTCAATCAAGAAACTTTCTATGCCAGCATCCAAATTGTTAATACATATGTTGAAAAGCATGGCCTAGGACAGACCCCTGTGGAACTCCACTTGAAAGCTCCTGCCATTTTGACATGGAGTCATTAATAATTGCCTTTTGCTTGTGGCTATTAAGCCAGTTACCCAACCACGTGATAATATTTTTATCCAGCCCATATTTCTCCAATTTATAAGAAGGTCATGTGGGACCTTATCAAAAGCCTTGCTGATGTCCAGATACACTATATCCAGCATTCCCTTCCCAAGTAGTTACCTTGTCAAAGAATAGGGTCAGGTTTTGTTTGGCATGATTGATCTGTTTTTCATAAATCCATGCGGGCTGATTTCAATCAGCCTTTCCTCCTCCAGATTCTTGTAAATGGATATGCTTCAGTAACTTCCCACATACTGAGGTGAGGCTTACTTGTCTGTAGTTCCCCCAAGTCCTCCTTCTTGCCTTTTTTAAAATAGGGGCACTACATTTTCCCTTTTTCCAGTCCTCTGGTACTTGGCCCATCTCCCACAGCTTCATGAAGACTATTGCCAACAGCTCTGAGATCTCCTCTGCCAGTTTTTTCAGGACCCTGGGATGAAGATCATCTGGCCCTGCTGACTTGAATTCAGCCAGACCCAATGAAAGCTCTCAGGCTATTTCTTTTCTTAGTTTCTCCATCTGCTTTCCTCCTTCCTTGCCCAAATAATCTTTATTAGGTGTTTGACTTCAGCTTAATTTTTTTTATGAGGACTGAGGCAAAGTATCCTCAACGTATGAGTAGTTTTACCTTCTTTGCCTCTTCCATTAGAAGTTCCCCCTGGTTTGTTAAAAGAGGACCCACAACTTTGTCCTTCTTTTGTGGACAACATACTTATAGAAGCTTTCTTGTTTTCCTTAACCGCCATTGCCAGGTGCAGCTTATTCTTTATCTTTGCCTCCCTGCAGGTACTTACTATTTCCTGGTAAGTAGGCAAAAGCAATTTAAGGTACCTGTGAAAGTAGCATCTGACATTTGCATACTTAATAGAACATAAAAAACTGAAATTTGATAAAAGCACAATAGCAAATAAAAAAAAAACAACCTTCCAATAATCAAATGGGATCATTCATATCTAAATTCATCATCTGTATCTCAGTCCAGTGCCACCTTCTGATGCAAAATAAAATTTTTCTTATGCACAAACTAAAATCTAGTGAAAGACTTATGTATTTTTTCTTAGGGTTCTTTTTTTAAAATCCATGATCAAAGACTTGCAAAAATTTCTATCATCTTTTATAAAAAATATTATTCAGTACATTTTCTTTGAGTTTTCATTATTTTGTTTTTCCCTCATTTTGATTCATGTTTTAATTTTCTTTTTTTCTTTTTCCTATTTAAATTTCTTTTCTTTTCTTTTCTTTACCTTTTTGCTGTTTTAAGGAATACAGTATTATTATACTTAGCACCTAGTTGGACCAGCAAATATTTTCCTGTAATGAAGTTCCATGAATCAGCTAGGTAAGATCAAGTGTTGCCTTATTACATACCCATCATCCCAGAATCAATAATCTGTATCTCTGCCACAGACAGAAACTGCAAATTCTTATCCTCTACACTAGACACATTTCCTGGTGGCATATCAGATCAAATGATTTTCTATTAAAACCCAAACTCCACATAGTCAAGTAGAATCAATCTGAAATTACTTTTCTCAGTGTGCTATATCCTCAGGTCTGTGTCTTATTCCATCAAATTTAGTCAGCCTCTTCTTCAAAGCATTTGGTATCTTATTCAGTCATATTAGCAAAATCCATCTCCCTTTTAAAAGTTTAGCACTTAAATCTTAAAGTGCTTAAATCATTTTTGGGAGAAAACAGGTTTTGGAGAAAGCATTCCATTTATCATGTTTACTCCAAGTCAAAGACATTCTACTCCAATTTTTTAAATTATCATTTAAGAGCCAGTGGGTTTTTAAGTAATATATGAAGTAAACTCTGCAGTTGCAGATTAGCTATTTCTCAGTCATCTTGGGTAGAGTTTATTTTTGGGAGATTCCACAGCTGTTCTACAACAGCTTGTTCTGCTGCTTACAGATAGAAAAGTGTTTTTCCTCATCGGATTTGTTCTAAAACTGTATTGCTGCAATATAATTTCATTGCTATGCATTCTATCCTCTGTGGTGAGGCAGAACAAATTTTCTATATCTTGTGCAGGACAGTCTTTCAAGTATTTGAGAATTGGTATCATATCCATTCCCCTTTAATCTTCTTTTATCCAAACTAAAACTACTTAATTAACTCAATCCTTTCCCATTCAGCTTGCTTTCTAATCCCTTTGACATCTTCATTGATCACCTATGGACTGTCTCCAGTTTCTCTATATCCTTCTTAAAATGTAAGTGCTAGAATTGTACATGATTATACAGATGAAGCCTAACTACCGTTGACTAGAGTAACATGGTCACCTCTTATCTTTCATACAATGTTTCTGTTTTGATAAAACATTTTTAGCTTGGAGACTGACTTGCTGTGGTTCCTTCATATACAGGTCCTGCAGTACTTTATGAGATAGCATAGGATCAGTTTGAGAGAGGGTGGGCACATCTATGCATGTCTCTATGGCACCTTTGTTACTGCACAGTCATTTAGTACTTCCTTTTGTAAGTACTATATGATGGGTAATAAGAAGGGTTTCTACAAGCATGTCAGTAGCAAGAGGAGGATCAGGGAAATTGTGGGTTCCTGATTAAATGGGGAAGGCAACCTTGTGACAGAAAATGCAGAAAAGACTGAAGGCCTTTTTTGCCTCAGTATTCATAGGCAAGGTCAGCTCCCAGACTGTTGCACAGGGCAGCACAATTTGGGGAGAAGGTAAGCAGCTCTCAGTGATGCGAGAACAGGTTAAGGACTACTTAGAAATGCTGGACATGTACAAGTCCATGGGGCTGGATGGGATGCACCCGAGGGTGCTGAGGAAGCCATCATCTTTGAAAACTCATGGTGATCGGGAGAGGTCCTGAATGATTGGAAAAGGGCGAACATAATGCTCATATTTAAGCAAGAGAAAAAGGAGGATCCACAGTACTACAGACAGTCAGCCTCACCTCAGTCCCTGGAAAAATCATGGAGCAGATCCTCAAGGAATCTATTTACCACAGATGGTTTCATAGTTTCATAGTAGGTAGGGTCGGAAGGGACCTGAGCCTGCCATGGGCAGGAAAGAATGCTGGGGTATAAGGACCCCAGCTAGGTCTCTATCTAGCCTCCTTTTGAAGACCCCCAGGGTAGGAGTGAGCACCACCTCCCTTGGAAGTTGGTTTCAGATCCAAGCTGCCCTGACAGTGAAATTGTGCCTCCTGATATCTAGCCTGAATCTACTGTCTGTCAACTTATGGCCATTATACCTTGTTACTCTCAGTAGTACTTGGGGGAACAGGGACTCTCCCATCGCCTGCTGGTCTCCCTTGGCCAGTTTATAGACAGCCACCAGATCCCCTCTCAGCCTTCTCTTGTGGAGGCTGAACAAGTTCAGGTCTCATAGCCTCTCCTTGTAGGGCCTGCCCTGCTGCCCCTAATCCTGTGAGTGGCCCTCCTCTGGACCCTCTCAATGTTGTCCACATCCCTCCTGAAGTGCAGCACCCAGAACTGGACTCAGTACTCCAACTACAGCCTGACCAGTGTCATATAGAGGAGGAGGATCACCTCCTTTGACCTGCTCATGATGCATCTGTGGATGCATGACAAGGTGCGGTTAGCCTTCCTGACTGAGTCCCCACATTGGCAGCCCATGTTCATCTTGGAGTCTATAATGACTCCAAGATCCTTTTCTGCCTCTGTGCTGATGAGAAGGGAGTTCCACAGCCTGTAGGTATGCTGCTGGTTCTTTCTCCCTAGGTGCAGTACCCTGCACTTGTCAGTATTGAGCCCCATCTTATTCTCATCCGCCCACCCCTGTAACCTGTCCAGATCAAATTGCAACCTGTCCCTCCCTTCTAGCGTGCCCACTTCTCCCCACATCTTAGTGTCATCTGTGAATTTGAACAAGGTGCTTTTCACCCCCTCGTCCAAGTCGCTGATGAAGATTTTGAAGAGTGCAGGCCCTAGGACCGAGCCCTGGGGGACCCCACTGCCCATATCCCTCCAAGTCGAGAATGACCCGTTCACCACCACTCTCTGTGTGCGGCCGTCCAGTCAATCAGTGACCCATCTGATTGTGTAGGCATCAACACCACAGTCTCCTAATTTTTTAACGAGAATGGAGTGAGAGACAGTGTCGAAGGCCTTCCTAAAGTCCAGAAAGTCTACCTCCACCGTGACACCTGCATCCAAAGATTTTGTGACCTGGTCATAGAAGGCCACCAGATTGGTCTAATAGGACCTGTCTCTAATGAACCCATGTTGGTTGCCCCTAAGCATACACTCCCTTGCTTGCCCCTTGCAGATGTGCACCTGCATAAGTTTGTCAAAGAGCTTCCCCAGGACTGAGGTAAGACTAACGGGCCTATAGTTTCCTGGGTCCTCCTTCCTCCCTTTTTTGAAAATGGGGACCACATTGGCTCTTTTCCAGTTCTCTGGCACTTTGCCGGAGCACCACGAGTGCTTGTAAAGCCATGCCAGGGGTCCCGCAATGACCTCTGCTAATTCCCTCAGCACTCTGGGGTGGAGATCATCAGGATCTGCTGATTTGAACATGTCCAGTCCCTTCAGAAGTTCCTTAACTAGGTCGTCTCTAACCCTGGACCTTGCTGCACCTCCCCTGGGACCATCAGGGATCCCGGTGGGGGGGGGGGGGATGACTTGGTCCCTGCTCAGAAAAATGAAGATAAAGAAATTGTTAAATACATTAACTTTTTCATCTGGTGAGACCACCAGATTTCCAAGCCTATCTTGCAGAGGCCCCATGTTACACGGAACCTTCTTTTTACCCCCCATGTATTTAAAAATGGATTTCTTGTTATCTTTGATCCGGGTTGTTAGTCCCAGTTCCATCTCCACCTTGGCCTTCCTCACAGTCCCCCTACAGTCCTGAGCAATGGAGGTATAGTCCTCCCTGGTGATAGCCCCTCCCTGCCATTGGATGTATGCCTCCTTCTTACCTTTGAAATGTTCCTGGATGCTTTTGGTGAGCCATGAGGGCTTTTGAGAACTCTTTCCCCCTTTGATCTGTGTTGGGATTGCCACCCTTTGGCCTTGGAGGATCATCTCCTTCAGGAATGACCACTTTTCTTGGACTCCCAAATCCGCACCCCTCTGGGACATCAGTGCCTCCCCAACTAGTCTCCTTAGCTCAATGAAATCTGCCCTCCTGAAGTCTAGAGCTGCTGTCTTGCTGCAGGCCTTTGCCACCCTGCGCTGAATGGTGAATTCCAGTAGGCAATGATCGAGCACCCGCAGTCCCCTCACCAGATCGTCGCTTGTGGCCAGGACCAGGTCTAACAAGGCATTTCCCCTCATGGGACTGTGCACCTCCTAGGTTAGATGGAGGTTCTGTAACACAGCTAGGTACCTATGTGAGCGGTCAGACCTAGCTGACTGCTCTTCCCAGCAAATGTCCAGATAATTTAGGCCACCCATGATGACCACATCCTTTGACTTAACTTCCTCTGTGAGCTGACCTGAGAATTCCTGGTCTAGCTCTTCTCCCTGGTTGGGTGGTCTGTA
>NW_017729024.1:17607354-17619366 GCF_001723915.1 Gavialis gangeticus | reverse complement strand
GGTGGTCTGTAATAGACCCCCACTGTTAAGTCCCTTTTCCCCCAACCCCCTTGTATTCTGATCCAGAGCACTTCAGTCTGCCCCTCCTTTGACCCAGTGCTGCTCATTGAGGATGTGAATTTTTCTTTGACATAGAGCGCCACACCCCCAACTTTCCTCCCTGTTCTATCCCTCCTGTACAGCTTATAGCCCTTGATGTTCTCCGCCCAGTTGTGTGTTGGATTCCACCACATTTTGGTGCGCCCCACTATGTCTGGGCTTGTGTTAGCCAACAGGAGAGCAAATTCCTCCTGCTTGTTCTCCATACTATGAGCATTACTGTATAGGCACTTAAGGCCTCCTGAAGGATTACACTGCCCCCCTAATCCCAGGACTATCTGGGTCTCTTACCTGGGTATTTCTTGTGCTCATCATCAGTCTTGGCTGGGCTGTTCTTGTGGGTGACACTTGGTTTGGTGTTCTGAGGCTCCCTCCAACCTCATCCTCCCCTTCCCCCAATGAGCCTAGTTTAATGCCTACTGGAGGAGATCAGCCAACCTAAAAGAGAACACACGCTTACCTTTGGGGGAGAGGTGAAGCCCATCCCACCCAAGCATGTCTCTTGTCTTGAAGTATGGGTCATAGTCCAAGAAGCCAAAGCCTGCCTTGATACACCATTCCCGAAGGCACAAGTTGACGTCTCTGATGAGGATCTCATGGCACCATCCACATCCACTCACTGGAAGGACAGATGAGAAGACCACCTGTTCCCCTGTCTCCTTCAGCTTGCCCCCCAGAACATGGTAGTCCTTCATCAGATGATTTGGGCTTCTCCACTTCTTCTAAGCACTTGAAGGAGAATAAGGTGATCAGGAGCAGTCAGCATGGATTCTCCAAGGGAAAGTCATGCCTGAGCAGCCTGATTGCCTTCTATGATGAAGTGTCTGGCTATGGGGATGTGGGGAGACTGGTGGATGTGGTGTACCTTGATTTTAGCAAGGCTTTAATATGATTCCCCACAACATTCTGCCAGGCAACCTAAGGAAGTATGGGCTGGATCAATGGACTGTAAGGTGGATAGAAAACTGTCTGGAGCATTGGGCTCAGAGGGTAGTAATCAATGGCTCAATGTCTACTTGGCAACCAGTATCAAGTGGAGTGCCTCAGGGGTCAGTCCAGGGGCTGGTTTTGTTCAGTTTCTTCATAATGATCTGGAAGGTGGCATACAGTGAACCCTCAGTGAGTTTGTTGAGGACACCAAGCTGGGGAGAGTAGTACATATGCTGGAGGGTAGGGCTAGGATTCAGAATGACCTAGACAAATTGGAGGATTTGGCCAAAAAGGAATCTCATGAGGTTCAACTAGAACATGTGCAAAGTCCTGTACTTAGGTCAGAACAATCCTATGTACCAATATAGGCTGGGGACAGACTGGTTGAGGAGCAGCTCTGCAGTAAAGGACCTGAGGGTACAGTGGGCAATAAGCTGAATATGAGCCAGCAGCGTGCCCTTGTTGCCAAGAAGGCTAATGTCATACTGGGCACCATTGGTAGGAGTGTTGCGAGTAAGTCAAGGAAAGTGATTATTCCCCTGTATTCAGCACTGGTGAGGCCATATCTGGAGTACTGCATTCAGTTTTTATACCCCCCTCCACCCGCTTCTTGACGGAACAAGGAGCAATTGTCTGAAGTTGCAGAAAGGGAAGTTTAGATTAGATTTTAGGAAGAATTTCATCACTAGGAGGGTAGTAAAACACGGCAACAGGTTACCAAGAGAGGCAGTACAATCTCCATCCTTGGAGTTTTTTTAAGGCCCAGCTCAATGAACCCATGGCTGAAATGATTTAGTTGGGAATGGTCCTCCTTTGAGCAGGGGGTTTGGACAAGATGACCTCCTGAAATCCCTTCCAAACCTAATTTTCCCTGATTGTATGGCACAGTAACAGCCCATACTGTGCTGTGCCATGGTGCATAGTCATTTTTAGGCCGTACATCACTGTAGCAACCTGCTATAAAGAGGGAGCTTATTGCTACAGCGATGTAGCTACAGCATCCCAGTTTTTGCCCTCCAATGCTACATCATGTATAGACACTGCCAGTTTCTAATACAAATGTAACAGAGGCCATGTCTACATGAGACATTTACTGCAGTGGACTAATTAGCTAGACTAATTAGCAAATGTCTTGCATCTACATATGCAGCCTAGTTAGGAAAGCATTAAACTCTGCAGCATGGTAGTAATACAAGCACTATCCTGTGGCAGAATCTTTTGCCACACAGCACTGTGCAGATGCACTGCATGTGTAGACACTAATGTGTCTGGCTGAAGCACAAGAGTGCTTTAGTGTGGGGACTGCCTGCCGCCGAGCCCCACACTGTAGCACCCTCATGCCCCAGCCAGACCCTGTAGTACACTGAGCCAGGTCAAAGCAGCCCCAAGCTGGCAGGCTGGTTCTGACCCAGGGAATCAGCCTGCTCAACATGCTGAAGTCCTGGGTGCACCTGAGAGTAATAAACTCTGGTGCAATAAACACTTCAAATTAATTGTGTGTAGACACTCCCAGTATATAACAAAATAGTAAAATAATGTACTTTTAGTTATTTGGCTGACAAATTCATCTGTTTTAAATTATGAATGAGGAATTAATATTGAAATTCATAGAGTTAAACAATTAGAATATTCTTAAGTTACTGCTTTTTATTCATTAAAAAGCACTGTCAGTGAATAAACGTTACTCATAACTCAGAATACTCATAACTAGTTGTCTAGTGTACATAGTAGTTACATGGCTAAAACACTATAATCTTGAACTACAAAAGAGATCACTTTATTTTCAAATTAGAAAGTTTAGCTGCTTGGATAAATGAAATTTATAAAGTTTGGGCACTGCAGTTTAAAACCCATTATTAATAAAAACCAATATAAATTATGTTTTATATAAATGTATGTGTATTTTATCTTGAACTTTTAAGGTAAGTGTTTCACATTCATAGAGATACAATACATTAATTACTTACAAGTATTGCATAACTGATTGAATCAACATGTTCACAATGAGTAGTCATCAATGGCTCAAAGGCTAGTTGGGAGGAGGCATAAAGTGGGGTTTCCCAGGGTCTGTACTGGGTCCACTATTTTTTACCAGTTTCATTAATGAGCTGGATGATGGGACTGAGTGCACACTTAGCAAATGTCTGGGTGATACCAAGTTGGGTGGAATTGCAGGTACTCTGGAGACTAGGGCTAAGATCAAGAATGATCTGGCTAGATTGGAAAAATGGTCCAAAATCAATCGGATGAAAGAAGAACAAATCCTTTAAATGGAAATGGATTAATTGCATGTATAGATACAGACTAGGGAATGCTTGCCTAGGTTTTAATATTGCCTACATCGGGGTTACAAAGGACTATAAAATGAATCAGAGCCAACAGTGTGCTCTTGTTGCCAAAAATACCAGCAGCATATTGAGTTGCGTTAACGGGAGTGTCACTTGCAAGTCAAGTAAGTGGCTGTTCTGCTTTATTCAGCATTGGTTAGGCCCCACCTGGAGTACTGCATCCTGTTTTTGACTACATTCTTCAGGAAGAAAGTGGGCAAATTAGGAAGAATCCAGAAGTGTGGGACAAAACTGATTAGCAGCCTGGTAAACATGACTTGTAAGAAAAGGGGGGAGGGAGGGTTGGAGAGTGTGATTTGGTAGCAAACTTCAGATACTTGAAAGGCAATTGGAAAGTGGTTGGAAATAGCCTTTTCTCTGTAGATATAAGGGACAGGGCAAGGCACAAGGACCTCAAACTTCAATAGAGGAAATTTTAGTTTGGAGACTAGGAAGAATTTCCTCATGATAAGAGTGGTAAGCATTAGAACAGGCTACTTAGAGAAGTTGTGGAATCTCCATTCCTGGAAATTTTTAAGAGCAGATTAGACAGATATTTGGCTGGGCTAGTTTAGTCAGGGATGATCCTGCTTTGACCAGGGGCTGACCTAGGTGATCTCATGAAGTCCCTTTTAGCCCTACTTTCCTATGATACTATAACTCATTACCACCATTATTTTCAGACATCAATATTTGGTGTATAGAGTACATGGCCCACTTAACGTGTTTTGACTGCAAAACATGGACAAAAGGATTCAGCTTTCTTTTATATGTCTATTGCTGCCATTTCCTGTAAAATAAGGAAAATATTTTCCTTATTTCCAAATACTGAGCAAAGTGCTATTCATTAAAATAAATGTCAGATGTGAAGAACAGGGCCCTGCAGTGCACTTCTTTACCAAAGTATCAGAGGCTTTGTGGGGGAGGTTTAATTCTTATTTTTAAAAGAGGGCTCAAATTGGCCTCCAGATAATCTACTTAATAGTGCCACAACTTTTTTAGAGATGCAAGGTTATTTTGGAAACATAGCCCTCAGATATCTAGACTCATAATTTGTTAGTTAAGTCTGGTAATTAGATATCTTGTTGCTTTAAAATTGCCCATAGGTATCCATGATAAAACTTTAGAATGAAAATCCAAGATTACTTCTGGTCATTAAATTTTTAATTTTAAGCCATTGTTATTTTCTATTTGTAAGAGAACCCAATCCAATTTACACCAATAGATATTTGAAATTAATTTCGTAAGCCTAGTATCTGTACCCTGTCCCTCATGAATTTAGTCAATGAAACAGAAATATTTTAAAGTTAATTAGCCCAGCTACATTAAAGTAGTAGAAAGCTTCATCTGCATGCATAATAAATAATATTATTTTAGCCTTGCCGTGATTACTGAGGGTTCTGCCTGCTGCCTTAGAGAAAATTGCAAGGCACAAATATTTGATTTTTATTAGTGTTGTTACTCATTTGGTTATGTACTAGCCTTCCTAAAGGCCTAGTGAGCATGTCCTCAAAGAAGACTAGATGATAATTACACATCACATTTACCCTAATGATGAGTATACATTTGGAAAATATTTAAATGTTTGTGAAAATGCCATTGTACCAAATTGTTATCAAATGATCAAAAATGGATGCTTGGTAGAAAAGGAAATGCTTACAGGATACTATCAGTGCTAAATTAAAATTGGCCCAGATTTAATTTTTCTTGAGAGAATAGGTTTCTGACCTTTTGAAACCTTTAATTCTTACTAAGATGGGAGGAAACTGAATTTGATCTAGTCTAAGATTAAATGAATGGGTCAGATCTTCAGCTGATAAACTGGTATAGCTTCATTGGCTATGGAACTATTATGATCTATACCAGATGAAGATATAATTTTCAATTTAAGTGCTATTTTATCTTTCCTCACAATAAAAAGAGCAAGGATTTGCTCTCTTTCAGAATGGCTCTCAGTAAAGTTTATTGAAAGAAATCTTTAAAACTTTTTCCACAAAAAATGGGATTTTACTGTGACAACATTTTACACAAAAATTATCTGGCTATTGTAAAAATCTGTTTTTTTCATCAACAAACGAGATACCTTGAAACACTAAACTAATTTGATTTGGCAATGACTGTAAAGTGCCTTGTGGGATTTATACTTCAATTTCCTCATTTTCATTCTTCTCTGTGGTTTAGGTACCCCTAGTTAGAATATATGTCTTGTGATACTTGAAATACTGTGGAATATACGTCCCGTGATACTGCTAAATTCATAAAGCAAAGACTATGCTTTATGCATGGAACAAAGTACATACCATAAAAGTAAAATGGGATTACCCAAATTACAGCTACCCTGGTATACCATTGCAGCATTTCTGAATTGCATCCTCCTTATTTTCAGCCAAAATATTTTTTTTTCAGTTTTTCTCAAAAAAAAAATCCTGGAGAAGATCCTGTCATGAGCAGGGAGATGGACTACATACTCTACTTTCCTGCAATCCTGTGATTTAGTGTGCCATCTTTGTACATGCTGAGGAAAACTTCCAGATTGTGCTGGATCTTTTTGGAGAAGCCTATGAACTTCAGGCCTCTCCCTCAACACTGAGAAGACTAAAGTGCTCTATCATCCTGTCCTGGGCAAGGAATGTAACTGCCCTTCCCAAATTACCATCAAGGGAAAGACCTGGGAGATAGTCATCATCTCCACCCTACTCTACAAATATGAAATATGCATGGCCTTCTGCCATCATCTCTAGAGCCTGAACAGGTATCACCAGCTATGTCTCTGGAAAATCCTCCACATCAAATAGGAAGACTCCCCAGTAAATGCCAGCATCCTTGGTGAAGCCAATGTTACCAGCATTGAGTTGGTGATCCTCAAGCACCAACTTCACTGGACTAGACATTGTGTACAGTTACCCAACTCTCAACTCCCCAAACAAGTACTCTACTCCCATCTTAGTAGTAGCCTGAGATCTCACAGTAGCCAGAGGAAATGCTACAAGAGAAATCCCAGCCTACAGCCTATTTTCCCCTATAGAAAGAACTGCAACTTCTGCATGTAAACTCTTAAGTCACCTGAAGACCCATCAATGAGTTGTGAGATCATCCTCAAATTGAGGAACTGCTGAAGACGATAATCCTGTGATACCTATATGACCCTATATAAGCATTTACATTTCACTTAAAAAAATCCAGATTTTCTGTGTGTACTTTTTGCCAACCAACTTTAGCTATGGAGCCTGCCCATAACATATATGGATATTCTTGGATCTACTGAAGGTAACTTCTCTACCATATAAGTTGTTTCCTACAATGGAAAGGATACTTTGATAAATGCAATAGAGCAAGCAAATCTGGAGAGGGAATATGCGTATACTTCCTAGTCCTGTTCATATATAATATGAAGTGCTCTACTCTCTGCTTGTGGTGCTATCTCCCCTCATTATGCACATCCCAGGCCTCCATCAAGTTCTGAAAAGAAATTAGACTGTTTTGTGGGAAGCTTCTGACTGTTCTTTACCATACAATAGGATCAGATCCATGTGCAAATGGTTTTTATTATATACACATCTTGAAGACATATATCCCCAAAGCACCTTTGCCTACTTAAATGGCCCCTCAAAGGAACTTCACTTAGATCTTAGGTCTTTTACCAACATAATTCTCTTTCTCTCAGACTCAGTTTTCAAGTTGTGGTCCTTTTTCCATTTACTGTGAGAGTCTCAGCAGGTCTTCATTTAATTTAGAGCTGCAACTCTGTTCTCTCTCAGAAACAATACTGGAAAGAGGTAGTTAGCTGTGTTTGTCTGAAGTCAGACAGAAGGTAGGGCAGGGTAATACCTTAGAGGCTTTTTCAGAAAGGCATAAGCTTCCATAGGAGACAGATGACTTAGATGCTACTTAGTCAAGTAGCAAAATGAGTATGGCACTGGGGGCCTGGCAGCAGGGCCCAGGGACTTCTTCCTGATTGGTTCTCCATGGCATTATGTTTAATTTTATTGGGTGAGCATTTGGTAACGTTTTTGCAAGTATTGTTTTCTGTATAGAAGAAAGAGTGAGGCTCTTGGAGAGCTGAGGAGAAAAAATGCTAGTCTCATGGAGGATAGCGAGTTGAAGAGAAAGAGAAGTCCTTAGACAGAGTAGAGAAAAAAGCAAAGGAGGAGTTTGATGAAAGACAGTGTGGAGAGTATCATTCCAAGGAGGCCAGAGTGGAATCTGAGGAAGGACAGAGGAAGCTGTAGTGGCACAATGAAGACTGTTTGCTTGGAGCTGAGAAGTTTGCTGTGCTTTTGGGATGTCAGCACTTAACCCCCACCCTCCTCCCCTCTGTAAGATGATCAAAACACCCCTAGAACTCTCTATGATGGCAGTACTAGAGATCACCAGAGTAGCCAGGGACAGAGAAGAGCCAGGATATCAAAGCCAGAAGCTTTCTCTTTGTGAAGGCATAACAGGATTGGCTTCAGGGGTCCTTCAGGAGACAGAGAACAAAGGTGACTGCTTCTTGGTGAATCCCAAGGACAGAGCTTCCCCTCAAAAGTGGCATGATCCATGATGGGGCATTTGTTTTAACAATGTCCTGAACAAGATAAAACCAATCCATTCCATTTTCCTTGGCAGGATGTCAACAAAATCAAGATTAGCAATCTGCATTAATCACCACTTGCCAGTAACTCCACATTCCACAGAAGACCTACCCAGTAAGCCAGGACCACCAAGATGCACATAACATTTGTAAATTTGATACAATTATCTGTGAATATCACTGGGTCCCATAGCATCTGTAGCACTTAATTAAAATAGTCTTGAATATTTGATACTTTAAAAGTCTGGATCTTCCACAACACAAATCAGTTCTGTTTTACTGGCTGTATCTACATGACACCCTCACTGTGCAGTAGTTCATTACTACTGTACAGTAGCATCACAGGGTACAAACCATGACATGACACTACTGCATAGTAATACCAAGCTACTGCACAGTCAGCATCACCAGGAAGCCATGCAGGGACATGGCTGCGCTACTGCACAGTAGTAATGCCAGTTACTGCACAGGCATCTAGTACTACATTTCTAAAGTACTAAATGACTGCGTAGTAACAGCTGTGCAATCAGTGTCTCATGTAGATGCAGCCACTTAGAATTAAATTTGTATGTATGGGACGGTCGTTGCACAGACTGCGGGCAATTCAGTTTTTACATTCATATTTTGAAGATTTATGTTTAAAGCATTCCTTAAAAGCACAAAAAAACCATATAGATTTTTCCTCTCCACAGCTGGATGGCATCACATAAGAAATTTGGGTTATCTGAAAACCACATGAACAAAATGACCATACTTTAAAAAATGTAGTAATTTTCATCGTATTCAACTGTAAGAAGAAAAATCTTCCCCGTTTGCAATAAATAACCTATTGAAAGCAATAAAATTAGTTGTAGTTCCTAGCAATTTGTTTTCTATGATTGCACGCACACATTATATTGTTGTTAGAAAGATGCTCTGGAATACTGGGCTACTAAAAGTTCATGCAGCCAGACCAGTAGTGTCTTTCAAACTAAACTCATGTAGAGTAGACATTATTTATTTAGGAGATTTTTTTAAAAGTGTGCTTAATAAAATCGGGAAAGTGAATGTACAAAATCCCCCAAAGGTTTGCAGGATGTAACTTTAAGGACTTTCACAGATCAAAACCAACACCCAGAACTGCATTCAGAAAAAAATGGAAGGCAATGTAGATCATGCATTGCAAAGCTCATATTCACTCTGCAAGAAACACCACAGAGAGAAAAGCTACATTGTGCACTGGGAGTTCTGTGTGGCTGTATAATGCAGTAGTATGAATGGGATTCTGGATTAACCTCAACTGGATAACTATGAAGATGTCCTTAAGAGAAAACATCTTTCTCTGCATAATAGCAGGAGAATGTATAGTTCTGCAACTTAGTTGCTTACACACAGGCAGGGATCCAACTTCAAAGAGAAAATTTACTAATAACACTTCGATAATCCTCCTCAAAGAGCATTTGTGAAGAGCATTTGTGAACTGCCATAGCTGACAGTCCAGCAACTGAAAGAGAAACAGAACAGATGAATAAAGATGAATGCATTTTCAAAGCATGTGAAACTTTACATCTTTAGAGTGGTAGTGTAGAAGAGTTGGGTGGATTGAAGCTGAGCTGGAAATAGAAAAATGAAAGAATAGAAAAATAATGTGCCCAATTCTTTCTTTATCCACATTATTTCTTTTACAGTAAGTATTATGTTTTCCCTTATTTTTTCTCTATCACTGTAGCCACTGGAGTTTGTCAATACTGACTCCTGTCATGGGCAGAAGTACAGTAGTTAGTAAGTATGGCCAAGTCATGTTACTAGCCCATGCAAGTTACTTAAAAATATTGATCTTTGCCAGCAATGTTGTGTCCTACTTTCATCACACAGGTCTTACCTCAGTCCTGCTTCCTTTTTTCTTGTGTAGCAATGCCTTTGCACTCTCAAATTAACATCTCTTTTCCCTTCCTAGTTAGCTTGACATTTCTCCCAAGCTGAACTTTAATTAGAGACCACATATAAAAATTGGCTTTAAGTTATCTGGGCCTGGGTTTGTCATCTGTAAACTAGGGATAGTTCTTGGCTATCTGATATGGGTGTTGCATGATCAAATCAATTACGACAATATTATTACTGCTTTTAGTTTTAGTCCCACACTGGGAGTGGAGTGACGTTTCACTGCACCAGAGAGAGCAGAAGGACTGAATTTCAAGGAGGGGCAGAGCTTGCTGGCATGCAGGAGGCAAGGCTGTGTGTACAACTGCTATCCTCTTCCCAGGCCCAGGAGGCAGGTCAGAAGATGCAGGCAGGAGAGAAGAGTACTGTTGACCAGACTGTCCAGTTGGCTGGTTGCAAGCTTTAGTTAAAAAGGTGAGAGGATCCTTGAAAGCAAGTTTGTTTTGGATCAAGAGTAAAAGGAGAGACACTTGGAGAGGAGACTTTTTCCCATTTATCCTAAAATAAATAAACAACTGTCCTAATATAACTAAGTAACACCACGCAACTATTCAGTGACTAATACTAAACAGTTACAGTTGCCATAGGAAAAAAAAAGGATCAGCCTGACCTATGGTCCCAATAACCAATTTAAAATTCAAATCCAGTACACATCCTGTAGTAAATAAAATGACTGTAGTCATCAGGTTTATTATTAGTTATAAACTAATAACTTTATTTTTAAACTGCTTACATTGATGTATTCTGGTGGTGCAGCCTCAGGATGCCTGCAGAGAGAATCCCAGAGCTTGTGGATAACTTATAGCTAAATGACATAATAACTAGCACCTCATGCAGACAGATCAGCAGAACCCCACTGAGGAGAATTGCCTGTGGCTAAAATCAATCCTGTGATGAACTGGCAACCACAGAATAGATATTGTAGCATATTGGGGGCTCTTGTTTAGTTTTGCTTTTTTTTTTGTCAATAATGGAGCATCTGTACTTTGAATGGACTGATACTGAGCCAAAAAGATGTCAAGCATCACAGCAAACAACAATACACTAGCCAGTGCTCAAGGTGATAGAAACATGAATTGAAACTATCTGCATTCTGAGAATAGAGATATAATCTTAGAAATTTCTTGTACAGGTATAAAGGAAACCTTAATAATGCTGGCTTCACAATACATGCTGACTTTTAGATTTCTAACACCTACAATAGTATTAATTTCATTGTCAATATGATGCAATTTAATAGGAGACAACTAGCTAAAAACCAATGAGAACTCCATAATAGTCTTCTATTTTAAATGCATTTATTTAAATAAATCTTGTTGTATCCCAGTGCTTATACACATCATCCTCCACGCCACCTGAATCAATATTAGACTCAAATGATAGAGAAATCTGAGTTCCAGCAGCTTAACAATGAAAGCTCATCAAATGTTTGTGAATGTCTTGCCCAGTGGCAACATGTAAATTGCAACCAGTAAATAGGGCAGAAGATGAGCAAAAGCCTCCTGCTGACATAAAATGACATCTGTTAGCTAGATAAGAGCAGAACCAATGCAATCAGTCTGCTGCCAGCACGACACTTAAATTCTGGCTCAATCTAGCATGATGTGATGATCAGCTATATCATTCAGAAGTGGTTCTTAAAGTGTGGTTCTACCCTGAAGATGTGACTCCATAAAAATGGCACAGTAGGGTACTATCTTTATTGTCTCTAAATGACTCCAGGTCAAAATTGCTCATTTTGCAAGAAAATGTTTTCTTTTCATTTCCTTTTCTCCCTCCCCTCCCCTCTAACTGCCAGTTCTGAAATCAAATCTTGGGATCTGATCATCAAATTGTGGGTTTTTTTCAAAGCAGGCCCATGAATCCTATGACAAAAGTCACCTATGGATTTGCAGAACTATAAATTTCATAGCTCAACTCAATTTCCTAGTACATTTCTAAACCTTTTTCTATACAAGTGGAACTGATAGCACACTAAGAATCTCTCTGATTCAAGATGCGGAAGCAATTGGTGATTGTGAACAAGAATCTCTGAAGCTAGTTGGGAGATGTTCAATGATGATAGTGAGAGGGGTGCTGGGTAGGACTGTGTAAAGCTTTGTTAGCTGATTCAATTTGGAGGAGATTCGGCCCAATTCAGGAGCCGAATCTCTGAATCCAAGT
>NW_017729024.1:17602018-17602354 GCF_001723915.1 Gavialis gangeticus | reverse complement strand
TTAGTCGGGGAGGGGGGAAGGGGAATGCAGGATGTGGGAGTAGTAGAGCTCAGAGTGGGGGCTTTTCCCTGCTGCTGCTTGTCCAGGCAGGGGCAGGGGGAGGATGTGGGCACAGCTTGCTTTGGGCAGACGGGGGCAAGCAGCAGCAGGGCATAGCCCCCACTCCCAATGCTGCTGCACCTGCATCCATCCCCAGCCCCAATTCCTCCATGCCAGCCAGCAAGTGGCAGCAGGGCAGAGCCCCCACTTCCAGTGCTGATGCAGGCACAGCAGTGTTGGGAGCAGGGACTATGCCCTATTGCCACATGGAGCAAGCCACACTTGCATCACACTCCT
>NW_017729024.1:17600836-17601351 GCF_001723915.1 Gavialis gangeticus | reverse complement strand
TACAGGTCAAAATTGCTCATTTTGCAAGAAAATGTTTTCTTTTCATTTCCTTTTCTCCCTCCCCTCCCCTCTAACTGCCAGTTCTGAAATCAAATCTTGGGATCTGATCATCAAATTGTGGGTTTTTTTCAAAGCAGGCCCATGAATCCTATGACAAAAGTCACCTATGGATTTGCAGAACTATAAATTTCATAGCTCAACTCAATTTCCTAGTACATTTCTAAACCTTTTTCTATACAAGTGGAACTGATAGCACACTAAGAATCTCTCTGATTCAAGATGCGGAAGCAATTGGTGATTGTGAACAAGAATCTCTGAAGCTAGTTGGGAGATGTTCAATGATGATAGTGAGAGGGGTGCTGGGTAGGACTGTGTAAAGCTTTGTTAGCTGATTCAATTTGGAGGAGATTCGGCCCAATTCAGGAGCCGAATCTCTGAATCCAAGTCAAATCGGGAGACCACTTTAAAGCTCAAAATAGATTCAAAGCATCCAAATTGATTCAGAAAATCTTCAG
>NW_017729024.1:17595518-17595836 GCF_001723915.1 Gavialis gangeticus | reverse complement strand
ACATGGAGCAAGCCACACTTGCATCACACTCCTGCCACATCACCTGTCCCCACTTGGCACCTGTGTGGCCACTGCCCCATGGCACAGGTGCAGCATGGCTCTGCAGGGTGCTGTGCACTGTCTGGGAGCTGGAGCAGCTCCACCTATCACCCAGACTCTGGCAGCACTCAGCCCCAGTGGCCCCAGCTCCCAGATAGCATGCAATGCCCTGCTGAGCCATGCTGCACCCGTGCAATGTGACAGCTGCCTTGTGGGTGCCAAGCAGGGGGGTGATTACCACTTCCCCCCACTGCCCTGTGCTGCACAGAGGGGCTCTGT
>NW_017729024.1:17567267-17590518 GCF_001723915.1 Gavialis gangeticus | reverse complement strand
CCCACCCAGGGAGAGGCAGGCACAGCCAGAGGAGCCACAGGAGAACCTGCAGTCTCTTGGCTGTGCCTGCTTCTCTCCGGCTGATCCGAATCACCGAATCTCTCCGAATCAGAGCCAGATCCTCCAAAGTCAATTCAGCTGAATCAATTCAGAACAGTGATCTGAATCTCCAAATCGAATCACTGCCCTCTGAATCAGCCAAATCTGAATCCAAATGGAATACTTCCCTATTTACACACCTGGTGCTCGCATTGTTTGTATGTGTTTATTGAATGGTTGCTGCTGGGTGAGGATGTTAAGACTGTGTAATAATTGCTGGTGTTGGGCAGAGGGCTCCAAAGTATAGGACTCTTGAAAATGCTTCACAGACTTGACCTCTGATGGAAATTGACTCTGTATACTGCACTGAATTGCAGCTGAGTATTTTTGAGATGGGAGAAGTGAAGATTGCATTGCAAGTTTTATGACTAGAATAAGGATGGAAAACTGAGTGCAAGGAAAGGCAGGTATAGGATTATGGTCCTCCTTTTTTCATTAACTTCTGTGGTTGTTCTGCTGCTGTTTTGCTAGAATTTTTCTCTATTTATGTGTGAAAATGTATTTCAACTTACCTATTGGTTATGTGCCTCTGGTTGATACAACTGGACAAAGCATTGTAATAGGGAGTCCTACATCTTAGTCTTGGTGCTTATAGAGTCTCCTGATGTACTAATCAAGTAATGAATTCTCTGTCTTAGGCCACATCTTCACCACAATCTCCAAACTTTATATATATTAACTAATTCATCATCACAACCCCCAATTTCAATAAATTCACATAAGGAAGTAAGTTACATTAACGAACCAATGAAATGAGATCTTCTATCCACCATAATTTTTTTCTATGAACATTTGGGTAGAGGATAGTGCCAAAACCAGCTATATCATTATTTGTTTGTTTGTTTGCTTGCTTTTAGGGGCTGGAGGAAGGAGGAGGAAATTCCATATTTTGAGGAAAGAAGTAAACAGTTTGGTTTCAGGTTTTGCTTTCATTTTTAAAATTTTATTTGATTCTGTTCATAGTTTCAGAAGTTTAGTAATAATTCTAATGGAAATGGATTAAAAGGTAGTAAATTAGGATGGATGGACCCAAGTAAATTAGATAATAAAATAATCGTTTTGTTATTACCACATGGATGTCACCTGGATCTATCATATCTTTCTATATACAAACAGGCTAATTTTGTCTGCCTTGCCCTTGAATTCAAATGATTACTAATAGTGATTATTTGTATTATGCTAGCACCCAAGAATCCCAATAGAATTAAAGATGCATTATCCTGGCACTTTATATTTCTAATCTTACAGTCCTATTGTTTTGTCAAAGTGAAAACAAATTTCCAAATTCCTTTTGCTTTCCTTGCAGGCAGAGGATAACTTCAGTTTATTAATGACCTTGTAAACCTTATGGATAGGGATCTCTATAAATCACATCAGAAGTTCTCTCCTCCCTTTCCCCTCCCTCCTCCCTCCCCCACAGTAGCTCCTTTAATGTTTTTCATTTTGCCACTGCCCTGCTGGCTGGGCCATTTTCCACTAATTGCTGGGGAAGCAAAAATTGTGGCATATTTAAAACTTCCATCAACTGGGGGAGGGGAGGGAGCATGTAAATGGCGAAATGAAAAGCATTAAAGAAGCCAGATGTTTACAGGGTTTAAATGACCCTGAAAAACATATTTAATTCCAAGATGATTTTTCCCCCATTTAAAAAAGCCACTCATCTTTGAATTTAGTATAAGGAAGTGGGGGGACAGGCAGCTTCTCTAGTTCCAGGCTCCAGAGCTGCTGCTGTTTCTGGAATAGGGCAGGGCTGGAGCAAGCATGTGCTCTGTGCCTCAGGCTGGAGTGAGGACAGAGCCTGCAGCACTGGCAAAAGGGTAAGCAGGGTGTGTCAGGTGGGGGATCAGATGTTGCGGAAGTGGAGACAAAAGGAAGAGGGAGAGGGGTCCAATGCTGCAGGGCTGTGTGTGTGTGTGTGTGAGGCAAGAACAGAAGCAGAGGCAGTTGGGGGACAGGCACAAGGGGAATAGGCAGCAGTGTGGGCAAGAGGTAAGGGAAAAAAGTGGCAAAGTGTGGGTAGAGCAAGGGTTAGGGGTCAAGCTTTCCTCCACTGCTTCCCCTACCACCTGCTCTCCAACCACTTCCCCTATTTCCTGACCCCTGCTACTGCTTTCTGTGCTGCAGCAATTGGGGATGGGGAATGGAGATAAATTTAAGATGGCCCTTCAATAGTTAGCTTCTATACATGGAAAATTAGAACAAAGTTTAATTTTCCATGTGTAGAATCTAATTGAGGGGGATATGGGAAGTTTGTCTTGAATTCAAAATCATCTTGGATTCAGGTAAATATCATAGTTTACCTAAAGAGGTAAATTATCTTTAGATTGGTATGGTTTAACCCAATATAAAATGAGATAACCCAGTCTAACAAATGCCTGTACATGTTTACAGAAAAGCCCCAGGGCTGGGAAAGCCCCAGGCTCTGGGGCTACTTACCTCAGCCCCAGAGCTGTGTTTTCTTACCCTTCAACCCTGACAGATTACCTTTCTATGGGCCCACAATCCCCACCCCCATACAAACCTGCCAGACCCCCAAGATCCAACCATCCCCTCCCCTCCTCTAAGTTACTTACATCAGGCAGCCCTTGCTGCTCCCAGCAAGCAGCCAATGCCTATATATACTGTTCCTTGTTTAGGTTTAAGCAGCTTACAGTAAGCCACTTAAACCATGTCTCACAAATGCTTGCTTACACACCATATCTGAACATTTTAAAATGCTTTAATTAGAAAAAGAATTTAGTATGACACTTCAGAAGCTGAAACTATAGTTCTTCATGCTATTAATGAATATAGAAACGTATTTTCTTTTGAAATACCTTGACTGAAATATATTTGGGATTTCCTTTGTAACTAGATGAAGTCTTATGTTATAAATAGGAGCTAATATAGAATATTTACTTAATTATTGTTAAACTAATTCAACATATTTATCTCTGTCCTTAAAACACACAAAGCAATAAGGTAAGGTAATCTTTAAAAACTTAGATAAGGGCTACTCCTCTTTTATTAGTCTTTGGTCCTATTTCATATTTACATCTGCTTCAAAATATATGGATATTGAGAGGAAACAAACTTCAGAAATTAGGGATGCAATTCTTAGAACCTTGATATGCATATATTATTTTAAGGTGAACACATAGTATTTTAAAATATTAATACCTGTGTTTTGATAATGATTCTGAGATTTCAGTATCAGACATGAAAATGTGTTGTAATTTCAATATTAACCCCAGAAGTATATTATGAAAGGCAGTTCTGAACTAAACTAACTTAACACAAGTTCAACCATATGCATATTGTATCTTTATATGATTTGAAAAGGAAGTTTACATGTAACTAGCAGATATTCCTTTTTGCTTGTTAAAGGCCAGAATCATAATTATTGGATTGATTGGAGCTTTTTCATTAACTTCAAGGGGCACTAGATTATACCTTTGAAAGTTATAGACAGGTTATGGGTGAATTAAAGTTTCTTCCTCTGTTTTATGTAACCAGACTACAATCTGTAGGGCACTCACAGCATTGCTGTGTATCCATTTTTGACAATTGGTGCTAAATTACTATTGATTATTATCTCCAGATTATTAAACATGAAATACAATAAAGGATTTTTCTTGCTGTTACTTTTATAATCATGTTCATTTAATGAAGAATTCAGTACAAACATCAGTTCCATGGAATGCACTCTTTGCTTTGTAAGCCATTGTCGCACACATGCCATAATGGTGGCATTGATGCGCGAGGCACCAAGATGGTGAGCCCCACCCTTCTTCCCCGCAACCATCACAAAAGGGTAAAACAAACGCTGCCATACCAGTACTTTCGTTATCAGAGCATCACCAACATAGGTGAGGTCAGCTAGTCTGCAATGCCAAATAAGGCCAGGACACAGAACCCTGAGAGGGGATAGGTGAAAACAGCCAGCTCACCATTGAGCGCGTCACCTGAGTGATATAAGGGAGCACACAGCCACACCCAAGCGAGGTTGTTTATCATCCACTTCGATTATCACAAGGGACACTAGCCTGATCACCTAGCTTCTGCCTCCTGTTCCCGATGAGCAACCACTGAATGCCGCTTCATTGCCGGCCCCTACATAATTAGCAGTCTACTTCTCTGCATCTTGTTTTTCTCCTTAACGCTCACTGTGAGTAAATAAACCTCTACCTTCAACTACTCTCCGTCTCTGTGACTATCACCTCACCTCCAGTCTCTTCGGGCGACATGAGCTGGACTCGCGTTAACGATCCCACAGAGAGCTAATCGGACCTTCTAACCCCTCCATTCCGGTCCCTTGCACTGCAATCGGACAGCAGAGTAACAACCATTTCTTTATGACTGATGGTGTGTGTGAGGGAAGATGGGGATTATATCATGAGGATGCTTATTTAATAGGGTGTGAAAAGCTGGCCCTATTTGATTTGGATTAGGATTCAGCCCAAATCAGGGCCAGTGATTTGATTAGTTGATTTGGATCACTATCCCTGATTTGATTTGGCCAAACCTGAAGATTCGGAGAATTATTGATTTGGACATAGACATAGCTTTAAATGTTTTTTCTACATACCTCAAGGTTTCAGCACAGCTCATGAAAGCTGCGATGCTGGGACAGATGGCGTATCCTACAGTGCAGGGGGGCCCATCATGTGTTCAGCAGTGAACCCAGAAGTGGACCGGAAGTACTTCTGGTTCACTTCTGGGTCCATTGGAGAGCATGCAGGGGGGCCCCCTTACACCTTCCCGGCTTGGTGATCAGTGGCAGAGGGACCCCAGGTGCCCCCCAGACTCAGGAGGCTTCAGTTGCTGAGCTGGGGGGGGCATGGGGGGCCCCCCATGTGCTCCCTGCCAGACCCAGAAGTGGACTGGAAGTGCTTCTGGCCCACTTCTGGGTATGCTGCTGAGCATGGTGAGGATCCTCCATGTGCCCCAGTATCTCAGCATTCACGAGCCGCCTGCTACCTAGAGGTATGTAGAAAAAATATTTAAAGCTATGTCTACGTCCAAATCTCCAAATCTTTCCAAATCTCTCCGAATTGATTTGGATGGTTCTGATTCAATTTGGAGAGATTAAAGGGTCCTCTGATTGAATCTGGATTCAGAGATTCAGCCACTGAATTGGGCCAAATCAAATCTGGGACCGAAGCTTTGCACAGCCCTATTTTTCAATGATGAAAAGGAAAATTAATGAATCCTTTTCAGATTAAAATATGGTTGATGCTGCAGTGTGGATAAAACAAGGCTGGCCTGCTTTTACTGGGTACAGAGCACCTGCAGGTCCTTTTGAATTCAGCCTGAATTGTTCATTTCACCATCTCTAAAAATCAGTCACATAGGGTTCATCCACTTGTTCTCCTACTGCTATTGTTATATTATGGCATTTTTATTCCCAGCTATATGATTATTCTTTAATTATTTCTTCATGAACTGCAGCACTGCAATATATGTTCAATGCAGAGACTAAAAAACATAAAACAAATAATGTTTATAAAATGTCACAATAAATAGAGAACCTGTGAACCAGAGCTAGGGAATCCACTGAAGTGAACAGAAACATTTATCTGAGGTGGTTTACTATATATATATATATATCACAGTGAAAAATGGATTTTTTTCACATAGTTTAGTTTGTTCAAAATGGCCTGATATAAGTCAGTCATAGCTTTACATTGCTTTGCCATTTTAAAGATACATTAGGGCAGATTCAGCTGTGGTTCATGCTGGTTTCTGGCAATGTAAATCTGAAGATAGTACACTGGTAATATAAGGCACTTACACACATGCAGGGAGGCTGCTTCAACATGCTGTAAATCCAGCACATCAGAGCAGACTCTGTTAAACGAGTCTGCGGAGTGTGAAAATGAACACACTGCAGCAGCCTCCTGTGTCATGTCTATCAGTGCCCCTGCACTGAAAAATGGTGCTGGTGCACTTTGAACTGAAGTTTGTCAAAAGAACTTTAGTTCAAAGTGTTTTGTTGCCATTTTCTCAGCACAGGGATGCTGTTACACAAGATGCTTGGGTGCTTTTAATCAGTGTGGCTTGCTAATTAAAGCATCCACCTCACCATCCCCGCTGCCTCCTGGAGCAGGTCTATAAACATCCATAAAGTCCTCTGTGTAGAGGGCTTTTCAGGTGATTAAGGATCAGAACTTAGCAACTGTGAAAGGGAAATCCTAGGTTAGCACATGAAACAAATTTTTGACACTGCTAGAATAGGTTCAGGAAAAGGGATATTGAAAAATATGCAGATTTTACACAACCTCTCATACAGCTCGGTTAATAGGTAAGGAATTCACTTGAAAGGAGGAAACATGAGTTTTCAATGAGTCATAACACCAGTTTGTAAAATATTCAGAGTTAAGCACCCAATCATTTGAATGCATAGCCAAACTTTTCAAATGAGACCATCATGAATATCCAGAAAGCAAATTAGTTTTATTGTATCCATTTCTAAGTATTCTCATTTCCTACCCTCCCCTGGCAACAAACACGTTA
The DNA here is from genome assembly GCF_001723915.1 of Gavialis gangeticus. Taxonomy (NCBI): domain Eukaryota; kingdom Metazoa; phylum Chordata; order Crocodylia; family Gavialidae; genus Gavialis; species Gavialis gangeticus. The sequence continues at coordinate 17,583,924 of NW_017729024.1, read as the reverse complement.
ATGGGTTTTTGCTTCCTGTAATACACGAAAAATGGAGTAATTGCAAGGAACTAATCTACATCAGGGCATCTACGTCTATTTGTGCCAATAGAAGTCCCATATGTAATATAAATGTAGAATATGCCTTTAAGCGCCTTAGAAATATGATAGGTTTTGTAGTGTTAATAAAAACAGTTTGAGATGTGCCATTTGAGATTGCTAGCTAAAAGCAGACATATAAAATGCCGCTAAAAAGATATTTTTGTATAAGGCATAGGAGTATTTCTTCATGAAGGGTAGAAAAATATGGTTACATTTCTCTAAGGTTTTTTCCCATGTGCCTACCATTGACATTTAAGATACTTTACTCCAAAATCTGAATAAATAAAATTGCCAAAAGTTACTGTGATAGGCATACAGATTTTCATTAAAAACCTAAGTACTTACTTTGATTCTTGATGGATCTGTTCCATGATTCTTGTATGGAACCAGGACTGGATGACTCAGATATTTGGCAGTGTTTCAGTTAAGCAAAATGTGAGAATTACTAATTTTGCATTACGTATTCTTGAAAAAAAATGGCAAAGCAATAAAAATAATCATGCTTCTTTCTAATATTTCCCATAACAAAATAAGCAGTGCTGAGAAAATAAAACTAAAATTGTTCAATAAGAATTGGGAGACTTCCGTATACTGTACTGAGAGATGTAAATTTTACATGCACACTGTGTGGTATATTATGAACACAATTTATGTGATAACTCATTACAATATATCAATTTTATTTATTGTTCAATTTTATTAACAGGATGCAGAAAACTTGAGGTGTTTTATGTATGACAAATATGGTCTGGGAAGTTGGACTGAAAAATATTCATTTAATTTTTGTTTTACACAAATTTATTATTATTGTTATGTTTATTTTTATTCTGGTAACATAACATAGAGACCCCAATTATGTCATGCTTTTAAATCTATTTTCACATATATCTGTAGATCCTCATCTACTCAGAGGGTACTTGAGAGAAGCTGATTTAATGAAATTTCTAGTCTTGTAAGAATAAATATATATGTTATTGTGAAGCTCACAAGGAAGTTTGTGTTCCCAGTCATTTTTTTGCAGAATAAACAATACAAGTTATTTTGCATATATTCAGATAAATATTCACATTTCTGGAAGCTTATTAAATTGAACATCTGCACTTCTTGAGCTTTGTTCGTGGCTAGTACAGCTGATTGAATATTAGTCATCAAATGCATTATTTAGCAAATTTTGCTATTATTTATCAACTAAATTAGTTGATGAATACCTTTTCTCTAGTATTCAACCAGTGCAAATCACTCGTAAAAGATGAAGATTTAAATTAAAAGTTATATAACCACAAATCTATGGTCAACCATAGCATATTAAAAAAATCCTAGCTATCTATAGGTTAAACTTAGGTCTTTTACAATCACATTTAATATACAGTAAAAGTATAATAGGAAAAGTATACACATATTTTTGTATATTGATATATAACCACTTTGTTTAATCTTTTGATACCTTTATCAATGTATTAAGATAATTTAAAGAATCCAAGGAATTGTTAATCATTTAGAAAGCATAAAGATTAAATCAAACTTTAGTTAGCTCCAGAAGAATAGTACAAATCCAGGAACCTCTTGGATTCTCTATTGAGGAAATTTGTTTTCATCTTCTGCCTTTGTTTGGATAATGATTAGCGATCGAGACTTCCAGAATATGAGATATTCAAAGCCTTTCCACAATTCAGAGATTATGCTTGTGATATAATAGTTCAATTTCCTTTTCTTTGATGAGGTTATATTAGGCAGCATTCGTCAGATCTATTACTGAATAAAGCCGACTAAATTATTTGTGTGTATTGAGGTGAGAGACAGGGAAAAGAGGAAAACCTTGAAATCTTGACTCTTAATTTATACCTCATCTCTGGGCTTCCAGTGTTCTAGTTTTGTATACTGGACAATGGAGATTGAAAGTTTATTTTAAGGGAAGGATGGGAGGGAATTGAGTGTGTGGTACATTGCCAAACCCAGGCAGTAAAATGGTCCATAAGGGACTGTTTAGTAGATACAAGTTAGATGACCTGTACTAGGTTATGCCCTGTGCTAAACTCAGAGCAGCTCTGACCTATGATGAGGGTTGAGTCATCCCTGGTCAGTTCAAGGATGAGGGGAAGTAAAAACTGGCTCCAACGGCAACCGTTAGCTGGATTCAGCTAAAGATGTAGCTCAGATTCTTTTCTATTTAAAAGGGAGAGATCATGACAGCATACCCAAAAAATGAATGAAAATTTCTGTATTGTCAACCTTGAAGTTGTTTAAATGCCTTGGGGGACACCAGGTTGAAAGTATGTAAATGCTACTTTTCTCTTCTGTCAATGCTTAATTAATGCACTATATCAAGAAGCAATTTGGGCTGAACTTTCAAGTACTTGCTTCTAAGTTTCACATGAAATGATCACTATATGCCCACCATTAGGGGAATATACAAAATTAGTCAAAATTTGAAATAGCTTTTAGAGACAGAAAGATTTGTTTTGAACTTGAATCAACCATTTTGTGTTTTCAGACATGTTTTGCAGATGTAATTTGGAAGTTCATATTTGAAAGTTCACTTATTTAGATCCATAGCAACGGAATTAATTAAACAGTGCTTCTTCTTGTTAAAAATAAACAATAAAAGCAAATGGTGTATAGGGTACAAACAGAAGTGTGACTCCACACTGTAAATGAGAATGCTTTGCAGGAAGCATTCTGAGTTGCACTGATACCCTGGAACAAACAGAAGTTCAGTGTTGGTTTTAGAGAAAGGGAGCAGAGGGATCTCATTCTAGGGGTTCCCATCCAAAGCTGGAGGTTGGGATGGGTGTATTGGAGCCCCCACACTTTGGGGGGGAGCCTCCAACACGCTTTCCCCTCCAGCTCCCGCTAGGGAATCCCCAGACCAAACTCCCTCCATTCCCTTTCCCCCCCTCCCATTCTGAAAACAGTTCCAGGATCACAGGCAAGCAGACAGAAGTTACAGAAGATGCTTTTTTGAAACATCTTCATCTGACCCCTCATGCAATGAGGATTCAGACTTTCACCTGACCCATCATTTTTTTAAAGCTGTCTGCAGTCATGCACTTGTGCTTGGTCATGGCTATAAACCACTTTCTGTGGCCAGATTGGGCAAAAAAAAATCACTTCTGTCTGTGCCCATAATGATACTTGAGCAAAATTTAGTTTTCTACGGTTGTGATCTTCCTTGAACTTTTTATTCCTCTACTCTTTATACGATCAGCCACAAGCTGGTGATGGGAATTGCAAATTACAGCTTAAGGCAAGATTTGCAAAGTTCACACTAAAAAAAAAAGGAGGAAGGAAAAAACCCCTCAGTTTAGCCAAAGGCCTTTTCATTAGATCCCTGCTCTTTGATGAAAATTTGGCATATGAGATATGATTGAGCTCTAGAATTCATTAGAGGAGACATCTCCAAGAGGTTGTGTGTGGAAAAACACAATTTTGTTTCCTTCAGCTCATTCACACAGAGAACTCTATTTGGCTGACTCTATTTGGCTCTATATGCCTTTTAATTTTTCCATGCAGTTTATATGTAAACAAAAGTGTAAAACAAATTGTACATGATGCTCATTTCACTTACAATGATAGTTTTTATAAGAATCCTATAGAGACTACCTTATTCTTTGTTTAAACTACTATTGTTCTAAATTCAATCATGCTATGCATTTATAACAATGAGCTCACAACTTGATACTCTGTAATCCTTGCTTTTTCATGTAGAATTAATTAACACCTTTATTATAGAAGAAGCATTAATGTTTGGAATGTTCTTTTTTTCAAATTCACACCTTTTTTCCCCCAACTGTTTGTTTAGGATATTTTTTTTTTCCTTATTGCATCCAGAGATGTCTTTGTATAATATATATTATAGAAATAAGTGAAGATTAAGGTCTGGCTCCTATAGTATAGAAACGTACTTTCCTATTAGTAATATAGGGCTTTGTCTGTACTTTAAGCTTCAACCAGCTTTAAAAAGAATAGATGACTGATTGATCCTACATTCAAGTACTTGGCAAAATACTTAAGCATATGCTTAACTTTAAACATATGCATATTCACACTGAAGCACCTTGTTGAAGTCCATATAGATCCTGCCATGCTTAAAAGTTGGCACCTGATTAAATACGTTGCTAAATTAGAGCTTTTACTGAATTATAATAAAGAATTTCCTATAGATACTTTTGATCAAATTACATGTATTCATCATCATCTCACACTTCTATGTATAGTAGCTAATATCATGCAGTTTCTCTTCCCTACCTCCAGTTTTTGTTCTCCTACACTTTTATTTGCCAATGACCACAAGTTTTTAAAACTTAGGATATCTGTTACTTGTGAGAAATAGCCACATAGCAAGGACAACTATTAAAACTGACAAATGTTGGCATTATAAGCAAAGAAACAAAAGTGTGAATGACCACAGGGACTGAATTAGCCCCTCAGATCTAGACTTATTTCACATAGGTCATGGATCATTTATAGAACAGTAAATTGAAGCCTACACCACTACTATTGTGTCTGGATGGAATGAAGGAAGGGAAGTTTTATGGCTGGGGGAATGGGATGAATCTTCAAAGATATTAGCTCATTTCCCAGTTCTACTACACAGTACAGGAAAACCATTTAACCTCTGTATGCCTCATGTTCTCTTTTTGTTACCGAGAAACAACAGTATTTTCCTGCTTCATTGGGGTAATGTGATGATAATGTGATTGTGAAATGTTCAAATACCTAAGTGATGAAGACAGTACATTGAAAATGTTAACGTTTTGCATTACTGGTTTGACACATTAAGGTGTATTTGTTCATTTTTGTAGCCACTTATGCATGCAGTCCCATTAATGTCTTTCAAGAAGGATTTCATGACTCGCAAATGAACTCAGAATTCTTACCTACATTACCATGTAGCAATAATGTAACCAATTAATTGCAATTACTACCATCTTTGTATCTGGAATCCCTGTCAGGGACCAACACCTTGCTAAATGTTGTACAAATACTAAACAAAAAGACAAAAAAAAAGGAATGTTGCTAAAAATAGGTACTATTTTTTTTAGGATAGAAAAAGCCTCTGAGGATTCTGAAAAGTATTAAATGATGGAATCTACAAATGGTAGGAGAAGGGGAAGAAGGTACAACATATTGAGTCCAAAGTGAATCTCAGGAGTAAGATGTTGCATCTTGGAAACATAGAATCATAGAAAGTTACGGGTGGAAAGGAGGTCATCTAGTCCAACTGCCTGCTCAAACCAGGACCATCCCCGACTAGATCATCCCAGCCAAGGCTTTGTCTAGCCAGGTTTTGAAAACCTCTGAGGATAGAGCCTCCACCACTTCTCTGGGTAACCTGTTCCAGTTCTCTCTCAGTCTTCTCTTCTCTAGGCTAAATAAGCCCAGTTCACTCAGCCTCTCTTCATAAATCATGTACTCCAGACGCCAAACCATTTTTGTTGCCCTGTGCTGGATGACAACAAGAACACAACCTGAGCCCCAGACCACCTCACCCTTGCACCCAGAGCTCTGTAGTCACTTTTAATACACTCAGGGTCTCCCCTGGCAGTATCATTGGTGCCCACATGGATGAACATCATGGGGTAGTAGTCAGAGGGCCTCATGAGCCTTGGCAGTCCCTCTGTGATATCTTGGATCTGAGCTCCGAGCAAGCAGCAGACCTCCTGAGACAACAGGTCAGGCTGGCAGATGGCTCCCTCTGTCCTTCGCAGAAGGGGAGTCTCCAACCACCACCACCACCCATCACTTGTTTTTGGTGGTGGTCATCTCAGTCCTTCCCACCTTGCCTGTCTTCCTCCACCAATGGAATGTGCTCCTCCCTCTCTGCTATTAGGGCTGCACATCTTCTTCCTCTTCCTCTTGCCATGTGTAAAAAGTGAGTTGAAATACAAAGTTTATCTAACTCACTTTTCACTTTCTCTCCAGGAGGCAAGTGTGACCCAAGAGCTCTGGGTTCTATTCATTCTGCTTGGCTTTTGATTTAAAAAAATAGACATTGAGGTGAAAAGTCTGAGATTAAAATAAGACCAGAGACTGAAATATTGGTAAACATGACTAGAAGTCAGGAAGTCAAAGAAGGAGGTAAATGAAAGCAATATTCTTTATAAAATGCCTTGACATCTACTGATAAAATGGTCTTTAACTCATGCCATTTCCCTGCTTTTTTATTTAACTAAGACTTTCCCTCAATCTTTCAGCTTTTCAGCTTTTCTGTGTTTGCTATGGTTATCTTTCCCATCCATTATATACCTCTCCCAATTCTCCTTCTTCTCAAGTCTCAGTTCATTTCAACTTTTTCCACCATAGAATTCTGTCACCCTTAAATGTATATAAGTAAAGGCTGATAAATCTATTCATTTTCTTTTCCATTCTACCCACTTTTTTCTCCCCTCTCCTATCTTCCTTCTCCACATCATTTTACTTTCTTTTATTCCCTTACATTCCCCTAAGTTTTTATTTCCTTATTTCATCTTCTTCTAGTCCCTGTGTTACAATCTATTTTACTACTGCATTCATTTAACAGATTCAGTGTCATCTCTCTAGGATCTAACTCCACTAGAGGATAGTAAAAGCCAGAAAGGAGATTAGAAGTCACCTGTGCTACCCTGCTTTCACTGGGACATCTGCTGAGAGAGTCTTCATATTCTTCTTACCCCTAGGATTCAACAGGAATGCATCTTCCATTAGAACTGTGAAAGTAAATAATGCTTTTAGGTATCTCAGTTTTTTTCCCCTGTCCAGCTCTTTCTGTCCTTTCTCTAAAATGCAATGATCTTCCTTTAGATGTAGTGTCCCGAGGATTCTGAATATAGTCTAACAACTAAAAATACATCATTTGCAATCTTTAAAAAGAAGGATTTACCTTGTGAATTTACATTTACTTGTTTTGCTTTGTGCATCCTGAGGCTTTAACAGCCTATGAATACACATGCGTATATATATTATCTGTCTGTCTATCTACAGACATAACCATTACATATATACTTTTTTGAGCTGAATATACATTAATTTACTAAATTCAATGTGCAAAAAAATGTAACAGGCCTTCAATTACCTCATTTAAGTTTTCACTTGTTTCCTGTGACTGTGATATTAGAAATGCAATGCAAACCAGAAATCTAATTTTGATGATACAAAAAGTCCTATTCTTTTGTAACAATAAATAAGTAAAGTTTACCTGTTTAACAATTCAACCTTGCAAGCAGGTCAAGAATTACTTAGAAATGCATAGCAGCATTATGTCTATATTTTTTTTTCATTCTAATTTTCCATAACTGTTGGAAGAAAGATATGCAGAAAATTCTTACAATGGACATTAAATTTTATTTCCACATTTCTAATCATATTTTTTTAAAAGTCTTTCTCTGTTTTAATTTTTATAACTTTGACATTTTTATTTTTTTTATTGTTGGTTTTCTGGCCTATCTTACCTTTTCTTTTATCTGAATTGGCAATATTACAGAAAAACTTTATATACTCCAAGTGCTTTGCAAAAAAAAATGTTTTCCCATTTGCAAAAAATTGGAAGTTAGCCAAGCATTGGCTGCTTCTCAGTATTAATAAGGGTTTCATACTACAGATCAGAGGTTTTGGCCATGTCTTTTAGTAAACTTTAACCTCACATCCAGTTATTCATTTAATTGTTTAATTGTAGATTTGCCTTGTGCCGCCTTTTATGCTGTTCTAAGAACATATCTTGAGAATCATTTTCTATTTCCCCTTTTTCCTCCATGAGGAGGTTGAACTGTGCTCCACTTGCACTACAATATGTTACTGGCGATAAGGGGACCTCTTGGCTCCCTCCATGGAAACCTCCCCATAGCCACAATCACTGCCTATACACATAATAGAATCAGACTCTTGTATATACGTTTAGGAGAGAGAATTTGTACATGCAAATGTAATTTAGATATCTTGCAAATTTGTTGGAGCACAAATGGATGCCTCACTTTAAAAACTTCTTTCAGTCAGCATTTTAGCTTTGAGAGGCACTTACATATTTTATTTCATTGTACGTTTTCTGTTATATCGTCTTCATAGTTTCATAGTCTAATGCCAGAAGGGATTATTAGGTCATCTCATCTGACCTGTATATTGCAGGCCATTGAATTTTTCCCCTTATGTTAGACCCAATGACTTTAATTAGAAAACAGTATTTCAATCCAATCCTTAAGTGGAACAGAAGATGGTCATAAAGCACAAAGGCCTGAGGCCACTGCAACATCAAGGAAGTGAATACATGAGCCATACCTAAAAGATTCAACCAGATGAATTACTGCTTCAGGGGAAGACCAGAAACTGCAAAAGTTCCTCTAACCTGACCTGAGGCAAACTCCATTCTAATTTCCAATCTGGTGCTCAGTGTGACCCTGATTATCTGAGAAAGACACATTAGGCAGATAACTAGAAAAAGGAATTTCTCCACCATTTGTCTACATCTTGAGCAAGAAGTCTTCAGTCTGGGAGAAATAAATGGAATTTCTACCTTTGGTAGAGTTCATTGTCACGGTTATAGTTGTACAGTAAACAGCAAGTGAATAATGAGATGTTACTTTTTAAATATGTGTTTCTTTAGTTTTGGATAAGAAACTTCTGTTTTTAAGGCACAGTCCAATTCCCAGGAGATAAAACTGCTGTAAGTCACTAAATAAGAGATTTAGATTATGCAACCAAATGATACCATCTGCCAGCCCCAGTACAATGAACTCAGAGACAGTTAAGATAGTATTCATATGCTGCAAAATGCAGCACTATGATAACATATTCAGAACAGTCTTAACATTGACTGCATTTGAATTCCTAACTACATAGTAGCTGTACCTCCTCTAGTGTGTTCAAAGAGTCTGTCATTGATTTTTTCCTCTTTTACATCAGCACTGTCTAATAAATTGAAAGAAAATGTTTGCTTTCAAGATGGCACGTTAATTTTCAGGGAACACTTGAAAATTCCTCTTTTGATAATTTTAACTGTAAATGTCTAATGAACAAGCTGGAGAACATTCAGATAAATGCTTTCTGCCTTTGGAGTCCCAAGGGCTGTGCCTCTGCTGTAACTTGGGCCGTGGTTAGGAGTTCCACTAGGTCTTTAGTTTTCAGTGTAGCAACATTGCTGCAGTTTACCTATGACTAGCTGGATTAAAAAGTATAAGGTCCCTTTTGAAAGGAGAGTGCTGTAAATGAATGATTCACTGGCAAAAAATTCTGCATATAGGTATGAGAGATTTCTGAAGAACTTACTGATACATTGAAGCAAAGGAGTCATAAAGTAAGGGGCTTTTGGTGCAAGAAATTGTCTGTGGAAGCCACAGAGCAGATCTATCATAGGTCCCCCCCAGCCCGGATACCCCTCCCACTCTGGAGGTATTGGAAAACAGGTCTTATATAGGCATAAAGTGAGGTCAGAAGGAAACTGACTAAGGTGTTCTTATGCCCCCAAAATTATATGCCAATTTCCCAGAGGGGTCATTTTAGTAATGGTGAATGTTAAATAAGTCTACAGAGCTGTCTTAGTCTTCACCAAGTACTGTATTACCCTTGTGATGACTCTAGAAGGAAAGTAAAAGTGACTTCTGAAGGTCCAGTATAGAAATAATTTGGTGTATTAGGCTGCTTGCAGATACTTAAAAAACCAAACCAAACAAACCATGCTTTACCAGAAGTTGTGCATTACTTCGACTTGGCTCTGCAGCCTCTGTATATATTGGGCACCGCAGTGGGGTTTGTTGGCACTTTTAGCTACAGCTGATTCAACCAGCTATTAGATAAAATCCCCCCAAAGCCCCACTAAAACACCCAATATATATAGATGGCGGTTGAGCTGTGTCCAACTAAGGTGCTACCTTTTCTGGGCATGAGCAGGGCTTGGTGTGGGAACATGCCACGTTTAAAATAAAGGGCCATTTTTGTTTTTGTTTTTTTCATGCCTTCAAGAAACCTTAAGTCCACTCCTCTCCTGACAGTCCACTCCTCTGACATATATGCTAAGTGATCACAGATGAGTGGAGAATGTGAGGGAGTGATAATTAGGGCCTTTTATATTTCCCGTATGCAAAGACATCAGATCCACCATCTAGGTTTCACTGTGCTGGGATTTGAAAATTGTTGCACTATCCTGACTCTCAGGAATCCAGAGTAATAGATTTGATCTACATGTCAGTAGATCAAAACAGTAAAAAATCTGTTATTTTGAAACTAAGTGATATAAGTTTTCAGTCATGAAATCCAAATGGAAACCTTGGTTCGATGTAGGAAAACTACATTTCAAAATAAAGGTTCTGAGATGAACCTGTTGAGATCCTGATTCTGGGGTGCTAATAGACACATTTATTGGTATTGAAAAACTACAACTTATTTATGTATTTTTAATAATAATTTCCCTTTGTTCAAAATAGTATGGCAAGATGATTTGTAGCTTATGGTATGCAGAGGTAAGAAGAGTGATGTTCTTGTAGATCCTTCTGAACTCAGTATCTATTTCTTGTTTATCTGTGATTGTAAGGAAACAGGACTCAATAAATCAGGGTGGACCTCTCCAGTACTATGTTCCATGTATGGTTTTTATCACTAGCAGCCTATATGTCAGAGGATCAGAGGACTGGGAAGGAATCCAAAATCGTCTATTTCAAAACTCTAGCAATATTTGTAAACCTGATAGGTGCCTATGCAGCTTCTTAAAATCTCTTAATGCAAAAGATCTCACAACCACCCTAGATAATCTGTTTCATTGTCTTACTGTTCATACATTTAAGAAACATTTCTGCTGTTGCTATTGTTCATAGATGGTGCATGTGTTGACAGAGAGGAGGCACAACTCCATGTTGCTGTTGCCCACTGCTGCTGGGAACTGGTTCTAGCCATGCTGCAGCCCCGTGCCATCCATCAGCACAGAAATCTGGTGGGACACCATGCCTCTTCTGCCCTCCCCAACCTCCATCCCATGCATCACCTATGCTATTATTGCTACTGCTTTTGCTGTTTTTCTTGATATTGGATCAAAAGCTTTGTACAGATAACACAGTACAGTAGCTGCTCTCCCAGGAGAAACTACAAGTGTACAGATGTTCAGGCTATTTCTCCCAAGGTAAAAGTAGCTGATTCAGGAGAAAAATAACCCGAGAACAACCAAGGTTAAATGACTCCTGGGAGAGTTTCTCCAGGGAAAGTGAATGTCTACATGCCATGTGTCAGGGACTCTAAGCAGGCAGGCCAGCCTAAACCAAGTATCACAGCAGCCTCACCTGCAGCAAGTCCCAGTTTATGAGCAATAAGCATCCTGATTTGCTACTGGGAGCACCACCTATGCATTTAGTACTATCTGGAGCACTGGGTCTGCAGACCAGTAAACAGTTATGCTATGGCAAGTCTCCTGGTTCCTCACCCCGGTATGCACTTTATTTTTGGATTTCATCTTTGGATTTTCCTGAAGTTCTGTTTCATGGCTCCTGACACTGGTTTGGTTCTTATTTTGGACTTCAGCCTGTGGATTGCCCTGTGGATTGACCCCTGGATTCTGACCCTGGCCTGGGTCATGGACTCTATTTCTGGATCTCGCTTTCTAGCTTTTGTATAAGGCAGCCCCAGGCCCTACTTCCCCTCAGCAGCTTAACCGTTAGGCAAGACCACCTACATCTTGATCCCTTACATCATGGCTTCTCTCAGAAGAGAACATAGTCCTCCTGCACCACCTCAGCCCTCTCAGTGAGACAGTGTGCTACTTGCTGGATGCTGCTGGCTTCTCAAACCCCACATTGTGCTGCAGGAAAACATAGGCTGACCATGGGCACTCTGGGTCAGCCAATCAGGGCTTCTCTATGCATTCTTGTTATCTGTGGATAGGCAGTTTAAGGGAGCCTCCACAGCATGCTGAAATATATTCACAGGGCCTCCTTGGGGCTGCACAGTGTCAACACTACAATCTTTCCACTCTTCAGGGCCTCCACACTAATTTCTGGATATGCTACTAAGGGTAAGTTTCTCTACTAGGTTAACAAACCTGAGAGAATTCTCTCAGAATATTTGAATGTGTGCGCATGGCCTAAATATGCTTTGTTGCAATTTACGTCCAGTTTCAGATGTCCTGGCCACTTATGACAAAATACCTTGCTTTCTGTAAAACAGAGACCCAACTGCAACAAGATTGTGAGCCTTATTTTACATTTACTATGATTTTTATAGGTTTTAAAAAAGCATTACCATTTTCTTTTTGAAGAGTTTAGTACATGTGTTTAAACTTCCAGGGAAATGAAAAGACATACATAAAATCTCTAAAATCTTATTTGAGGTAAAATGTAATATATATATATATTTTACTTAATTGTCAGCAGTAGTCATTCTTAATTTTGCTCAATGGCAAAAATCATACAAAAATAAAATAAGAGGTTAGTCTTTTGTTCTATAAGAGGTTTTAAAATATAGTGGAAAGTAGGCCTGTGCAAAGTGGCTAGTATTCACTTTGGATTTGGAATCGGCCGATTCAGGGGGCAGTGATTCAACTTGGTGATTCTAAATTTTTTTTTAAGAGCTGATACTGGGGCCAGGCAGGGCAGCCATGGTGGGGGGACTGGGAGAGTGGGTTGGGGATGGGGGGCTCATAACAGAGCCCTTCACAAAGTGTGGGGAAGTAGGGAGTAGCAGGGATCATCCCCCAACCCTGTGCCTGACAGGAGCCAGGGAGTAAGGGATTTATTTATTTATTTTTTTTTTTAAAGAGCTGCGAGTTGGGGCTGGGTGGGGAAGCCAGGGTAGGGGGGGCTGGGAGAGTGGGTAAGCATCAGGGGGCACTCGGGGGAGCTGGGGGAGGTCTCCCCATGGTCCCCTCCCCCCTCTTCCACCCCCACACCTTACTTACTGGCATGGAATCCAGGTCCAGCTCCCTATGGCAGCAAGTGGAGACTGTCTGAATCACCACAGCTCTCCAAATCATTTCCAGTTTGATTTGGAGAGCTTTGAATTGATTCAGGCCTTTTTATTGGTCTCCTGATTCAATTTGGATTCAGAGATTCAGACGCCGAATTGGACTGAAACTCCTCCGAATCGAATCAGCACCTGAAGCTTTGCACAGCCCTAGTGGAAAGTCTACTGTGTTGTGTTAAAACTATTCCCCATTAAGAGCTTATTTTATTTTTATTATTTTATAACATTTGTATTCTGATTAAAACAGAAATAATTTAAAAATGTTGTTGAACAACTATAATTCATTTTAAAATAGATTGCTTTAAGGTGAATTGGATTGAAGCATCTCATGTTTGCTTATTCAGTTATTCACTTTTTATAAGTAAACAAGTTGAATTATTAATAGCAATATCACTATGAGTACTGTGCTCACAGCATTTTTAGTTCATTGTTGTTATGACGTTTCAAACAAACATTTTTGACAATTTAGTTTGTGCCAAGCCAAACGGCGGTACCTCTAGGATTTGGTATAGGTACCTTATAATTTACTATTTCAATTTCTCCATTGTTAAGGGTTTAGTGGGCTGGAGCACATGATTTATGAGGACAGGCTAAGGGAACTGGGCTTATTTAGTCTGAAGAAGAGAAGATTGATGGGGGATTTAATAGCAGCCTTCAACCACCTGAAGAGTGGTTATGAAGAAGATGGGGTTAGACTTTTTTTCAGTGGTGGCAGATGACAACACAAGGAACAATGGTTTCAATCTGCACCAAGAAAAGTTTAGTAAAGTGCTGGACCAGGTCACCCAGAGAGGCTGTGGAATCTCCATCCTTAGAGGTTTTTAAGACCAAGCTAGGCAAAGCCTTAGCTGGGATACTATAGTTGGAGATAGTTCTGCTTTGAGCAGGGGGTTGGACTAGATGGCCTTCTGAGGTTCTTTCCAATCTTAATGTTTTTATTCTATATACTGCCTGGTATCATTTGGGGCCTTGTTTGGGGACATAACAATTTTGAGTGTGTCAGCCTGGGATGTACTGATCTGTCTGAACTAGACATAGGATAATAAACTTGTTTTCAGTGTTTCATATTCATCAGTATTGTATACATCAGTAGGTACTAATATGATAGAGAAGGCTTCCACCACTGAATTAGATTATGTAGGCCACTAAATGCCGGTACCTGTAAGAAGAGGGGCAGGGGCCAGATCAGTCTGAATACACCCTGCAACAATTTTTTTTTTCTCTTAGCATGCACTTTCTGCCACTCTGCCACATAGCAGGCTGAACAGACTTGAGGGCCAAGCCAATATGGCATTTCTTATTTTTATGTTCGCAAGGTAACCAGGAAAAATGTTAAAAGTTATCCTCATAGCTAACAATAGCAGTCTACCAGTAGCTATCAACTTCCCTCTCCCTGATTCTACCAAAGCCTCACTCTCACAACTGATTATCTAATATAAAAGTAGGATAATTTTCCCCCTCTTATAGCCAAGGTACTCATCTCAACCAGGCTCTGTGTATCGTTAAAATCAAACTGAGGGTTGGTTCTGTTCACCATTAAAATCAAAATGGGGTGAAAGCTTGGTCATTCACTTCCAATAAGCTCCGATTTAACTCTAGAGCCACATCAAACTGAGACTATAACTAGCAGGGTACTTTGAAAGTGTAAATTGGTATGGCAGCACAGTGACTTTTGAAATAGAAAGATCTAGGTAAAAGTCTTGCTATCTTTTGGAAAGATGAAATGATTAATATCACCAAACCCTTTGCTCTGAGTGCTCCACCTTACAAGAATGATATATCTTCAGGATACTAATTATCAGAATATTTTGTTGTATTAAATTTTAGATTTTACAGTCCAACAGGTTGGACTCAAATCTAGCTAGTGCTAGTTATCATCAATGTGGCAATGATAATTCAATACAAGCCTGTTGAAAATGGGAAGCTGATGTAGATTTCATGCTAAAACAAATCCATTTAAAAATATTACCTCTGTACAGAAAAATATCATTCTGAAGGATCCTGTTCATGTTAGGAATGTATAGGTATCCTGATTAATTAAAACTGAATTGTAATACTTTGGCATTCTTGAACTGAAACTGACATTATGACATGGCTGGTTTATCACATAGGCTTTTTGAATTGATCATATGAGCAAGGAGGATAATAGTTTTATAATCATAATCAACACAATGGTATCATTTCTTAATAGAGTATATGTCTATCTGGCTGGAAAATAGATAAGGCAGCTGTAATAAAGCATCAGAGTTACTACTTGTTAAGATTTTAATTAACAAATGTGGGCATTTATGCACATACATTTGTCTTCTCTGATGCACCAATGTGTTTTTAGTTCAAAAGTGCACCACTGCATTTTCTCATTTGCCATTTATACAAATACATGTACCGCAGTACCGGGCACCTTTAAAAGTGCCCAGTGCTGTGGCACAAACATGTGTACAAATGCCTTAAGTTACAAAGAGCTGAGAGTGGACAGCACTGTATGTGAATATTTTTTAGAGCATGAATGTCTGAACTTGTGCTTAGCAATCTGGCAAAAGCAAAACCTGTCATCTCTGTGCACATGGATTATAATCTCTACAGCTAGAGAAGTGCAGGTGCATGAAAATGCATATGTAAAGCTGAACACCAACAACAGGAGGAAGGGTTTGGCACCAGTGAAAAATAGGTCAATATATTCAGGTCCAAGATTCTGAACATTTTTAGATGTATAACTTATTTATTGAAGCAGCATACTATTGTACATATCTTGAAAGCAGAAAATAAGTTGTCTAGTGAATCAAATCATGATTATTACTTCTAATATTTTTCATTTAAAATTCCAAAAAAAGAAAAGAAAATGTGTGTGCATAATGATTGTGCTTGCTGTTGAGATGAAAAAGGCTTCCCATTTTCAAGTTTCCCCCTCAAGTAGTGGACAACTTGCTCACATCCACATGAGCACGGCCATGCAGTATGTGGTGCCACAGAGCCATCTTCAATTCCAAACACCACACATTTAGGTGTTCCCCATGCTGCAAGGTAGCAGTGCAGGGGACTTTTTTGACCTCAGGAGATTGCAAGGTTAAAAAAACTCTGTGTGGGGGGGAAAAAAAGCAGGGTAGCATAGGGGGCACCTTTTTAAATACACACAAGTTTTTTTAAATACGTAGAGGTTAAAAAGAAGGTACCAGGTAACTCGGGGCCCCTGTAAGACACGCTAGGAAATCTGGTCATCACACCAGATGACAAAGCTAACCTATTTAACAACTTCTTTGCCTCCATTTTCCTGAGCAGTGACTGGATCAGCCCCCCCACCGGGACCCCCTCAGGCCCCAAGGGAGCCGCACCTAGCCCAAGAGTCAGTGAAGATCTAGTCAGGGAACTTCTGTAGCAATTGGACGTATTTAAATCAGCTGGTCCTGATGATCTCCACCCCAGAGTCCTCAGGGAATTAGCTGAGGTCATTGTGGGACCCCTGGCATGGCTTTACGAGCACTCGTGGTGCTCTGGTGTGGTGCCAGAGGACTGGAAGAGGGCCAACATGGTTCCCATCTTCAAAAAAGAAAGGAAGGAGGACCCGGGAAACTATAGGCCAGTTAGTCTTACCTTGATGCTAGGTAAGCTTTTTGAGAGAATTATGCTGGCACATGTCCATGAGGGGATAGTGGGGGAGGTTATGTGTAGG
>NW_017729024.1:17544428-17562267 GCF_001723915.1 Gavialis gangeticus | reverse complement strand
AGTGACTAGAAATAACAGTCACAAGCTGGCAGAGCGTAGATTCAGACTAGACATCAGGAGGTGCTACTTTACTGTCAGGGCAGCTAGGATCTGGAATCAACTTCCAAGGGAAGTGGTGCTGGCTCCTACCCTGGGGGTCTTTAAGAGGATATTAGACGAACACCTTGCTGGGGTCGTTTGACCCCAGTACTTTTTCCTGCCCTGGCAGGGGGTCGGACTTGATGATCTGCTCAGGTTCCTTCCGACCCTACAAACTATGAAACTATGCACTGCCCAAAACCAGATCCTGGCTGGTCAGAGCCACACTCCAGCTGCCAGCCAGGCTCCAAGTGGCAGGATCACCATGGCTGCAGCTCCCCAAGGCCCCAGGTATCCTAGGTAAGGCTGCTGGGGCCAGCACAGTTGCTCCTACCCTGCCCAGGGTATCAGACGGTGTATAGCACAGGCGTTCCCTGGGGACAAGTAGCAGTGGCACAAGGTGTTCCACTACCTGGGGAAACAAACGTCCAGGCTCTTGTGGCCATGGCCCTTAAGGGCAAAGCTATTTCCTGAGATCCTTACCACATAGCATAGGAATTAAATCTGGCTACTTTTAAATCTGGCTTCCTTTGAATTAAATGGGACCAGAATTTCTCCCAAGACCTTTATCAGTCTGTATAATTAAATAATATATTAAACAAAAGGGAAAGAAGGAAGACAGCCGTTTCCATCCTCCACGACAAAAGCAATTTAAAATCTAGAAAAAATCACCCTTATTTGGTTCAGTGAGTCTGAAACATGTTCGGAAAGATTTCAAATCCTTCTTTTATTGTTGCACTTAAATTTCAGTATAAAAATCTCTCTATAACTGTAAATGGTAAAATATATACATTTTAGTATCATCAAACAATTAGAAATTGTGATTCCAAATGAGATATAATCTTATAGATTTTAACAAAATCAAATCCTAGATTATTTTTTTAAATTATTTTAGTTTCTACCAATTTTTGGTCTTCTTTTATTACTAATGTTACACTTCAAATATGAGAGACACGGGGAGCAAAATGTTTCTTTCATCACTTGCTCTATTATTAATGAAAGAAAATAAAACCTTCAAGTTTGATATAGAAGAATTATAGCTCCAATTTTCTCCTTCAATAGTTAATATAATACAAGATTAATCATTTGAGGATAAATTGCCTTCATGATATCACAGATTTACTGTACAATAGGTCTTACACACATATTTAAAAAACGAAGTTTGCTTAAGGTAGTGCAGCATATTGAACTTCTGAAATTCCATTTGCCACTATTGCCAACTTAATTATGGCTGTAAATCCAATTTTTGATTGAAGCAAATAAAAAATAGTTGAATTTTTGTGAATTATACTGTCATACAGTTTTATCAGTCAGTCTTATTCCTACACAATATAAAATCCAAAGCTTTTGTTAGCTTATAAAGTGAAAATCTGTACTCATACATTTTTGTTCTTATATCCAACTTGTTCCCATATCTGATAACCTGCAGGGACTCTCTATTTCTGTTCCACTTTCAGATCAGAGTAAATAATGTTGAAATATACCCTAATAAAGTGCCACCTCTTTTACTTACCTGAATGCCCTTCATTTATTCAATTAGTTTTGTAAAAGCACAAGAAAGACCTGTCTCACAATTAAGGTACCTTTGACAATAAGTTAAAATACAACCAACAAAATGGCTAACTAGTAGAACTCCCAGAGAGTATAACAAAAAAATAAATATTAGAGGTACACTGATACATTGGTCCCATATCGGATTGGCACCAATATGATGAAAATTGACAGTATTGGCAGTTGGCTTTTTTTGGCTGATGTGGCCAATAACGTCACCAATAAATGCCCTGTACATGTGCGCAGCCGCAGCACAGCACATGGGCAGCCAGGAGTGCAATTGGCAAGTCTGTTGTGGGAGAAGGGGGAAGAGGCAGATTGAGGTCCCCATGATGAGGGAGGGAGTGGGGCAGGGGTAGGGGCTGGGGCACAGGCAGGTGCTGCACAGACGAGGTGGGATGGGGCATGGGATGGAGCTGCGAGTGGCACATCTGGCTGCAGCTTCAAATGATTGCTCCTTGTTTTATTATCTGTTGCCACTGAGAACAGCCTAGCTCAGGGGTGGGCAAAATGGCAGATCCAGCTGGCGGCCAGACTCCATTTCCCAGCAGCCAGTGCCCACATGTCTGGGGTTGGTTTCCATGGAGACCCCAGCAGCAGCTACACTGTGGTAGCATGGAGCTGGGGTTTCCTTGGAGATTGGCCCCAGCAGTGCTGGCAGGGCATGCTGTAGGATGCAGAGCTGCTCCACAGCTGGGCTGATATCTTGTGGTGGTGACAGCATGGTCCAGAGCTGGGGCAGAGCTGCGATCTGGAGCCTGCACGTTCTGGGCAGGGATATTCAGGCAATGGATTGTGGCTCTGCCTTGGCTTCTTGCAGTGGTGACAGTATGGTCCAGAGCTGGGGCAAAGCCAAAATCCACTGCCTGCATGTTCCTGCCAGGAGCATGCAGGCTGCAGATCACATCACAGCCCCAGCTCTGGACCACACTGTCACCACTGCAAAATCTCAGCCTAGATGCAAAGCAGCTCTGCTCCCTGCTACAAACCCTGCCAGCAGAGGCGATGCTGGGAGAGGGAGGTTTGGGGGAGTTATAGCCACCCCAAAATTCCCCATAGACCTCCATAACACCCCTTTCCAGTGTTACTGTCACCACTGCTTCCTGCCCCACACAAGTGATGGCAGCTGAGCCTGACCCACTCCCACCTGCAATACAACACCCTGCCTCAGCCTTCCTTACCAGGAAGAGGCTGGTACTGCTGCTGCCTGCGAGAACTCCTACGTCTAGTCTCCATGGGACCCCAGCCCTGTACTATCACAGGGCAGCTGCTGCTGGGTTCTCCATGGAAATTGGCCCCAGCCATGCAGGCAGTGGCTTCTGGGAAATTAAATCCACTGTTGGCCAGATCCAGCCCATAGGCTAGACTTCATCCACCCCTGGTCTAGCTCCATCCTCTTTGGAATTGCCCTTCAGGCTATTAAAGGCTTCTATCTAATCCCCTCTGAGTCTTCTGTTCTGCAGACTAAATAAACTCAGTTCCCTCAGCCTGTCCTAAGTCATGTGCCTCAATCCCCAAATCATTTTTATTGCCCTCTGCTGGACTCTCTCCAACTTGCCCACATACTTTCTTTAGTGAGAGGCCCAAAACTGAACACAGTACTCCAGATGCAGCCTCACCAGTGCAGAATAGAGGGCCATAATTACTTCCCTCAATAAGTTGGCAATGGTCCTACTAATGCAGCCCAATATGCTGTTATCCTTCTTGACAAGAAGGGCTATCTTATTGTCCTTTATAGTCCCCAGGTCCTTTTATACTGAGCTACTGCTTAGCCACTCAGTCCCTAAGCTGTAGCAGTGGATGAGATTCTTTTATCTTATGTGCAGGACTTTACACTTGTCCTTATTGAAACTCAAGATATTTCTTTTGGTCCAATCCCCCAATTTGTCTAGGTCACTGAATCCTAGTTCTGCCCTCTAGTGATTTGATTACTACCTGTTGAGCTTGGCAATTCAGCTGGTTTTCTGTCTACCTTACAGTCCAGTCTTCTAACTCATACTTCTTCATCTTGTTTCCATGAATAGAAGAGAAGACAGTATCACAAGCCTTGCTAAAGTCAAGGTATATTACATCCATTGCTTTCCCCACATCCACAGAGCTAGTCATCTCACCCTAGAAGGCAATCAGGTTGGTCAGGCATGACTTGCCCTTAGTGAATCCACGCTGACTGTTCCTAATCACATTCTTTTACTCCAAGTGATTTCAAATGGATTCTTTGAGGACTTGCTTCATGATTTTCCCTTGGACTGAGGTGAGGCTGGCTGGTCTGTAGTTCCCTGGATCCTCCTTATTCCCTTTCTTAGATATGGGCACTAGGTTTGCCCTTTTCCAAGGACCTTCACACTAAAAATGAGAAATGCCCATATGAACAATGCTCCATCATTAATCATCATCATGGGAAATATGTAAAGAGATATTAACACACATTGGACAGATCCATTCCACATATGACAAGTTTTCTAAGTACAGATGTTCATGGAGGTTAGGTCATGTTAAAAATGGCCACCTGATCTAACTTAGATCAACAAAACTAGGGGTTTAAGTGTAAGGTCTACACGTGGGTGAACTAAGTCTGAACTGTACAGAAGTTCCTGGCAGGTCAAATCAGTAGATCAGTTATCAAATGACTGACCTGATCTAAGTTAACTGAATCTTGGAGGTAACTGAACTTAGGTCAGGTATAGTGAGACCAATCTAACTGAACTTCTGTATACATTCTTAGTGCAGCCCTGGGGCTTGGAAATCCCAGCCACTCACTCCAGCCTCAGGGATTTTTTTCCTGTGCCCCTTCTCCAGTGTCCTGGCACTGGGCTATTTTTAGCCCACTGGACCCTTGCCCCACCCCCAGATGGACACCTTCCCCCATGGACCAGCTAGCACCCCCTCTGAGCCCACCAAAATGCCTGACCCTACAAGCCTCTCCCAGTGCTGGTTTCACAAATGTTTGCCAGTGTTTACCAGTTATTAACTTTTTTATGATGGAAGTAAATTGGGGTAGGGAAAGGGAGAGGTGGGGTTGGGGAGGAAGGGATTGACTTGCTGGGACAGTTGTTCATCTGGGCATGGGGGAGTTGGAGGAGGGGGTAAAAATAGTCTCTGGTTCTGGGGGGCAGGGATAAAGCCCACTCCCAGTTCTACCAAATGCCCTTCCCATTGACATCTTCTAAACTGTCTGCCCCTCTCCCCACCCTGAGTTACTTCAATCAGGCTTGCAGGGCTGGTGAATGCTGGTAAAATCAGCCCCAAGAGCAGCTTGTGGGATCAGGGGTATTGCACAGGTATTGTGGGGGTGGGTGTTGCTGGGAGGGTCTGGGGCATTTTGCAGAATCAGAGAACCTCTCTGATCTTGCCAAGCTCCCTCCTGATCCCTCCAAGCCTCCCTACAGACTCCACTAGCCCACTAATCCCCCAAACACTCACTAGTGCCTCATCCCAGTTAGATTGGGTAGCCATTTTTTAACACTATCAAACCTCTTCCTAACCTCCCTGTGTGTTTGTACATACCCATAAGTATCCTGATCTTGTGTGAAACCAGCAAAGAGGAGGGAAACATACCTAATTTTGTTGTACATTAAAGTGAGATCCTCCTAAAATGCTCTACACTTGCAACATCTTTCTCAACCCATATTATTATCTTGCAAACTTCCCTTGGATGATGTTTTCATTGACTATACTAATTAGATACACTTTTAATGTAAAAAGTTCAAAGTTGTTATAATACAGAAACAGAGGTGTATGAATTTTTTGGTCAAATATTTGTTAGTCTAATTGTTTTGCCTAAAAAAGAAGTAAACATCTAAACATAACATGATTTTTCTTTTAGAACCAATGTTTTACTTCAGCCATCATTAAAATATTTTTCTTCTGTTATGTTTTTACCTTGTCTAAAACAGTGAAAAAAAATCCCTTTCATTGTAGGTCAATCTCAAATTATATTTTTAGTTTGGCCAAAAAGATGAAATATGGATAGGCTGCACACCTGTCTCCAGAAAATTCTGGTGTTTTTTTCCTCCTTCTTGGAATAGGTTCCTATTTACAGTATCTCAGTTAGTGACGAAAGTTCTAAGTGTCTCCAAATATACCTAGATCTATTCTTAATCCTGAGAGTTAAGAGAAAAGAAATCAGCATATATGTTCAGATAATTTGGAGACCTCCAGAAAATAAAAATTATGTCAATGAATGGTGAACATTATTGGGCATACCCCAGAACTTAGACTGGAGAGAGATTTCAGTTATTTATTAAGCTTCTACAGAGATTCCTGTCTTTAATATTTAGCTAAGGCTCTCTTTACATTTCCTGACCTCCCTTAGATAGGGAGATTTGTATTTGGGATGGGTTCAGGCAGGTAAAAGGAGACATAGACTGGACTACTGGTAATTACTCAGGCTTGGGTGGTGGACAAAAAATGACTTATGTTGTTTCCCTATAGGGACAATGTAATGATGCTTCAATGTAAGTAGTGTAGAATCAATTCTACGTGGCAGGGGGAGCCAACACAATTTTACTGCAAAATATTTTTATCCATCCTCCCATGCTTTTTCTTTCTGTCACTAGGGATTATTTTTTACTGTTATTCTATTTGTATTGTTATTTTCTTCATTTCAATTGCAATACTTAATCAGCTTGCAATCAAATTGGTTGAAAGAAATGGTATAGTAAACGGAGAAGAAAAAACCCCTAAACAAGACTCAAACTTGTCTAATTAAACATCAGCATTAAACAGGTAGAATGAAAAACCACAGGAAGGTATTAAAACCTACAGAGAAAAATATAATTTCTATGAAAATTGGAAACATATAAGAATATCTGAGGTAAGGACAAACTATAGAAAAACGTGTAGCTATCAATTGTTAAGATTAAGTTAATAGTGGAGGAGACTTTATCCATAATGACGTTTTACTGTACATCTCCAAGGTCGACTTATGTGTCTTGCACTTCTGCTTTTAAGGATGTTAGCTGGACATTTGTGATTTTCTTGATATTTGTATCTTATGTGATGTTTAGTATGTACAAATTTTTAATTTAAAAAACAAAAACAACTCCCCCCCTCTCAACACCCTAGGCTATATTAATATCAGCTAAGTAAGATAAGACCATAAAATGAATATTCAAATATATGTCCAAAAACAAGTTGATTGACTTTGTTCTAGCCATGTATAAATAATATTGTATGTTTGTTTCTTCCATACCAGGAAGGAGATAGGATACAAGCACAGATGAAGGAGTAGCTTGATGTATTCTGCAGACTATGTTCTATCAGAAGTTCTTAGAGATAGGACAGAATAGACCCTATCTCAAAAGAACAGAAGTGGTAGTGATACATATTCTGAATGAGTTCATCTCTCTGTGTAAATCGGAATAACTCTATTGACTGAAATAAAGTTTTGTCATATTGTGTCTATTGCTAAAAGTGGAGGTAGTTTCTTTGAAATAGTATCAGAAGTGTAAAAGGAAAAGGATATCCTAATAAACAACCAAGAAAAAAATCTTTCTCTAAAATCTTTTATTTAAAAAAATAAGAGCAACTATATATAAGCTAAACCATATCTACATTTAAACTACTTGTTAAATGGTATCACTAGCAAGAAGAAAAATGAAAACTAATGCAATCCATGCCTTTCTTGATGCCTGATATATGGGCATAAAGTAGCACCTGGCTGTCCAGCTCAGCCATCTTCATATGAGGATTTTTCACCCAACAATGAATTGTTATTATTATTATTATCAATTATGTTATTTATTCACATGCAATGCAACAAACAAGAAACTCAAAAGTAATTTCAAAATCTAACAACTTTATTTATTTTACATTAACTTTCAAAGTGTGTTTGCAACTAAATGATGAACACAGGTGATAAGCCATACTATGAATCTGCAGTTGAGAAATTCATCTGACCTTCCTAGGTAGAAAAAAAATAAAGTTTTTATAGCTCCCTATATTATGAGGAGACTTAAAGAGGCAACCCAAGAAAAACTATTTCAGCTCTAATTGGCTTTCTAGGTATAACATGGATAAAAGCAAAATATAGTTTTAAACACTGTATACACATTATACTATTTGATTCCCCTCTGGAATTTTTATCCAAAGCCTATTGAAGTCAACAAGGGGAAAAAATAAGTCATTGATTTACTAGGCTGTGGATTAGGTTCTGGGTTATTGTTAATAACATCATTTCATTGTTGCAAAGGGAAAGCAAAAACCAAAATGTTTTTCTATATTGCCTATATCAGAATTAAATATGAATGTTTTAAGATTGTTTCAAAAATACATGCACAGGCAGCAACAAGAAAAAATATAAATGGAATAGGCAACTACAAGTCCATGCGGGGGATGAAGCTCAAGAACCTGGGAGCACAAGTGGTCTTCTCAATCCTCCCAGTTAGGGGCTGAGATCAATGAAAGGAGGAGTGCATTGAGGAGGTCAACCAAAGGTTTCAGAGATGGTGTCACTACATAAGCTTCAGATTCCTTGACCTTGGTATGCAGTTCAATGGCAGCGGCCTAAATGCAAGAGATGGTATTCACTGCACAAGCAGAGAGAGGAAGTTCTTTTCTATGAGAATCACTAACTTGCTGAGGAGGGCTTTAAACTAGGCATGTTTGGGGGAGATAGGGGAGGTTCCACTGTTGTACATGAATCCACTGCTGTACATGAATCCTCCTTCCATGATGACCCAGAACAGGGCATCAGCATAGTGGACACCCAGATGAGCACCAACACCCTGAGATACTTGGATAGTGACAGAAAACCTGATGCGATCAGAGGGGAACTCAGGTGTCTTTATAGGAATGCCAGAAGCATGGGCAACAAACAGGAAGAACTGGCTGTCCTTTTGATAGATAAAGTATTTGACGTAATTAGGTTGAGGGAGACCTGGTGGGACAATACTCATGATTGGGCAGTAGATAATGAGAGCTATACATTCTACAGGAAGGATCAAGTTGGGAAGAAGGGAGGGTGGTGGCCTTCTATGTTAAAGAGCGGTACCCCACCCTGCAGGTCAGATTTGATAGTGGGGAGAGGTCCCTCAAGAACCTCTGGGTCAAGATATAAGGGGATTCAGGAGAGGGAGATCTGATGGTGGGAGTCTACTACAGGCCTCCCTCCCAAGGTGAGGAAAACAATCAAGCATTCTCCAGGGAACTGACTGAGGCAGCCAGCACTAAAGACCTGATTGTCATGGGTGACTTCAACTACCCTGACATCTGTTGGGAGGACTATTTGGCCAGCTCCAGTAAGTCAGTCAACTTCTTGGCAATTACTGATGACCTGTTCCTGTCACAGGTTGTTGAAGGACCAGCTAGAGGTGAAGCCCTTCTGGACTTACTGCTTACCAAAAGGGAGGACATAGTAGGGTACCTGTGGGTTGGCAGTGCTCTGGGTGACAGTGACCACGATCTGATTAAGTTCATCTTCCACCAGAAGGCTAGGATTTCAATTAGTAGGACAGAAGTCCTAGATTTCAGAAGGGCAGACTTTGACAAACTTAGGAGTCTAGTGAGAAATGCCCTCTGCAACCAGTGACTGGAGGATTTGGGAGTTCAGGAGTAATGGTGCCTCCTCAAGGGAGCAATCTTCAGTGCTCAAAAAGAGGCCATTACCATGAGATCAAAAAGTGGGAAAGGAGCCAAGAGACCTGCTTGGCTCAAAAGGAATACTATAAAACTTTTGAAAATCAAAAGGATACATATAAGCAATGGAAAAAAGGATCAGCAACCAGAGTAGGGTTCACTTATATAACCAAAGTTTGCAGGTATGAGATACAGAAAGCCAAGGCAGGCATGGAGATCAAGCTATCATCCAAACTAAAAGACACCAGTAAGGCCTTGTAGAGGTACATAGGGAGTAAGAAAAAATTGATTTCCACTGTGGGACACCTCCTGAATCCAGAGGGGCAGCCTACAGTTGATCCCCACAAAAAGGTAGAGCTCCTAAATGGATACTTTACATCAGTCTTCCAGAAAGCTAACAGGAGCTGTGCACTTGTCCAGAGGTCCAGGGAATGTGGGGAAGTCAACTTACAACATGAAATCAGCCTTGAACATGTGAGTATCCTCTTAGAACACTTGGACATTTTCAAGTCTGCTGGGCCAGATGACCTACATCCAAGAGTCCTAAAAGAACTGGCAGAAATCATAGCAAGACCTTTGGCAAAGATATTTGAAAAACTGTGGAACTCGGGATTGGTCCCAGATGACTGGAAGAGGGCCAATGTGGTACACATCTTTAAGAAAGAGGGGAGGGATGAACCTGCAAACTATAGACTGGTCAGTTTGACTTGGGTCCTAGGAAAAATCTTTGAAAAGATTGTCAAGGAGGCCATCAATCACAAGCTTATAACCTATAGAGTATTAAGAAAGAATAAGCATGGCTTTATTTGTTTAGAGTATGCCTAACAAGTCTGGTGTCCTTTCATGACCAGGTAACTAACCAGCTGGACAAAGAACATGAGGTAGAAATAATTTACTTAGACTTCAGTAAGGCCTTTGACTGACTCTTATGAAATTCTCTCAATTAAACTGGATGGTACTGGCCTGGACCATCCTGTGGTTAGGTGGGTGAATAACTGGCTTTGAGGCTGGTCCCAAAGATTTGTAATCAATGGGATGGCCTCATCTTGGAGAGCTGTCTCCAGTGTCTGTGGGACATCACTGGTGCTTGGACCCATGCTTTTTAACATATTTTTTAATGACTTGGATGAGGGGGTAGAATGCTCTATTATTAAGTTTGTGGACAATACCAAGTTGTGGGGAAATATGGGCACACCAGAGGATAGGGCAAGGATCTAGGATGACCTTGACAGACTGGTTCTGTGGGCTGATTGGAATCAGATGAGGTTCAACAGAGAAAAGTGTCGGGTTCTTCATCTGGGTAGGAAGCACCTTCACCATAACTATAGGATAAGCAGTAGCTCACAGGCTGGCAGAGCTTCTGAATGGAACCTATAGGGCTGTGTGAAGCTTCTGATGCTGATTCAATTTGGAGGAGATTAGGCCTGATTCAGTGGCTGAATCTCCAAACCTGAATCAAATCACGGGACCAATTAAAAGGTCTGAATTGATCTGAAGCTCTGTGAATCCATCTGGAAAAGATGCAGTGAGCTTTGGTAATTTATGCAGTCCCCACCCACTGCAGCAGGGAGCTGGACCCAGACGCTGAGCTTGTGAGTAGAGAGTGGGAGGGGGGTTGTGGAGAAGCAGGGAGGTGACCATGGGGGGACCCTTGCCAGCCCCCAGCCCCTGCCTGCTCCCCCAGCCCTGCCTCCATGGCTGCCTTGCCCAGCCCCAGCTCCTGGTGCTTTAAAAGCAGCCCTACTCACCAGCTGCTGCCTGGTGGGGGCTGGGTGGGGGGCAATCCCCACTGCTCTGTACTGCATGGGAGTACTCTGCCATGAGCTCCCCCAACCCCCACCCATTCTCCCAGCCCCTGCCATGTCTGCCTTGCCCTGCCCACCCCAGCTCCAGCCCTTTAAGAAAAAAAAACCTAAACCTCCCCAAACTCACCAGCTCCTGCAGCAGTCTTGGGGCATATGGAGACTTGTGCAGAGCCCCCCATGCAGCATGGGGCAGTGGGGGGGGAGCAGGAGAGATCTCCCCCTACCCGCATGCTAGGCAGGAACCAGTGAGTACAGGTTTTTTTTTGTTTTTCTTAAAGGGCCAGGATCTGGGGAGGGCAGGACATCCATGGGGGGGCTGGAACAGTGGAGTGCTTGTGGCAGAACACCCCACATGGCATGGAGCAGTGAGGGGCAGTGGGGATCATCTGCCCCCCACCTGGCAGCACCCGGTGAGCATGGGCTTTTTTTTTTTCAAATTGCCAGGAGCTGGGGCAGCCATTGCTGGGGCTGGGAGAGTGGGTGGGGGATGGGGCCTGTATGATTCAGAGATTCAGCTGATTCAGCAGCACCCATATCTCCAAATCAGATTCAGCCAAATCAATTTGGGACAGTGATTCAAATCACTGAGTTGAATCACTGCCCCCTGCTTTGGCCAAATCTGAATCCAAGGAGATTACTAGCTGCTTCACACAGGCCTAGGGACCTGGCGGTGACAATAGATAGTGACTCCAGCTGTGGACTCACCAATGCTGAGTAGAGAGGGAGAAGCACCTCCCTGGATCTTTTGGCAACACATTGGCTGATACATGCCAGAGTTCTATTTGCCCTGCTGGTGACGTCATCACAGTGTTGGCTCATATTCATAGATTCATAGATTCATAGATTAAGGGTCGGAAGGGACCTAGTAGATCTTCTAGCCCGACCCCCCGCCAGGCGGGAGAACAACAAAACCCCAAAACAAGAAACGGGACTCAAATGAGTCCAGCCAGGTAGGCATCCAGCCTCTTCTTAAAGACCCCCAGGGTAGGGGCCAGCACCACTTCCCTTGGAAGTTGGTTCCAGCTCCTAGCCGCCCTAACTGTGAAGTAGTTTTTGCGGATGTCCAATCTATACCTCCTCTCCATCAACTTGTGCCCATTACTCCTTGTTATGCCAGCGGGCGCTAGGGGAAACAGCGTCTCCCCCAAACCCTTCTGGTCCCCCCTAGTGAGTTTATAGACGGTCACCAGGTCCCCCCTCAGCCTTCTCTTGTGGAGGCTGAATAGGTTCAGGTCCCGCAGTCTCTCACTGTAGGGTCTGCCCTGTTGTCCCCGGATCATGCGGGTGGCCCTCCTCTGGACCCTCTCCATGTTGTCCACATCCCTCTTGAAATGGGGCGCACAGAACTGGACACAATACTCCAGCTGTGGCCTGACCAGCGTCGCGTAGAGGGGGAGGATCACCTCCTTGGCTCTACTCGAGATGCACCTGTGGATGCACGACAAGGTCCGGTTAGCCCTGCCAACCATGACCTCGCATTGTCGGCCCATGTTCATCTTGGAGTCAATAATGACTCCAAGATCTCTTTCTGCCTCCGTGCTCTCGAGTAGGGAGTTCCCCATTGTGTAAGTGTGCTGCTGGTTCCTACTGCCCAAGTGCAGCACCCTGCACTTGTCCGTATTGAAACGCATCCTGTTCCTGTTAGCCCACCCCTGTAACCTATCCAGATCCCTCTGCAATCTCTCACTCCCTGCTAGCGTGCTCACCTCCCCCCAAATTTTGGTGTCATCAGCGAATTTAAACAGGTTACTTTCCACCCCATCATCTAGATCGCTGATGAAGAAATTGAACAGCGCAGGCCCCAGGACCGAGCCCTGGGGGACTCCGCTACCCACCTCCCCCCAGGTCGAGTATGACCCATCCACCACCACCCTCTGAGTGCGACCCCTCAGCCAATCTGCAATCCATCTGACTGTGTAGGCATCTATGCCACAGTCGCCTAGTTTTTTAACTAGGATGGGGTGAGAGACGGTGTCAAAGGCCTTGCTGAAGTCCAGAAAGACTACATCCACCGCGACACCTGCATCCATGGCCTTTGTGACCTGATCGTAGAAGGCAATCAGGTTGGTCTGACATGATCTCCCCCTAATAAATCCATGCTGATTGCCCCTGAGCATCATTTCTGATGCCGGCCCATCACAAATGTGCTCCTTGATGATCTTCTCAAAGAGTTTCCCCAGGATTGAGGTAAGACTGACGGGCCTATAGTTGCCCGGGTCCTCCCTCTTCCCCTTCTTGAAGATGGGGACCACATTTGCTACCTTCCAATCATCTGGCACCTGGCCCAAGCACCACGATCGCTCATAGAGCTGTGCCAGGGGCCCTGCAATAACCCCAGCCAGCTCCCTCAACACCCTGGGGTGGAGAGCATCCGGACCTGCTGACTTGAACACGTCCAGCCCCTCCAGAAGCTCTCTAACCCGGTCCTCCCCAACCTGAGGTCCTATGAGGAGAGACTCCAGGACCAAGTCTCGTTCAGTTTTTGTAAGAGGAGCCTGAGGGGTGACTTGATAACCACCTACAAGTATGTCAGGGGGGAGGACCAAGATCTGAGGGAGTAACTCTTTAGGAAGGAGAGGAAAAACTTCTTCTCCATAAGGGTAACTAGAGCCTGGAACACACTCCCAGCAGTGGTGGTGCAGTCACCATCCTTGGAAGTGTTCAAGAAGAGGCTGGATAAGCACCTTATTGAGCTAATTTGACCTCATTAGCCTCCTGTCTATTGCAGGGGACTAGACTTGATGAACTTGCAGGTCCCTTCTAGTCCATTGATTCTATGATTCAAAATAAACTTATGTGAACTAGCAAATGAAAATACAGAAACACCTGGTCACTCATTACCTACGTCACTAATGACCTAGGTAAAGTAGCCAGTGTTCCAGAACCTTCCTGTTCAAACAGTTATTGGGTAAAATAGTACAGTTCCATTTGTGTTGCTTCATTGACTTCACTGAAACTACACTGATTTGAATAAGTTGAAAATCTGGCCCAATATTTACAGCTTTGTCGCACAGCACTCAGGTGCCCTGCGCCTGAAAGCAGAAATGGCTCAGGAGAGACCCCTAGTGGCAAGAATGGCTCAACTGCCATTCACCAGGGCAGCACAGATGCTGGTTGCTAGGGCAACAGTGGAACCAGCTGACAGGAAGGGGCAGGGCTTGGCCCTTCTTAAGCCCAGGCATGAGGCCAGAAGGGCAGTTCCCCTCTGGTGATCAAGGAAGGGGAAGCTCAGCCAGTGCAGAGAGAGAGTAGAGAAGCCTGACTGCATAAGCATCCCCTGGTTGCTGCCATGGGTTGGAGTATTTCCTGGTAGGGATTGAATGTTGTTTTGACCAGACAGGTTAGTTTTAAGTTATAGCCCAGGGGCTTGTGTTACTGTTTGTTGTTGTTGTTGTTAGACCGGAGGACCGGGTGAGGCTATTAGGGGTTGGAGGAGGCCTCATAGGGGCTCCATGGTAGCTTGGGGGCCCCGGTGCCAGGGAGGGCACTGCATTTCAGGGTGCATTGACCCTGGCCTCAGCGTGGGCAGTTGCAAGAAGCCCCAGCGTGTGCAGTTGTGAGAAGCCCCAGTGGGGGCGCAGGCTGCGAGACGAGCCAAAGTGTGCCAGTGAGGGCGTGGAAAGGGATTGACCAAACAACGTCTGGTACATCTGCGAGGCTTGGGGTGTGGTACAGGGGTGGTTGGAGCCACACATAGCCCATAAGGCTGGGGTGCACCGAGTCACCCAAAAGAGAACTAAGACTGGGATACATCAGGGCACCGTGTCAGAGAGGACTAAGGGCAGCCTCCCTTAAACTGTTAACATCAAAGATGTAGCGGACGAGTTTGTGCGGGTGCTTTTAATATCCCCTTGGCATGGTAGGGGGCGCTAGGGGAGTTCATGGCCACCCCTAGGATTTCGCGCTGTCACAAGCTTATAAACTTTAAATAAAGAATACAAAGATAGCTAGCTAGAAGTCTTCATGCTCCCAGGCACTAAACTAAACTCTAAATTAAGATAGCAGCATGTTTACGTGTATATGTATACTGAAAGATGATATATATTACAGTTTGAACCATTTAATTACTTTGCACTTTATGCTGAGAGCATTTTAGACTGTATTGCTGAATGAATGTAATCCATACTGATTTGTGCATTAATGGAATACAAATCAATACTCTGGAAGCTAAAACAGTCATTCAAATTGCCTTTAAATATCATACCCTCAATTCTTCCTACAGTATATTTTTACTGCCTAAGGAGGTTGCTGACCTGCAAAATACTTAGCAGACATAGTATATAAAATTTAATTTAAATTGAAATACAACAAACCCTAAAGGTTTTTCAGCAAATAGTAATTTTGCCCAGCTTACTTTTGGTAACTACAGATCAAGTCAAAGTTCACCTGACATTTGTAGACATTTCTACATCTCTGTAATTTGAATAGGTCTGCCCAATTCAGCTACAGTTTGAGGTTGACTGATTGGATAGCAGAAACTCCTAGGTAGGCCCACAGAGGGCAATTATACCTTATACACAAATATATTATGAGTGAAAGCAATCAAAATTAGAGACTGGAAGGAGCATGAGCCCAAAGTATGCAAGCATCTAAAATTTCGTACAATTGACACAAAGAGATCTGGTGTCAGCTGGACAGTGAAGGATCCTTTTGCTTCAATTTACAGACATTCCCATTTCCTAAGACAAACGAGTTATTTTAAACTTAGGAAAGTGAGAAATAAAACAATATTTAATATACAAAGTAGCTTAAAAATGCTCCATTAAAACTATAAAGAAGTAGTGGCTATAGACAACAATACTTTTAACCTCTTTAAAAGATGAAGGGAGTGCATCATCTGTTATAATATAACCATTATATCTTCAAGGCTGTAGTGATACAAACTGTGGTAGCTTTACCCCTGAATGAACAAGGGATAAAGTTGAAACTTTATGCTACATCTGTGTCAGCATAGAAGGGTAAAAAGAAATAAGTCACATCATAATGGCTTCTACTGGTATTATTCTGTAGTGATACAATAGTTATTTCTATATATACTCTGCACACAAGAATATATAATTTTCCATGCATAATTGGTTATTTATAGACTGTGGGTGCATCTACATGTGTACTCAATTGTGCAGTCATTTAGTATTTGCTTTAGCAAATGACTGCCGTTACTGTGCAGTCCCTATTAGGGCTGTGTGAAACAGCACCTTTCCATTTCGACTCCTATTTTGACATTTTGATGGGACAGTGTTTTTTTTCATTTCATTTTGAAACCACTGTTCTGTTTCATTTCGTCCAAACTGTTTTTGCTGTTTCAACTCTGTTTCAACATTTCGCCCATAGGCTATAATTTATTATAGCTTATACACCCACAACAGTTAACAGAAAGATAAAGTGATAATCAGAGAATGCAGTATTAAAGAGCTAATAGTAAATAACAGATAGATAGATCAATTCTGTCACAAGCCAACTGGGCACTGCGAGGGTATTTGCCACTGGGCTGTTCAAAACAACAGATAGACAGACATGGTTTGGCAACTTATCAATAGTCCCTCAATGCCAGGTGATTCCAGTGAATTCAGGTGTCCCCAACAAATGCTGTCAGAGGGATTACTGGGGAAGGTCCCTTGATCAGGATTCGTTCCTCACTCACGCCGGGAGTCCGGGCATGGAACAGAAATGACCGTTCTGTTCCCTCCTTCCTGCTGATCACCTGATGCATGAGCTTTTTATACCTAGTTTTATGTTAATATGTTGGCTTGAGAGCCACTCACAATGTTACCCTATAGCTTTTACCCTGTGGGATTGAAAGATGTTAAAATTATCATAAAAGGTTACTACCCAGACTGGGGTTTATCCAATAAGCAAATTATAATGCAGCACCTTTTAGGCTTGAAATTGACATTGCTCCACCTAAGCCCCAACCCCTTCTAGGTTTCATTTGAATATGCTTTCTTGGGATGTGCCTTCCTGGAATGTGTTGGGTGTGCCAGGCAGTTGGATCCAGTTTTATCATCAAGGCTGAACCCTGAGCAAAAAACCGTTAGGTCTGCTAATCTCGCATCTACAGCTTTGCCTATGGGGCCCAGTCAATTCCACAAACAGTTAATTTATCATTTTGGTTAAACTTATGACAGACAAGTTACATTTGCAGTTTACAAACTTACAAGGTTTATATTAACTAATATTACCTGTTTAGGCAAAATATGCCTAAACAGGTATACCTCCAAGTGCCTCCAAGAAGCACATATTTATTGCTTATTAATCCCTCTGGTTCTGGCCGTGTGTGTGTGTTAAGGTTTGCCTTCACTGGTGCTGGAGCCTCTACATGACATGGTAGTGTGCCCCAATGAGGTCTCCTCCTCCCCTACAGCCTCAGATCAGTCCACCACTTTAAATGACAACAGGTAATAACTTAGTAAGCAGCACAGTAACACCAGCAACATCTCAGGCAGGCAAATCATCACAGACTAGAGCCTTTATTTCCTTTCCTGCAGGAGCTTCTTCTCCAGCAGCTTCCAGAGAACCCTCCCTGCCAGCCCCAGCCCAACCCAGCTGGGCCAATAAACTTCACTTCATCAGCTACCTAGATAGTAGGTACAGAAACTCATGGACTAAATATAGACATTTGAATTCTGACACAATACAACCTGCCAGACATCTGAATCCCCAGGTACCTCTCCACTTTTATCTGTGCTGCTACATGCCTTCTCTCCCCCCACCCCCCTCCCATCCCACAGCCAGTCCCTCACCCCTGATGCCTCCATTTCCATTTTCACTGACTGCCTTTCTTGCCTGCATTGTATGCCACCTTCTGATTTCTTTACTATTCCTTCCACCCA
>NW_017729024.1:17528456-17543828 GCF_001723915.1 Gavialis gangeticus | reverse complement strand
TTTCAGACCCCAAACAAGAGTCAAAGTGTAACTCGAACCCTGGGGGTAATAGAGTACCCAGACCATCATGCATTCCAGGTGTCAGTGCCTATAGTTTTCCCAGGATTCTCCTAGAGTGGAGAGAGAGACTAGGATTGGGACAGGGGCTGGAGTGGAGGTGTTGCCAGGTGGTTGGAGGTGTGTAGCTCCCTGCTTGTGGTTCCCAGGAAGCTTGATGTACCTGGACCCTAAGAACTCCCCAGATTTTCCAATCCCTACCCTGGAAAACCACCAAGTAATTTTCATCTCCCAGGCTTAATTAGGGGTTGAAGGGGTTGCCAGGTCTTCTGTGCCCCTTGCATCTGTGTTGTCATGACCATTCTCTGCCCAATCCTCAGTTGCCCTTTATGCCTCACCTGCACAGCCCCTGCCTGCACTCTCTTGCATGCTACCAAACTCTGTGCAGTGACACCCAGACAGAGGGGTGATCAGGTATGTATGTATGGGAGGTGTTGCTGTTTCACTCTGGGACCTGGCTGCTTTGGGAAACCCAATCTCCACCTTACACTGTGGCTGTAAAAGTCACTCAAATGTCTTGCATTGCCATCAACTACAAAGAAATGTGCTTGCAGGAATGAACCTGCAGAGCAGTGCTCGTGGGAGAGTGAAGCACAGAGAGTAAGGAACAATTACAATTAACAAATAATGGGCCAAGTCACTTCACATTGAGCATGGAATTGACTGCTAAGCTGTTCTATTAGTTCTATTAAAAACGCATGGTGAAATGGCTCTTTTTCTTCCACCACAACCCAGCAATTGACAAGTGCTTACTGTTACAGGTACAGCCATCCACCCACCACACAGCCCCTTTGACATCTGGCTATCCACCTCTCCATCCCAAATGAGCCTGGGACTTCACCCAGGTGCCTAGCAGGGAAGTTAAACTGAGTAAGCTTTCTGCTTTCCCACCCCTGTGGACTTTGATTTGTATATGCAATAGATCTTTGGGAAGTAGAGTCCTGGCTGCCTCCTAGAGCAGTAGGCCTGTACGAGCCAGCAGCTATCCGATCCGGCTTCGGATCTGGCCACTTCAGATCTAGCCACTTCAGATGGCCATGATCTGATCTGGAGCTCCAGAACGGGTTTCCACCTCAATCTGGCCGAAGCAGCTCCGAAGCTTCGGAGCCGCCTTGGAGATCTGGCCATAGGGTATAATGGGGAATCAATGAAATAGCTATAACTTTGTTTCTTGTCCGAATTGGATGAAAGTTGCCGAGATAGTAACTGCTGCTGAAAGCATGAAACCTACTAAGTTTCAAGAAGATCAGTGCAGGGGTTTGGGAGGAACTGTACCCCAAATTCTTGAAAACAAAACTCTTGTCACTCCTACGTGTTTGAAAAGTAAGTAGTAAATAATATTACTCTAGTATTTGAGCATGTCCTGACCTCTGTGTTCTTGACTTAGCGATCTTAATAGTGTTCTTTTAGTGTAGTTTAAATATGTGTAATCTATTCCAAATCTCCAAGTAGCAACAGTGTAATAGCACTGGGAAAGATGGACAGATTTTGTGGAATATATAAACAAATCTCTACACACCACACACGCACACACACACGCACACACACACGCGCACACACACACACACACACAACATAGGACTGAGTCATTGTTATTACTGAATGCCATCATAGTACAAGCTGGATCTGCACAGTATTTGACAGAAAGTGCAATACTTTGCAGAAACAGTGGCTAATTCAGAGTGAACTACTGATGCATAATGTCCCAGACTGCTTGTTATGAAATTAGTTATATTGGAAATCAAAATCAAACTAAATGAGACATGGAGGTGAAGAAATGTCAAATGACTGAAAAACTGTGTTCCTGCCATAGTTTATTTTTCGGGTTTTTTTGTTCCCCATTAACCTTTCATTGATGTTTTCTATATTTTCCCTCTTGGGGAAAATCAAATAGTTAGACTTTATAACCTAAGTATGCCAAAAGGCCTCCGAAAATATATCTGAAAAACTTTAACATGCAGTTCTAGGTATACTTAAAGGACTGAGTTAACACAGGAAAGTGGCTTAACTTTACTTAGTGCCCAATTCTGTCATGCCTTTTTACTGGGCAATTCATTATAAGTCATGGCAATAGCACCTGGTTTCAATGTCCCTGACCCCGCTAAGAATTTTGCAGGCATTGAAATTATACATTGTAAACATGCGTACTGAAGTCGATATGTATTGTTCAGAACTAAAGTTAATTCTTGGTAGGATCAGGGTTTTTGATTATATACTTCTTTATGTTGAGAGGGATTTTTTGGTTTTTTAAATATAGAAAGTCAATCTTAGTAAAGTTACTTGAACCACTGAATAATAAGTATTAACAAAACCACTTATGCAAATAGTTATACATCATATATGTGTTTCAATATGAAGTTTAAAATGTACCTTTTCCAGACTCCAAGCATTTTATGTAAAATATAACTATGATTACAAGACAAAGCCAAGACCCATTCTTCAATGAAAACAAAGTAAGAAATAAATATAAAATCCAAAGAATACCCATAAATACTAACTTTGATCACCTCTCACCACCAAACACCAGACAGAAAGGTAAACATGGCAAAGTAGAATGCAAGTGAATGGACCCAGCCTATTTTGGAAAAAAGAGAGGGGAGTTGGAAGATTCAAAAGCAATGCTTCCTCATGAAGGAAAATCTTCAGCTGCAAGCAGATGTTGTCTTTGCCACCATAAAACATTTTGTGCCACTATTTTGTGGTGCATATGGTTGTTTTAATGTAGAAGAGCACAAGCAGCCTGTAGCTGTCCACACTACAGCCACCCTGGGCAGGCAGGAGAGTTCCCTGAGCATGCAGGCGCAGGGCCCCTAAAGTCCCAGCAGCACCTGCCCATGTTTTCCCTCTTCCAAAGGTGAACCCAGGAATTCCAACTCAGGGTGTGCCTCTGCAAATTATAAAACTGTGGGCTTCCCCCATTTCAGAGGTAGACCTCAAGTGTTGTCCTATACAGCTGGGTCTGTTTCCCCCGGTGTAAATCGATCAGCTGTGCCAGGACTCTTTCTAGCACAGCTGATCTGCTTCATGTAATGTCATGTGTTTTAGCCTTCCAGAAACCACCTTTCCTCTTTCACCTTACATTTAGGCTTAGCACCAATCATGTTGTGTGAAACATAACAACAAAGATGGCAATCCATTAGACTGAAATAATCAGGCAGACTGGCCTCTTAGGGTGGGGACTGTTGTAACATTTAGAAGCTTCTAAATACACTTTAAATCTCAACAGTCTAGATGTACATGCCACTTAAGACCAAAAGCAGACTGAGAACATTAACTACTATTTTTGAGCCAGTCCGCCATGAGCTGGCTTAGTGTTATATGCAGGCACAGAGCTTTTTATGCCTAGTTTCTAGATAGTCTGCTTGGCATCCCAAACTGCAACACTTCTTACATTTGGAAGCCCATGCACAGCAATAGGGCTGCTCTATAGGGCTGTGTGAGGCTTCAAACAGAGCTTCGGACTGGACGCTTCAGGGTCAGCACATCTGGGTCCAAGTGCTGGCCTTGTTTGTCTTCCTGAAGAGCTTCGGAGCTGCCTTAGAGATCCGGCCCTAGGGTATAATGAGGAAACAATAAAATATCTATAACTTCGTTGTGTTTTGTCTGATTTGGATGGAATTTTCAGGAATAGTAGACTCTGCAGAGTGGATGAAGCCTACAAAGTTCCAAGAAAATCGGTGCAGGGGTTTGGGGGAAACAGCACCCCACATTCTTGAAAGCAAAATTCATGTCACATCTAGGTGTTACAATGTAGTGGGATGAAAACTGCAGGGGTGATAGCTCTTACTGAGACCACAAACACTGCCAAGTTTCAAGAAGATAGGTACAGGGGTTTGGGGGGAACTACCCCTGAAGCTGCAGACAAGCAAAACTGGTGGCATGGGTGCTGTGGGACTGACTGTGTCTGTCTTGGGGCAGGAGGGGAGACATTGCTGCAGGCCTAGCGGCTAAGCTGCTGTGTTACCAGTTACCAATCAATCATGATTCACTCAGGCACCAGGGACTCAGGGACCAGCTCAATACACAGGACCTAGTTACTATATAAGGACTTAACGAGCATCAATTAGCACCGACAAAACCAGGCTAAGGATAGGAAAGACTCAGTACAGACAATCAACTGCCCCAAGACAGAGACAGACTTGGCACAAGTTTTGCCTGTCAGCAGCTACAGGTGCAGGGCCCCAGAACCCCCCTGCACTGATCTCCTTGACAGCTGGCAGGCATCGTGACCTCAGCAGGGGCCACCATCTCTGCAGCTGTCACCCCACTGTGCCTTAACACATGCAGCATCACCCATGGCATGAGTTTTGCTTGTCTGCAGCTTAAGGTGCAGTTCCCCCCCAAACCCCTGCACCTTTCTCCTTGAAACTTGGCAGGCTTTGTGGCCTCAGTAAGAGCTACCCCCGCCGCAGTTTTGACCCCCCTGTGCGGATCCAGCTTGTACTATGATGGCATTCAGTAATAACAATGACTCAGTCCTATGTTGTGTGTGTGTGTAGATGTGTGTTTATATATAAATATATACCACAAAATCTGTCCATCTTTCCCAGTGCTATTACACTGTTGCTACTTGGAGATTTGGAATAGATTACACATATTTAAACTACACTAAAAGAACACTATTAAGATCGCTAAGTCAAGAACACAGAGGTCAGGACATGCTAGAATGCTCAAATACTAGGGTAATATTATTTACTACTTACTGTTCAAACCCTGCTATGCACAGAGAATTATTAATTTCATTATAGCCTTTTCATGATCCTTATTAATATAAAATAGGTAAGCTTTAAAAATATTAATTAATTTACATGCACA
The DNA here is from genome assembly GCF_001723915.1 of Gavialis gangeticus. Classification (NCBI taxonomy): domain Eukaryota; kingdom Metazoa; phylum Chordata; order Crocodylia; family Gavialidae; genus Gavialis; species Gavialis gangeticus. Next base: position 17,538,956 of record NW_017729024.1, on the reverse strand, counting down.
GAACCCATGCAAGATATGTTTTTCTTAGCTCCATTTTATAGCTAGGGTCTCAAGTAAAATACTGAGAAAATAAGGATTATAAAATACCAAACTAAGAAAAGGCTGGTTTTAATAACTAACCTAAGATCACATAGGGTCTCCATGGCATGGATAGAAGCCAATTCTCCAGAGCCACTTTTAGTAGCCTTAACTATAAAACTATCTTTTTTACTTTCTGTAATCTCCTTCTTATTCATTGCACATCTTCCAACTTCTACAACACATGAAATAGAGATCCTATAAGAAATAACCTTCATCACACAACCCAGATTCATTCACATAACTTATCCATTTATGGACAGGCAGGAGTACTGTAAAAACAATATGTGAACATGTAAGGAAAGACTGTACCATGAAGCAAACAAACAAGGCAACTGAATTTTGGCATCTAACTTTTCAGCCCTTAACTTTGTTACATAGTAAGGCTGTATATGTGTTTTTTCTGTCTGAAAAAAATGTGAATTGAATTTACTACACTTCCTGTGTGTGGCCTCACGCTGACATACCTCCCCATCCCCACTAGTCAATGCAGTGCTGAAATTTTAAATCCATTACAACAAACCTCTACCACCTGAGCTGAGACTAAGTGAGAGTAGTAGAGTAGTATCAGGGTACAGAATAGTAGTAGTTTGACAGCAGGTGAAACTCAGGCCTCCGCCACACATGATATATTAATGGTGTCATAATACAAGGCTGTACCTGAAAGAAGACTTACTGAGAATACAGGGAAAAAAATCCTAATTTCCAGGAAGACTAGCAAGTATGGCAGAAGACCAGCTTAATTTATTAGGGAACTCTTCAGTCCACTAAGTCACAAAAAAGGAAGCTTATAAGAACTGGAAACTTGGACAAATAAGTAGGGCAGCATATGAAAGAATTGCTCAGACATGCAGAGATGAAATCAGGAAGCCAAAAAGCAATTGGAACTGCAGCTAGCAAGGGACATGAAGGGTAACAAGAAGGGTTTCTACTATTATGTCAGTAGCAAGAGGAGAATCAGAGAACGTGTGGGTCCCTTACTGGATGGGGGAAGCAACCTTGTGACTGAGGATGCAGAAAAGGCTGAGATACTCAATACCTTGTTCACCTCAGTCTTCACACGTAAGGTCACTTCCCAGACTACTGCACCAAGGCAGCACAGTTTGGGGAGGAGGTGAGCAGCCAACAGTGGTGGAAGAGCAGGTGAGGGACTATTTAGAAAATCTGGACATATACAAGGACCAGTTCCCTAAGGGTGCTGACAGAGTTGGTTGATGAGCCATTTTTGAAAACTCATGGTTATCAGGAGAGATCCCAGATGATTGGAGAAGGGTAAACATAGTATCCATATTTAAGTCAGGGGGAAAAGGAGGATCCACAGAACTGCAGACCAGTCAGCCTCACCTCAGTCCCTGGAAAAATCATGGAGCGGGTCCTCAAGGAATCCACTTCTAAGCACTTGCAGGAGAAAAAGGTGATTAGGAACAGTCAGCATGGGTCCACCTAGGGCAAATCATGCCTGACCTGCCTGACCTACCTGATCGCCTACTATGAGGAGATGATGCAGGGAGACCAGTGGATGTGGTATACCTTGATTTTTAACAAGGCTTTTGATACCGTTTCCCACAACATTCTCACAGGCAAGGTTAGGAAGAATAGGCTAGATGAATGGACTGTAAAGTGGATAGAAACCTGGCTGAACTATGACTCTCAAAGTGTAGTAATCAATGGCTCAACATCTAGTTGGCATCTGGTATTAAGTGAAGTGCTTCAGGGGTCAATCCTGGGCCTGATTTCATTCAATGTCTTTACTAACGACCTGGTAGATGGCATAGAGTGCACCCTCAGCAAATTTGCAGATGACACCAAGCTGGGGGGAATAGTAGATATGCTGAAGGGTAGGGCTAGGAGTCAAAGTGACCTAGACAAATTGGAGGATTGGGCCAAAGGTGATCTTATGAGGTTCAACAAGGAGAAATGCAAAGTCCTGCACTTAGGACAGAACAGTCTCATGCATGGGTACAGGCTGGGGGCTAACTGGCTAGGCAGCAGCTCTGCAGTAAAGGATCTGGGGGTCACGGTGGGCAATAAGCTTAATATGAGCCAAGAGTGTGCCCTTGTTGCAAAGAAGGCTAACAACATACTGGGCTGCATCAGTAGGAGTGTTTCCAGCAGATCAAGAAAAATGATTATTCCCCTCTATTCACTACTGGGGAGGCCACATTTGGAGTACTGTTTTCAGTTTTGGGCCCCCAAAGAAAGGATGTGGACAAATTGGAGAGAGTCCAGAAGAGGGTAACCAAAATGATTAAGGAGCTGTGGCACATGACTTCTGAGGATTATTCAATGGGCTTATTTAGTCTAGGGCAGAGACGACTGAGAGGAGATTTAATAGAAGCCATCAACTACCTGAAGGGTGGTTTCTAAAGAGGATGGAGTTAAACTGTTCCCAGTGATGGCAGATGAAAAAACAAAGAGCAATGGTCTCGAATTGCAGCTAGGGAAGTTTAGGTTAGATATTAGGAAAAAAATTCTCATTAGATGGGTACTAACACACTGGAACAGTTTATCCAGAGAGGTGGTGGAATCTCTATGCTTGGAAATTTTTAAGACCCAGCTACACAGAGCTTTGTCTGGGATGACCTAGTTGCAGATGATCCTGCTTTGAGTAAAAGGTTGGACTATATGACCTCCTAAGGTCCCTTCCAAACTTAATTTTCTATGATTCTATGAATAAATCACAATTATTCCACAATCATGTAATAACTTTGTGGTTTGTTCCTACCATTAATTGAATGTGTGAACAGTTGATGGGGCTCTCGGCTGGAAGAACTTGCTAGTTGTCAGTGCAGGGGGAGCTGGGATCATGATCCTGGGCTCCCTCTTCCCTGCAATAAAGTGTGATAGGATCTGATGCTCAATCCCACAATTGTGCCTTCTTCCAGGCACATGTGGCATGACAAGAAGCATGATTGCATGGGTTGTGTGTCAGATCCCATTGGCCCCTGATCTACATGTCTGGCAGGAGTTGGGTCTCAGATTCTTAGTTCCAGGCTCTGTAGGAGAAGTAAGCTCTTAGAAGCATAGAATTTTTCATTTAGTTTCACCAAACATTTCTTCTGATAACATCTCTTCCTGCCAGTTCCTGATACAACCCTGTTCCTGCAGCCCAGTGTTCTCTCCTTAGGCTTCCCATCCTACTTCCATTCTCCACAATATGTCCAGTTCTATTTCCTTTTCCACAACAAAGCCAGTTTCACCTCCCCTGCATGCTCAGATAATTTTTATCTCTCCTTCACCCTGTCCCTCAATCACTTGAGGTATCCAATGGAAGTGCCTGTTTTAATTAAATGGAGACTATCATAATAAAGGCAAAAAACAGAATGGCAGTCCCTATTAAAAATCTATTAGAATATGTTCTTTTTTTCTCCTGTTGTTGTTGTTGTTAAAACTTATTTACTGTCAGAATTCTAACATTTAATAAGACAAAAGCAAATAATTTGGCTTAGGCAGATAGCATTTCTATGTCACTATTATCTGCACTTGTTGAAATCCCTCTCTCTATAGAAAGCTTCTGTCCAGAGGTAGTGACTTTCATTGGCTGTTTTGCTACCTGCATCAGGGTTTTTGAGTTTGGCTTTGTCACTTTCATTCTCTGCTAGTGGGGAAAATTAAGATGGCTTTCTGTTTTCAAATGAATTTGCAAAAAAAGCTGCAATGATGACGGTATGGGAACAACATTGTTTTGTTTACTGCAGACTGAATGACCCTGCACTTCGTTATCTTCAAACAACTATAATTATCTATTGTGTTTGCTGTTTCATGCATTATTAAGATGAATTGGAACTGTGAATTTCGGAAATAGTGTATCCATTTATGGCTTTCACAATGTTTTAAAGAAATTAAGACCTTAAACACTGTGGAAAGGGAGGTTTTTTTATCTAACAGAAATGAGAAACAATCTTGGATTTTCTTTGCAATCCATTAAGTGAAACAATTGGCCAACAGCTGAGTATAAAGTCTGTGGGATTTAGTCCAATATGTTATAATTGGTTTCCCATTTTGTTGCTTTATGGGCTGTTTACAGCGCTTAAAGCATCATGAAAGTCAGTTATTCACCAAATGGGTGAATATAATATTCCATCAAAATGCAAATTACAGACTATAGTTTTATGACAGAAAAAAGGACTCTTCTTATTGTCATATATACTTGCTGTATGTATGCTGCATGTATGCCTTTATAAACTCTGTGCCCCCTGTTAATAGAGTTAAGCGTGGCCTCCTATACAAGGAAACAGTGGACATTTTCCTGCACAGTATTAAAAAACATGATTCAAGAGGCCAATTCAAGTAGGTCCTTCTTCCTGCATGCTGTGGTACTACATTCAGCTAAAGATCTGTGGTTCATAGATAGGTAGAGTGGAGAATCAGCATGACTAGTGGATGAATTATGACATGGAAGATGTGGCAATCTAGTTGCCCACTAACTGTGTGTGCTTCTTCTTTCCTTCCAAGCCATCAAAAATGATTTCTCACCCTCCCTCTCTCACATTGCCACAACTCAACCAAAAGACTTCCCCACACCTTGCTAGGTATTTATTTAACAAGTTTCAGGCATGAAAAGAATTGGAATGAGGCCAACTACAGGCTACTTCATGAATAAAGTTGTTCTCAGTTTCTTTTTACTGTACAAAGCAGCAGGTCCTAACCAAAATTATTCTGAAACTTTCACTATAATAAGAGTAGGAAATATCATAACATTTCAGATATGCATAAAACTAACATAACTACACCGTGTTAGTTAAGCATCTTCTAGTAGAGTGCTATGGCCCTGATTCAGCAAATCTTACAAGCATGTGCTTAAAGTTGATTGCATCTAACAGCTGCCATATGTGATTTTTGTTTCTTGCTTGTTCCTCAAAGGAGAAAAAAGGATTTGTATTTTTTAATGTGCTTTAAATAGTGAAATGTGGTGCATAACTAAACTGATTACAGAAGAAAAAGGATTTTCTGGAAATGCTTCTGCTATACATTGTCCAGCAAATATGAAGCTGCATAAGCTCACAGTATTGAGTTACAGAAAATACACTACATCCTGATGGTCTGGTTCTGTTTGTGAGTTGCCAAGCTCTTTAATATCTTTATTTTTTGTCAGAACTGACAAGCATACCCGAAGAAAACATCAGACTGAGTTCTTATGCTTCTGTAGTTACTTACGTTAAATCTCTGGTTGATGCCTTTTACTCAGACAAGAGTCCCCTTATTGGTTTGGAAGGGTCATCCAGGATCATCTCTCTACTCCAGCACTCATAAACAATCCAGGCAGCAAACACTTCTACAACTTCTTACTGTAAGCAGAGTACTTTTATCATTAGGCTGAAGAATTATTGCTTTGATAGAATAATGTTTCTCAAATGTGCTTAAATATAACCCTGGGTGGTATGGGGTCAATAGCTATAAGAAAGAATGGGAGTGCAGAAGGAGGAAAAGGAAAATTGAGATGGAGAAAAAGGATTCTTTTTTTCAGGCAGACTATTTCTAATATGTTTGGAGAGGTTTCAGCCTAGTCGTAGTGCAGCATGGTGTATGTGTTTATCTGAGCCAGGCTTTTGACACTGTCTCCTATGACATTCTCATTAACAAGCTAAGGAAATACAGTAATTTCATCTAGTCTGTAAGGTGGATGCACAATGTGTTGGACCATCATGCTCAATGAGTAGTCAATCATCAATAACTCAGTGTCTAGTAGGAAGCAGGTATTAATCTGGGTTCCCCAATGATCTCTCCTGAGTCGTGTTTGATAATCTTTATTAATGATGTGGACAGTGGGATTAAGTGCATATTTGTGGATGACAGCAATTTGGGTGAAGTTGCAGACACTATGGAGGTTAAGGCTAGGATTCAGAATGATCCAGATAAACTGGTCCAAAATCAATCTAAATCAAATGAAATTCAACAAGAACCAGTGTGAAGTCCTGTAGTTGCAATGAAATAATTGCATGCATGAATACAGATTAGGAATGGTTGGCTAAACTGCAGTACTGCAGCGAAGAAGTTGGATGTTACAATGGAACATAAACTGAATATGAGACAACCAGGTTAAAAAAAAGGGAACAGCCTACTAGGTTGTATTAACAACAGTGTAACTTGCAAATCAAGGGAACTGATTCTTCCATTTTATTCGTCACTGGTGAGATCTCACCTGGAATAGTGTGTCCAGTTTTGGGCTCAACACTTCAAAAAAGATTCATACTGCTTGAAGAGAGTCAATTGGAGAATGATAAAAATGGTTATATATCTGGGGAGCATGACTTGTGAGGAAAGGCTAAGAGAATTATGAATGTTTAGTCAAGGAAGGAGAAGATTGAGAGGGCATTTGATAGCAGTCTTCAAATAACTAACATAAAATTACAAAAAGGATGGAGATAGACTTTTCTGAGTGCCTATAGAGGGCAGGGCTAGAAATTGTCTTTAGACTGTATCAGAGGAAAATAAGGTGGGAAAATAGGAAGAATTTTATGAGTTTGGTTAAGCATTGGAACAGGCTACCTAGAGAAATTGTGAAATCTCCATTCCTGGAAATTTTCAAGATCAGGTTGACTGGGATGATCCTGCCTTATTTAGAGATCATCCTGGCTTGAGCAAGGGGGTGGACTCTGAGATAAGATCCCTTTCAGCCCTATTTTCCTATGATCCTATGACATAAAGTATTACTTTATGGATAACTTCAGTATCCATGACAGAATTTTAGAAGTACATAGCAGTATAACAAACTTAAAGAAGGATATATCACTCAAGAGTATTTGAGATTCACTTTAACATCCAGCATAGTTTGATCAAACTTTACGTTTTCAATTATATGGTGTGTAATGATTTGCCAGTTCTGATATAAGATCAACTGGGTAATATCTGACTTCGTTAGAACTATGATTACATCGTTTTCTTTTAAGCTGGCTTGTGACAATAATGTGAATTAGAATTGGACAAATCACTGTAGGAAACAACCCTTGGTTTAATTCCCTTAATATTTTTATCCAAGTTACTTTCTATAATTTAATTTATTTTAGTCAACATTCAAGATGGAGCTATCCTCTACAGTAATTACCCTGCACTCTTAGTGACAATTTGAATACATTGTATTTGCAACGCTGTCACTACTAGAGTGAACTTGTGACATTGGAATATCTGAATATCCAATTAAGTAAGTTAGGGAAAAAAAGCAAAAGGAAGAAGTAAATCATCATATTATCCCTTTCATGTATTTTAAATCCTAAACATCTAAATTTTCCCATTTCCCATGTGTGTTTTCTAAAGGAGTCTATCCTTTATCATCTTTCTATTTTCTTTTTTTCTGTCAGGCAGTCTAAGGTCTCATCCACACATGCAGGCACGTGTGGTTTGTGGCACCACAAACAGCATGCCTTGCACATTAAACCATGCACCTCACTATAAATTTGCAGCACATTTGCTACTGGCATTTCCTAGTAGCAAAAAACAAGCCCTAATAAAAAAATGGGGCACAGTATGTGAAAGTAGCATGTGCCTGGACAAAGGGCTGCCTGCTTTTCCATCTCCACAAGCTGCAGAGCACCCTGTGTTGAGGCACACTGCACCCCAGCCAACCACTCCACAGGTGGCTGGGGTCCAGCGTGCCTCAAGATAGGGGAGCAGGCACCCTGGGTACTTGCTCCCCTGTCTTCAGCTGCCACTCCCTGGCTGTCTGGGGCACAGGGTGCCTCAGCACAGAGGCTGCCTGCCAGCTAGTACCATACTGAGGTGCCCTGTGCCCCACCCAGCCCTCCCTGCACCAAATGCAGCTTGACTGGGAGGACCTGGGCATAGGCAATTTGCCCAGAGCAGGACAATTTATCCTTCAACCAGGGGTGAAGCGGTGGGGGGTGCACATTGGTGCATGTGCACCCCCTGAGTGTGGCGGTGCACCCCCTGCAAAAAGGTGCTGTTGACACTGCCGGGGGTGCAGTCACCATTCGCCACCCCACTGCTGACACCACCAGCAGCATCTGCAGGTGGTCCACAATCACTGCTGGCCACTGCCAATGCTGCCAGCAGTGTCTGTGGGTGGTCTCTGACCCCTGTTCAGCACTTGTCATCCTCCCCACCCCTACCACCAACAGTGCCAGTGGCATCTGCAGGAGCTCCACACTTACTGCTGCCAGGCTCCCACCGCCACTGCTGCCAGCTCAGCTGTGCCCCCCCAGCCACTGCACCATTCATGCCTTCAACAAAGCCCATGTGCAGGGGCATGCACTGTAGCACAAAGTAGTGGCACAAATTTGTGCTGCTACTATTTGTGCTGTTGCAAGCACATACCCCTGCTCGTCTGGATGCCTAAAAAGTTACTCACACAATCTGCAATTTGTAAAACTCTGCCACTGAAAATATGTTACTGATCTTGCTAGCTTCCTATATTTCAGGGGCCAGAGAGAACTTGTCCCAGGAATAAGGTGTAGGCTTATTTCTTCAGCTTGGGTAGCATTCAGTGTCTGCTCATATTTCAAGAAACATTTTCAGTGTGCATCGGATGCTAATATGATCCATTAGATACTTAAATTAGGAAGCCTGTAAAAAATGACCTTTTCCCTTTAAATTTATAGTTTATTGTAGCTGCTTCCTGAAAATTAAAAATGTTTAGTTATTTCTGGATACAGTTGAGACCTATGGGGCAAATTATCATCTCAGTAACACCAAAGCAGCCCAACAGGACTAGAGTGGCAAAACTTGGAGCAGAATTTGTTTCTGGGTGTTGTGCTTATGTGCTGTGCCATATTGAAAGGGAGAATAGAATAATTTGTGAATTATTTTCTTAACAATTACAGCTCTGTCTCACATTTGCAATGGCACCTACGGCTCAATTGTAAGATAGGGGGACAATGAGTAATGATTAACTGGGTTGAATTGACAAGTTTAAAGGAATACATTTGAGATTTATTTTTTATAGGTGTATTGAGGCAAGGCATGACAAATTAGGATAAGTATTTTTGAGGTTTTTTTTTTTCCCTTTAGGTGATGCTTTAATTTTTAACTGGAATTTAAAGCATTTATTTTACAGACTCAATATGTATGCAAGAAAGGGGGTGAGGAAGAAGAGGCGGCAGAGAAAATAAAGGGATATCCTAAAATAAAAGAAATAGAATTTGAAAAGTAAATCTTGTGAATTTGATTTTCAGAGAGTCTCTTGCTTCTGCACTAATTCAAGTCAATGGGTTTTACCACCTGATGGTGTATCCAGAAGAGCTCACACATGCGGTCTCGGGAGCCTCAAAGTTGTTTGAGGTGTTGCAAACCATAAGCGGTGCATGTGCACCCATTTGCCACACTGGTAATTTGCAGTACTCATCAAAATTGACACTGGGAGATCCTGGTGTCACAAAAATCCACTGCAAAAGAAAGTGGTGTGGCACATGCAGCAGCAGCATGTGCTGCCAAAAATGAAGTCTAGCCATCCAGAGCCATTCTTTGGCTGCTGGCCAGGCTCCATGAAACCAAATCAGTACCACTGCTGCTCTGGGAGGCTCCCAGAATCCCAGATAAGGTTGCTGCCAGCCTCCCCTACCCCACCTCAGAACAATTTGGTGCATGCTGGAGCACATGTGCAGGGACATGCACTGGGACACAAAGTAGTGGCACAAATATGTTCTGCTGCTATTTGTGCCACAGCAAACACACACCCCCTGCACATGTGCATTCATTTGGGTGCACCCTGAATGTCCTAAAAGAAGAAATTTAATCTTCCATTGGGAAAGTAGACAGATGTTGATGTCTTTGATGTTGTTGTGCTCAAAGTATTTTCTCAGCTATTGCATCTCCTCTTATGACCATAAGCAGACAGATGTCAATTAACATAGTTTTGAGGTTGTTCAAATGCCTGAAAGGTGATGCATCTTGAACAGGAGTAGAATACAGGGAGTGAAAAATGCCCTACAATGAGTAGTATCTATAATGAACACAAGAATAGGCATCACTGTCTTAAACATAATGTGTTGAATGATTCCTGTGAACTCCCAGAAACGCTGCCATTTTGAAGCACAAATCTCTATGTTTCAAGTACACTTTTGTTTAATTAATATAAGCAATGTAAATATAGTAAGCAGAGCATATGTGTGTGTGTACATAGACACAGACTCTATGGCTACTTCCACATGAGCATGGATGTTTGTTTCCTTTGGGACACTTTGTGCTGCTGCTAGGTGTTCCTGAGGAACTCCTGTGCCATGTGCCTTTGGTGCATGGCAGGGTGGGGTAGGGGAGGCTGGAACCAGGAAATGCGCTGGCCCCAGCACCTTTACCTGGGGTCCTGGTGGCTCCCTGGGGCTGCATAACCCCACACGTGACATTTCCCTTTTTTTTTCATGTTTTTTTTTTTTTACTACTGGATATCCAGGGGTCAACCTCCCCCCAGCCTGGTTCTCCCCCCGTACCCTCCACCCCCCGATCCTTTCCATCACAGAGAACAGCTGAATG
>NW_017729024.1:17525959-17528314 GCF_001723915.1 Gavialis gangeticus | reverse complement strand
GAATGTGTGGGATTTGACACTGCAGACATGTCTTCCACATAACTGTTGGCTGCACTCATCTGGATGTGACATATATGTGTGTGTGTGTGTGTGTGTGTGTGTGTGTGTACACACTCTGTATTTCTGTATCAGACATTTCACTGGGTAGTTTTTACCAATATGTTTAATGCATAGTCTATATTCATAAAATATTTTTTGATGTCAGGACCCAAACATCACCTAGGCTCAGTCTAGGCTAATTGTCTAGTTGGTCACACCTGCCTCCAGGCTCTGACTGGAAGCCATACAGCAGCTAATACATCAGCTGGTCACTGTTCAGGCCAACTGATTAGCTGCAAGGGACAGCAGCCTGCCCATTTAGTTCTACCTCTTGATGCAGACTAGCCAACAGGTCTTTTGCGAGTGTGATCTGGTAAGCTGTTCTGATCCTGTACTTCTAGTTTTCTGACTCCTAATCCTGGTCAGCTCTGCTCCTAAACTGTGGCTTTTTAGCTATTCCCCTTAGATCTGATAACTCAGTCAGTGACACTTGATTCATCCAGTTCTGATTTCTGGTATACTCTATGTTGAATCTTGACTCTGTTTCCTTTCATACCCTGGCTTTGGCTCTGTCTGCCAGCTTGCCCTGACTTTGGCGCTGGTTTCTGAAGCCTGAACCTTGATTTACCCTGTGATTTGAACTTTGTCCCTGGATTTTCTTTTGGATCTGGCAACTTGGTCTCTGATTCCTGACACTCTGACTTAGCCAGAGGTTTGCCTCCTGCCCTTTCCCAGTGGTCTAACCACTAGGCAAGACCACCCTTCATCTAGTAGTTACACTTGGGTCTTTCTCCCCCTCCATGTCACCTCCCTAATAATAATGGTGAGAAATACAACAGTTAAGTAACATTCGTTGCATCACATTTAAAATACAACTAAGTTCTGTGAAAAGGTTGCATAAAAGTAGTATTCTGAGATCACACTTCTATCTTTTTTTCCCTCAAAGGGCGCGTCCACATGAGTGAACAGGCACATGCAGGAATGAAAAAACATTCCCTGCACTGCAAATTTGCAGCACAGGGAGAAAATGAGACTCCTGGATATCCAGGGGTCTAAAAAAATGGAAGTTTAAAAAAGCGGCCCCTCACTCTGGTGCTGAAACATGCAGCCGGCTCCAGTGCCAGTGAGTAAGGGGTCAAGGGGGCTTGAGGAGAGGGAGGGGACCATGGGGGGACCCCCGATGGCCCTGCTCACTCCCCCAGCCCGCATGACCCCTGCCCTGGCCAGCCCTCCCCCCTGCCAGCCCCCACAAGCCCCTTGACCCCTGCCGCAGCTGGCCCCTCCCCCTGCCAGCCCCCCTGTGAGGCCCCTGAACCCTGCCCTGGCTGGCCCCATCCCCCAACCTCCCCCATCCCATAGTTTTAAAAAACAAAACAACCCCTGCCCCCGGCACTTACCGGCAGTTGGAGCTGCCATCAGGCTGACTGGGGCCCTGCCCACACAGAGCGGAGAAGGCTGACAGCCCCAGCAGCCCCAGCCCAGGCCCTCCTGCCCCTGCCCTGCTGTCCTGTGCTTCCCCAGGGGGATCTACCAGGAGGCGCTGGAGCCCCCGCCACCCCTGATTCTGAGGTAAACAGAGGCTTTTTTCCCATTTTGTCTGGGTATTTTTCTGTTGTTTTTTTTTAAGTGATGGTGCCTGGGGTTGTGGGGATAGCCATGGGGCCCTGGGGCAAGTTGGGAGGTGGGGCTGGGTGGGGCAGCCATTGGGGAGCTGCAGCAGCTGGTGGGGGATGGGACCAGGTGGGAAAGCATTCAGGGGGCTGAAGTGGGGCATGTGAGCCTTGCAGGGGGATGGTAGCCCCTGTGAGGGTCATTTGGCCCCTGTTTGGAGGGCTGTACCCCTTGTATATGGGCCAAACCCCCTGTTGCGGGGCCAAACCCATTGTGTGGGGGCTGACCCCTGTTGGGGGGCCAAATCCTTTGTGTGGGGGCTGAACCCCTTGTGTGGAAGCCAATTCCCCTGTTGGGGGGGCTGAACCTCTTGTGTTGGGGATGAATCCCCTGTTGGGGGGCCAATCCCCTTTGGGGGGCCAAACCCCTTTTGTGGGAGCTATTGCCCCTGTGGGCAATAGGTCTGGCAGGTGCACAGCCAGTCACAGCCAGTCAGCAGCCCCCACTGCCAGACTGCTGCAGTGGGTAGAGGGTGCAGGGAACTCTCAGGGCTGCTTGAGCAGTCCAGCTGGCACAAAGGTAGTGTCCCCAGGTACCAATTGGCTGGGCCCCATAAGTTCCTGAGAGCTAGTATCCCTTAGCTACTTGCCGGGGAGGCTTTTTATACTGCTGGGGCCAGGACAGGGCAGCTTTTTATACTGCTGG
>NW_017729024.1:17519284-17520959 GCF_001723915.1 Gavialis gangeticus | reverse complement strand
GGTCTGGCAGATGTGCAGCAGGTCATAGCCATGCAGCAGCCCCCACTGTCAGACTGTTGCAGTGGGTAAAGGGTGCAGGGAACTCTCAGGGCTGCTTCAGCAGTCCAGCTGGGACAAGGGGTAGTGTTGCCAGGTACCAATTGGCCAGGCTTCAGAAGATCCTGAGAGCGAGTATCCATGAGTTACTTGCCAGGGCAGCTTTTTGTACTGACTGGGCCAGGACAGGGCAGCTTTTTATACTGCTGGGGACAGCATAGGTGCTGGCCCTGGGCTCTAGCTTCCCCTGGCTGCAGATTTGGGTTGAGCCAGGCAGGGTTATTTTCCCCCAAGTGGCACAATTCACTCCACAACAACGTGGATGTCCGAGCATTTGAGCTGCTGCAAGCACATGTGCTTGCATGTGTAGACATGACCAAAGAGTCTCTGTAAAAGACAGTTTAGAAGTAACTAAACTGTTATTTTAACTGATCTTTACACAATTAAGGATCACCCAAACTGTTTTTACATAGTGCATATCATACCTACATGCCTAATGCTAAAGAATCCACAAGCAGAATTGGTTATCTGTTCTGATGGTGGTGTAGGCATTTGATTAGACTTAAGCTCCTTTTGCCCTTAGCTCTATTTTCACTACTAAGTTAATAGAAAACTTTATTTGGGGGGGTGCAGGGAGTCCTTATAGGGAGTAAATAGGATTTTGAACCATAAACAGTGGCCCAGATTTATCTTTGATATATTTTCACTAATGGTCTAGGAAGGATATCTGCTAAATAAGAAGGTGCCATTTTTATATATTTTAGTTACTTTTCTGACTGTAACTACATTCTGAGGATACATCCTCTCTCTGAAATGCATTCCCTAACAGAGAATCTATCCAGTGCTCTGAGCTGTCTAATCCAAATATATGGATTGACAGAAGATTGTAACTCAGAGTGTAGTTTATTCTATTTTTCATTCCAATCAAGCTGGGGAGATTGATTGTACCATAAAAGTACAATCTTGAGTATTTCTTAGTATAGAATAAAGCCTGGAATTACTTTATAATCTTCAAATGCAGGAAGTGTCCACAGGAAAAAAATATCTAACATAAGCTCTCTGTTTTTATGCAGTAAAAAACAGAAGAACAGTACAAATGAAATTATTCTTAGCAGGGTTTATTCATTGATGATTGCATCATAGTGCTTCCTCCCAGCTACTGCTTCAGAGGGGACATGTGGATGTTTCTTACATTGTAGCATGAATAAGACTCAGCTGGGCCTTTGCCAAACATTTCCAACATACTCACTCCTGCAAATATATGGATTGACAGAAGATTGTAACTCAGAGTGTAGTTGCAACCCAAAAATACACAAGTACAGAACCTCTGGGGAGTTTCTCTATGGTTGCTTTCAAGACTATGTTCTCCACAGTACTTAAGAGTGGCTCAAGATGTCTCCAGAGGGGTCTTACTACTGCATTTCTGGGGTTAGAAGATAAAAATGGAATTGGGTGGGCTTCAACTGCAGGGGAGCTCAGGCACTAAAACAAATTTGGGCAATTATTTCAGGTGGAGGGCCGCTTACCGAGTTTTAGCAAGTTGTTGAGGGATACATGGGGTCATCCCCACCACTTGACAGGTGCCCCACCCCGTGGTTGCCTTCTTGGGACCAGAATTCCTGCCTCTTAGCCACTTACC
>NW_017729024.1:17493222-17514284 GCF_001723915.1 Gavialis gangeticus | reverse complement strand
CGCTTACCGAGTTTTAGCAAGTTGTTGAGGGATACATGGGGTCATCCCCACCACTTGACAGGTGCCCCACCCCGTGGTTGCCTTCTTGGGACCAGAATTCCTGCCTCTTAGCCACTTACCTTTGCCACCAAAAGTCCCTCCCCTTGTCCCTGGAAGTACTGCTTTCAGCAAGGGTTCTACCATCTCAAAACCAGAAAAATACCAAATTATATTATAAAAATCAAACATGTAAAACATTCATTAATTTGATTTCAAAAGATACTTTTGCCCTGGTTTACATGTGTTTGTGTAGCATACATAGACATCATTGCACAATAGCTTAAAATGAAGTCTTACTAGCAAGATAAAATAACATATTTAGAACATAACAGAACAAGACAAAACAAAACAAAACAATGTTTGAGGGGCTGGGTGCAATTATTTGAGCCACTTCTTTCCTATAAGGAATTAGTTAATATTAGACAAAGGCCTAGAATAATGATTTATGACTTATTCTTTCTTCATTCTGCTATAAGCATGATGAAAGTATCCATTTTAGGGTCACATTAAACCAATTTCTGGCTAGTATTAATACTCCTCAGTCTTTAACCTGCTGATCACTTTATTTTGTCAGGCCAAATACATTATTGTCCATGGCCATGATCAGTCTCTAAAGGGTCATTACAGAATCAGAGTGAAAAGTGGTACATGACTTGGAGATGGTGAACTTTCTCTCTCTCTCTCCTTCTATATATATATATATATATATGCAGCAAGTATTCAAAAGAAGAATAAAGCCTGTTGACTTGATTTTAGGTTCCTAGTAGGCTAGGAATACTGCTAGCAAAAGAAAAACAGAAAGAACTCACTAGCCTATCTTCCCTGAAGGCAGAGTTACATACAGAGGTGAGAAATATCTACTCATTACTATTAAACTGACAGGATTGTAGGACCTGACCAGAAGAACTGCAGCATCCAAGAAGATTATTTTGAATAAAGAACAAGTTAGTTGTCTACAATTGTATATCCTGACCAATGCCTTTAGGTTGTGTATTTTGCACATGCCAGTCAGCAGCCTCTACAGTCATAGCCAAACCCCAATTTATTATTAAAGGAAAATCAACAAATGAAACATGCATTGGGCTTGGATAGTTTCCAAAATACTGCAATAGTGTTTCTTTTGATGGGAGATTCCATGAAATTTTAGATAAAGATCTGAAAGGTAATACAGATACTTTATGGGGCATCTGGTTTACCATTGCCTCCAGGACACATGGTACTGATGGGGTCCAGAAAAGAATCATAGAATCATAGAATCAATGAGTCAGAAGGGACCTAGACAGATCACAGAGACCGACCCCCTGCCATAGGCAGGAATGAGCACTGGGGGTGGGAGGGGTCATAAGACCCCAGACAGGTGTCTATCCAGTCTCCTCTTGAAGATTTCCAGGGAAAGTGAGAGCACCACCTCTCTGGGAAGCCTCTTTCAGGCTCTGGCCACCCTTACAGTGAAGTAGTTCTTCCTAATATCTAACCTAAACCTATCCTCCCTCAGCTTGTGGCCATTGTTCCTGGTGACTCCAAGGGGGCCCTGGTGAACAGACTTTCCCCGAGTCCTTGCTGCTGACCCCTGATAAGGTTGTAGGCAGCCACAAGATCTCCCCTCAGTCTCCTCTTGTGGAGACTGAAGAGATTCAGGTCCCTCAGCCTCTTCTCATAGGGCTGGCCATGGAGGCCCCCAACTCATAATCGAAGTCAACCCCCCAGGATAATTGAAGTCAACCCCTCTAGGGGTTCTTTCTTATTCTAATGCCAGTGATTACTTGAAGTGACAGAGGACACATCTACACATGATGCTACATTGCTGTAGCAACATGTTATGGTAATGTAGCTCATCACTACAGCAAAGTTATGTTGGTAGGTACAAACTATGACACCAATGCTATGTCAGTGTAGTAATAAACTACCTCTAAAAATAACCATGCACCTCTGGGATGGTGCAGTAATGGCTGTTACTCTGGCATCATTTAGTATTTCCTAAAGTACTAAATGACAGTGCAGTAACAATTATGCTGTGGGGTGCACATGTAGATGTACCCACAGACAGGGAGCTAAAAGGTGGATCTCAAGTGAAAAAAAATAGGCTCTTGTTATATTGGTAACTGTATGTGGTTTACTCCCTTTAATCTGTTCAACTCACCTTCTTCTGTGAAGAAGGTGAGTTGTCACTGAATAAGATGAGCAGAATTTGAAGCTTGTTTCTGGGAGCAAATAAGGAACCTATTCAAATACTGCTAAAGTCTGGGACTTTGACTCTTAACCAAGTGTGGATCCAGCACATGGTGTGGTGGGTGGTCTCTATATGCCATGATCCCTGAACTCATTACCTGGTCTGGGTTTGCTCCTGCCAGAGTACCATATGCATAGTAAACTCTATGGCTAGGTACAGACACTCTGAAAGCCCAAGGTAGAATCAATTTAAATTGCACAGTTGTCTGCAACCAGCATAGTTTAGATCAGTAGTGAACAAAACACACATTTTCGCTTTGGTGTGGGGGCGGCATGGGTGTGAAAATCTTAGACGGGGTTCATTTTTAAAACAGTCTATGTGTGCCAGACTTCTGTTATGGATATAGACTAGTTTCTGATCACTTGTACCAGTAAAAGTGTAATATCTACCTGGCTATGAGCTCAAAAGCTGGCTGGAGCAAGCTCTGACTAGAGCCACTACTCCAGAATCCTGAAATGAGTGCTGCAGCTGTTATCCCTCTCTCTCTCCTTCTCTCCCTTTATCCCTCACCCAGTGAATTTAATGGCAGGGGTAAGGAAGAAATGAATGACAGCAACTCTCACCCTCTGGCTCTCTTGCAAATGTGGTGGCTCTGGCCAGAGCTTACTTCTTATCAGGTTTATCAGATGTTATAAATGAAGGAAAGGAGGGGTTAGTGCTATTAGAGAAGGTGAGTTGAAGAGATCAAAGGGAGTAAACAAATCAGTTAACCCAAAGAAGGATATAGGCATGATAAAATCTACTCCACGTAATGCAATAAGAATCAAAGCCTAAATGCAGAAATTTGAGGGCGGTTATAGGGATGTTGTATCAGGTTAAAAATGGCCACCCGATCTAACTTAGTTTGCCCCTAGTGCAGACTTTACATTTAGACCCGGTATCAGTTATGGGAAAATAATCTAAACCCATAACAGTACAGAAGTTTCATCCACACACACCAGTCCAAAAATGGCCAAAACCAGTCTGATAGATCTGACTTCATGTACACTGAAACTTAATTGATGTAGGTTAGACTGGTGCATGGAAATTCTGTACAGTTGCCTGAACATTCCCAGATCTGGGAAAGTCCAGTTGCGAGCCCCAGCCCTGAGGCTGCGCTTTTCCTATCCACTGCTTTTCCTACCCACTCCCTGGCACTGGGCTCCTTTTATCCCCCCAGCCCTTCACTGCCCCTCACTCCTCATCCCTCAAGCCTCTCCAGGTATCATCAGTTTTATCAGCATTTGCCATTTCCAGGAGCTGAACACTAAGTATCAATGGAAGGGTGGAGGCAGGAGGGATAAGGGGTAGGGATAGTTTGCTGGGAGGGGGGTGCAGAGAGCTAAAAATACCCACTGGCTTCCTCAACACCCCTGTGGACCCTGAGAACCCTCTGATCTCACCAACCCCTCCTGGCCCCCAGCAACCCCCCATGGATCACACCTACCCCTCAATCACTTCTGCAGACACTGCCTGCCCCCCATGGATTTCACCTGTCTTTCCATCACTACCATAGATGCTGCCTGTCCTCCATCCCACCCAAAGATCATGCCCCCTATCCCCCCACAGATCCCTGATCCCCCCAGTCTGGTTGCCCCCCATTCCCCAATCTCCCCCCACTAGCCCTCCCATCACAACTTACTTTAGATCAGATGGCCATTTTTAATGTGATCTAACCCACACTCTCTGAATGTGTGAACTTAGCCAAAGTCAACATAGGCCTATTTTATTAAGAGTTAAAATTGTGCATAACACAGTCCATTCTGTGGGTGATTTCTTGTTTTGCAATTTCACATTCAATGTGTTTTTTTAAATGTTTAAAAACAGCTACTCTGAGATCCATGACAGAATGTATAAGGAGGCGAAAGTGTTCTACCACAGGCCTATGTGTCTTTCTGGAACTGATACCAGACTATTGCCATACATTCTTTCACATAGGGGTTGCCCCAAATTCACCTTCACCTCTCAGCAGTGTCCCTTCTTTCCTCTCCCTTCCTCTTTTATTCCTTATCTTTTGCATTTAAATGATCTTATTATTTTCTATTTAGTACCCTTGGTTTCTGCAAATCCCTTCATAGGATCTGATGGAGTAGGCTGTAATAGAAAAGCTCATAACTCTCTGAACAAGTTAGTTTATAAGGCACTACACTGCCCTGACCTCAGGATAACCTGGTGAACTAGCTTTGTTTAAATTTAGATAGTCAAGATTAAAATTGTAGTAAATACTAAAAAGGCCATCTTAAAAATGTGATTTCTGTGTTTATTTCCAGGTTATGAACATACATTCTGATCTTTCAAACCTTTAATTTTTCAGGTGGATCCATATTAGTAGTACTTACATATTATAAATGAGCAGTTGCAACAACTTAAATAAGACTTATTTATTGAAATAAGCATTACTCATGGTCATTTAAACAATGAGGCCTAGAATAGTCTGTTCTGCAAACCATTGAAACAAATGAATTGTTTTGTCTGAAATCACATGTTAACTCCAGTTATTCTAATTCTCTTTTTCTTTCTACGTCATTGCATAGTTTTTTCTTTAATTTTAACTCTGAAAGAGACTACTTTACATACAAGGTAGAGAGATTTCATCATGCTTGTAGCTATATAAGGTAAGATTTAAAATATCCTTTCTTTCCTTTCCAGTCACAGGGTTTTCTTTCACACATGAACAAATTTCACTAAGGTAGGCAAAAATTGAGCCGGAGTACCAATGAATAGACCATATCTCAAATAAATTAAAGGTTCATTTTCTTTTGGAAATATATGAATATGTTTTTTTTTTTATGAAGATTTTCCTATCACTGAAATGGTGAAAATTCAAATCTTTTCTTTACTTAATCTGGGAAATAACAGTATGTAACCCCTCTTGCGAGGGGGTGCAGGTGTGTGACAATGGTGACTCCGTTTTTCCCTCAACCGCACCTTAGTTTAACAGGAGGGTACAAACAAGTATAATTTATTTATACACATAAATATCTGAACAGAAAGCTGTTACCCAGCATAGAAACCTGATAACACAATTACCTGTCTGAACAGTGCAGCGTAAAACCCCAACTCCAAACAGTCTTGCAAGGACCCTTTGTGGTGAGAACCTTCACCTTGCACCTAGCCTGAGCTGTCCCAGATGGTACAAGGACTTCCACTGCCCTATAGTCATCTTGACTGTACTAACTTCTGCATACTTTTCAGTGCTACTCACTTGGGTCCTACTGGGTTCACCAAATTCCTTTCCCAGCTGCACTCAAATCAGGCTCCTCAACAACCTCTTTGGGGCCTCTTTCAATGGTGCTTGGAGCATATCAGGGAACAAGACCTGTCCTCTTCTCTAACCCCACTGGCTCCAGGCAAAATGGCCCCCATGTTGAAGCTCTTCTTTCCCATTTCCCCTCCTGCTAGCCCTCAAAACAGTCTAGTTCAACCTATTGTCCCTTGTTTTTCATTTTCACAGACTTTCATAATCTGTCCCACTCTGTCTTCTATTAGTTGGAGTCAACTTCCTGTGAGCTCCCAAGGCAGGCTGAGAGA
Organism: Gavialis gangeticus; assembly: GCF_001723915.1. Lineage (NCBI taxonomy): Eukaryota > Metazoa > Chordata > Crocodylia > Gavialidae > Gavialis > Gavialis gangeticus. The sequence goes on along the minus strand of NW_017729024.1, from coordinate 17,508,505 downwards.
CTTGGTTCAACCCAGCTCTCAGGGTCTAGTTTTCCTGGGCTTGGAGTGGCTCCACCTCTCTCTGTGTAACCATTCACAACCCCGGGGGGTGGGGGGAGGGGGTTACACTTATTACATACACTAAGTAAAGCAAAAATTTGTACATTTGATTTAGTTTGAAAGACACCTTCTCTCATTCTACTTGAATACTCCCTCTATCTACAGAAATCAAACAGTGGAAAGTTGCATTAAAAAGAATTTAACATGAAATTAAATTTAAAAATAATCTATATAGGTTATGGACCAGATTTTGATATGGGTCCACAGACTGAATAGTACCAATGTCACTGATTTAAAAGAAATTACTTGTGGAATAAAGTACTACTCACAATGAGTGTGGGTATCAGGACTAGGCCACAAGATCATCTCATTTACTTTTGACTGAGCCAATAAGGACAATTCTCCTTAGTAATGTTTAACAGAATTAGTTCTTTAAATCCTGAGGTAAGGTTTTAGAATTTTGAGACAAAAGCCTTTTTAAAAAACCTAATGTTCATATTTTTCAAAAGGTATTTAATTAGGACCTGCATTTAGGTACCATGCTAGCATCAATGATTTATCTAAAGTCTCAACTTAGGCTCTGCCTATTTCACTATGACTACCTAAAAGCCCTACAGAGTAGCTCTACAAAAAACTTAGGTGCCTACATCTAATATTTAAATACTACTGAAATGTGATACATAAGACTTCTGTGCAGTTTCACTTTAACTATGTAGGTACCTTAATGGTCACCGTGACACATGTGAGTAGTCCAAAGATGCATATATATATACAGATGTTAGGGGTTGGAAGGGACCTCACAAGATCATCAGGTCGAGCCCCCCTGCACATGGGCAGGAAAGACTGCTGGGATCAAAAGGCCCCCCCCCCCCCAGCTAGGTGCACATCAACTCATTTTTTAAAGATCTCCAGGGTAGGTGATTGTACCACCTCTGAAGGGAGCCTGTTCCAGACCCCAGACTCCTGAATTGTGAAGAAATTTCTCTGTATGTTCAATCTGAAGTGATCTTCAAGCAGCTTGTATCCATTGTTTTTTGTATTCCCTTGGGGTACCTTGGTGAACAGATGTTCCCCTGGGCCCTGATGTATGCTTCTTATATACTTATTGGCTGCCACCAAGTCCCCTCTAAGTTTCTTTTTCTCCAGGCTGAAAAGCCCCATGTATGACCATGTATGATCAGCTTCTCTTTGTATGACCTGCTCTTCAGACCTCTAATCATGTGTCCGCCACTCCTTTGGACTCTCTCAAGTTCCTTCACATCCTTCTTGAAGTGCAGCACCCAGAACTGGGTACTCCAGCTGCAGCTTTGCCAAGGCCGAGTAGAGTGGGAGGATGACATCCTTAGTCTAGCTTAAGATGCATTGGTACATGCATGCCAGTGTTTTATTTGCTCTGCCAGCTGCAGCATTGCATTAGTGGCTCATGTTTCCTCTGTGGTCTATCATACCCCCAGGTCCTTTTCAGTTGTGGTGCTGGCAAGTGTAGCACTGCTGAACCTGTAAATGTGTTGCAGATTATTTCTCCCCAGATGGAGCACTTTACATTTCTCCATGTTAAACAAGATCAAGTTTTGATCTGCCCACCTTGCAAGCCTATCCAAGGCAGCCTGTCCACTATAATTTGGATAGTGTCAACAATCATTATCCTTTCCAGGATATCTTTATCTGGCTCTGCAAACAGTTTAAGACTGGACACCATGGGTGCATCTACACATAATATTAATGAGTATATAGTGCCATAGTTTATTGCTCCTGGGCACCACATTTGCATGTCCTCCCAGGAGTGCAGCACATTGAGCCAGGTTGAAGCATCCCTAGCTGGCAGGAGGTTGGAGGGTCAACCTGACAGCCCAGGGATGATCCAATCCAGATCAGTGTGCTGTGGAGGGGCTGGCTGGGGCACATGGATCCCCCAGTGTGGGTCAAGCAGGCAGGAAGTCCCTGCACTAAAGCACCCTCATGCCCCAGCCAGCCCCAACAGTGACTATACATGCACTGCTGTACACTAAAGAATTCTGTCGCAGGATAATACTTGCATATACAAGTACTTGTATATATAAGTACTATCCTGTAGTGGGGTAAATTAGTTTACTGTGGTCTAATAGAGCCACATGTGTAAATACTGAGATGTTTATTGCTCAGTAGTGTACATAATGTGGATGTGCCCAATGAAGAAGTGATTGATGGCAACATTTTGTATGGTGAAGTCTAGTTAAATTTCCCTCAAAAGAGTAGAGAACATGAATGAGGAAAAAGTGTGAAAAAGAATCCCCTTATCACTGTAGACATTAATAATGCATACCTTGCATGTCAAGATCTCTTTCCACATTATCATAAATATTTATAAAAAAAGATCCTATCCTACTTCCCACCTCTCAAAAAAACCCAAACAAACAAATAAGTGATGTCATTTGCGCTGCCCTGCAGCCTATGTGTTTTTCATACCCATGAAAGTGTGGCTGAATCAAAGGCTTTGCAGTCTATCCACACTTTCCTGAAATTCTATTTTTTGAATTTTAAAGTCTCATAATCTAATTGTCAGTCAGGAGATGATTCCATCTCTGAATTTTGGTGGAGTCTAAAACACATTAATTTACATTCTTTTATTGAGGGTTAACTGCCACAATGTTTTAGCTTTCACTGGGCGCATCTACATGTGGGCTTTATTGTGCCCAGTCATTTTCTGTACCGTAAAGCACCACCATCTACATGTGTAGCAATTAGGTCAGTTGTAGACAATTTTACTGAGCATTCATCAGATAGTCCTGTCAAGCACAAATAATATCTGACAGCAGGGTAAATTACTGTGCTTAAATGTATGTGTAGACAGTGAAATCCGGATTAGTGTACTCCATCTCAAACTGCACCAGAGTTTATTCCTTCACATGAAATGCATGTGTAGATGCACCCACTGAACACAAGATAAGAGCATTCACATAAGAAATTACCATGGAACACACAATTATTGCAGATCTCTATCCCGTTTTTTGCTGTAATTTGTTTCTTTGCCTGTGTCTCCAATGGCCACAGATAACAATTAATCACTATCCTTTAATATATTGACATTGTAATCATGGTCCTTTTCTTTCTCACTGTTCCCTCTTCTAGACTAAACAAATTAAAATCCTTTATTCTTCTTTAAATTCTTTTCACCTTTCCTTAAATGTCACTGTTTTCTCTCCCCTTATTTTCATTAGTCTCCTCTCTATGTTCTTCATCTTGATCATATCTTTCTTAAAATGGGGTGTCCCTAACTGAACACAGTAACGTTTCATCAGCATTGTGTAGACAAAATGATTACTACTTGTGTCTTACATACAACACTTGTGAGATCTGCCTTTTTAACAATAGCATAACATTGTTAACTGATATGCAGTTTGTGATCTGCTATAATGCCTGCATCATTTTCTGTAGCTTGGCTGACAGGGCTATTATTCCCCATTTTGTATTTGTGCATTTGATTTCTTTTTCCCAAGTATAGCACATTGTACTCATCTATATTGAATTTCATCTTGTTTATTGGACAAAGGCAATTGAAGAACTTAATTCTATGCAATAAGCCTAAACAAATTTCTATCCTACTTGTCAATCGAAAATTTCTCTAGAGCAAGACTGCCCCCAACAATGATTGCCCACGACCTCTGATTTACTGTTCTTCACACCATTGTCTTTGAAAAAACAAATGCAAATAATATACTGTCTTTAATTTTTAAAAAGCTGAAGTATTTTTAAAAGGTCACAGTTCTCTCTCAACCTCTACTTATTAAAATTTCATGTATTTCAATTAAACTGTGAGGTTTCATATGATCACAATAAAGGACTTAATGAGCCAAATTAATCCCTGGTGCAATTTTATTGACCTAAACAGAATTTTAGCAGAAATGAATTTAGACCATTGATTTTTAAAAGGTTAGTGACATTACTGACACAGTTTTTATTTTTAGGAGATGCCTTGGTGTTCTAATGATCTTTTATGAGAAAATTCTTTACCCCTTTTACTTTATTTATTTAATAAACTATGTTGTTTTTTGCTTCTCACACTGACTGCAACTGTTTTTTTTGCAATATGCTGCTTTTTATTATTCAGCAAATATAATAGTTTATTCATGATAATACATACTCATTACTTTTTAATATATCCACTGGCTTTGAGTGGGAGAATAGTGAGTATTAATATGTGAAAAATGTAAATTGCAATATTTACATCAACTTGAATAAACGAAAGACAAAATTATGTCTACCTATATAAGTATCAAATAGTTGCTGCTTACTAAAGACAGGTTGCAGGAACAGGGTGCTTACTTTGGTGCGGATGGAAAATTAGCAAGGACTGAAACAAAAATGGATGCAATGAACTTCTAGGGTAAAGGGAGCATCAAATAATGGGCAGAGCTCTTGTATCATGCATACGAATTTTCATATGCATAAGAGAAGAATAACTGAAATTAGAAGTGTAGTCAGTCTGGTGCCCTTATATCTGTCTGCAGTATTTTCTATGCCCCTTATTACACTGGTACAAAACAAGGAATATCTTTTCTTCTTCTGTGGTTTCCACCTGCAGAATATTTCTATCCTAAGTAGACTAGAGCTGGATGGAAAACTATGTAGATCTCCTGTGTACAAAGCTTTATTGCCTGGTTCTCCATTGCTTTATAGCCTGTGCACCCAGCTGTTCCATGTGAGTGCAGAAGATTACCCATCAACATATTGCATTTGCCATGCACAGGCATAAATGACTAAAGAAGTGACAAGGAAATGGAAAATGATGCCTATGTATGCTATCAAGAGTCAGATAAGCCCTGAGATAATCTTGTTTTCATTTTCTGTACCTTGCAGTAGGAAGGGGGTAAATCTGTCTCTGGTAGAATGACTACTCATGTCCAAATCTCTGGGACTTGAACATTGATTTAAGTAACAGGAAAGCAAGGATAAAGATAGGATTTTCCATAATGATGATGTGTTATTTAAGGCCACATCTGAATAGAACTGACTGTGCTTAGCAGTGATATGCCATGCTTGATCATGCCATGATGCTCTGGGTGGTCTGTCCCCTAAACTGGAAGGAGCTTTGCATCTGTGAGGATTCAGAAGGGTCAATACACACTGCTAATCGATCTGCTTGCTGTGCCACACTAATGAACTATCCTGCATAGTGTAGTAAGGGTTCTGCTTCTGGGTACAGTAAATTGTCACATACTTAGCCTAACAGTCTTAGATCAAGACTGAGCCATAGATATCAGTTATAGGTTACCATCTCTAGGCCAGGTATGGACATTACAGGTGTCTATACACATGCTTTGTGGTGATTTTTTTGGTTTTTTTGGTTTTTTGGGTTTTTTTTGGTGGGGAGGCTCTTGACAACCACGCTAATTGAAAAGCCCACAGTATCTCGTGTATTCAGTGTCCCACATTTCAAAATGGTGGTGGGGGTGTGTAGCAGGGCACTAATGTGCCTGCTACTTGAAAAGCAGTAGTATGGGCTCAGGTGTTGGTTGCTAGGGGCAACGAGGAGTAGCTAAGGGCCCATACCTGGTGAGTCAGCTGACTGGAAGGGGCAGGGCTGACTACTATAAGACCCAGACTGGAGGCTATGAGTCCTCTTTCTCTCTCTCTCTGCTGGTAGCCAGGAAGAAGGAGTACTGCCTGACTAAGGGAAAGAGATCAGCCTTGAATGTGGGAAAGAGAATGAGGCCTGAATGTACCAGCCGCTAGTTACCCGGGTGAGAGATGTGGTGTGGTTTGAAGAACGTTTAGTCAGGAGGTTTAGCTTTGTGTTACAGCCCAGGGGCTTGTGTTATTGGGGTTTTTTTGTTGTTACTGGAGGACTGGGGGAGGCTATCAGGGGTTGGAGGAGGCCTCATAGGGGCTCCACAGTAGCGTGGGGACCTCAGTGCCAGAGAGGGCACAACATTCAGGGGTGCACTGATCCCAGCCCTGAAAAGGGGAGCAGAGGATTAGGAGGGGGCCAGGTAAGGCCAAGGCCACCTGAGCCCTAAGGCAAGAAGCCCCAGAGCGGGCAGTTGCAAGAAGCCCCAGAGCAGGGGCAGAGATTGACGAGTGCCAGAGAGCACCCCTGGGGCGCAGGCTGCGAGACTAGCCAGAGAGCGCCCTTGGGGCACGGAGAGTGAAATCGACCAAACAATATCTGGTACATCTGCAAGGCTCAGGGTGTGGTGCAGGGGTGGTTGGAGCCACGCATAGCCCATAAGACTGGGGTGCACCGAGTCACCCAAGATAGAACAAAAACTGAGATACATCAGAGCACCATGTCAGAGAGGACTAAGGGCAGCCTTCCTTATACATTGTTGACATCAAAGACATGGTGGGCAAGATGTGAGAGTGCTTTTAATATCACATTGGCACGGTAGGGGGTGCTAGGGGAGTTCAAGGCCATCTATAGGACCCCGCGCTATTACAGGGTGCTTTAACTAAAGCTCATTCAGTGTATTTGGTGAGCTTTAGTTAAAGCACCTCCACTACCATTTTAGCAGTGCTAACCCTTCTGAATCCTCAAATATAGCAAAGCTTCTTCCAGTTTAGGGGACAGATCACTCAGAGTATTATGGCATGATCAAACATGGCATAGTTTATATTCATAACAGAAGTTTGGTGCACGCAGACTGGTTTAAAAATGGTGGAACCTGGTCTAAGATTTCTGGGGGGAGGGGGGTGGTATTCTGTTCACTACCAATCTGAATTAGGCTGATCACAGAAAACTGCATAACAAGTTTGATTCCACCTTGGCCTTTTTGAATGTCTGTACCTATGTCTGAAGGCTATTTTTTATTGAATTAATTTGTGCCCTTTCTACAAGTAAATAAGGAAAAAATATCAACAGTGGGGAATGTGGTTTTAAAACTTTAAATCAGTTTCTTCTGCTCTTTCTACATTATCCTTCAACTTAATTATTTTTATTTTTATTGTACAACAATCCTGAGTCCACAGTAAATTCTCTACAAGCACATTTAGGAGTAAGGGTAACTTGCCTCTGTTTGTTTGCATGTTTCTTTTTTATTTTTTCCACAGAAGATTATTATCTTTCCTGCAACATTGGTAGGATTGATACATTTATTACCATTTTTTGTGGCTATAATTCTCCACCCCTTAAATATGCATAATATAACTCATAGTAGAATGATTGGAGAACATTCTATGGATTGAACAACATGAGAAGTGAATTTTATCTTGTGTTACAACTCACACTTTACTTCTCTACTTTCTATAGTCAATGACCTGAGATTTTTTTAAATTCAGCATTACATTTTCTTTTTTTTAACTTTCCTTTTCAGTCTTTATAGCTCAATTGTCTATTATCATTTTATGTCCTCCCTCATTACTTTTTAAAAAATGTAATTTTATAAAACTCAATACAATCTAATTTAATTATATTCTTCAATTTCTATTCCTACCTTTGCCATCATTACATTTTTGTCACCAGAAGTAGTTATTAACATATTTCTCAAGAAGCTTCCAGTCCAGGAATGATTTTAATAAGTTAAGCTAGCAGAATAAGTTATCTTACATCTTATAATAGTGTTCAACATTTATGAAATATTAAATGAATCTCAAAATATCAAGAATACATGTGCTTTGGAAATGCTTAAATTGTTCTGACACAATCTTTGCATTGTTAAATAACTTAAAGATTATTAGGAATTCAGAATTATAACGCATTACTGATCCAGTTGACAATTGATTATCTTCACAGGGGCTGGGGGGAACAGTACTAGTAATTATCTTAATTATATTCACATATTTTGTTTTCCTCAAAAAAAGACTTTTCTCACTCTTTCTACACAGCTATTTGAATGAAACAAAGTACTAAATTCAAAGATAATATATAAAGGGTGTCATTGAGCGGCCTCTGTAGCATCTTAGTTCGCTGATGAATGATGATCTCTAAAGTAATGCGATTTAAAGATTACAAGTTTAGAATATGCGTGTTACACCACTGATACTAGACCTTTAGCATGTTACATCTTAAATTAACAGTTTCTGTTTCTTTTGACCATAACTATGGGTACCAGATTTAAGTGGTGAATTATTAAAATGTGTGAATGTGCAGGTATACATTAACCCTGATTAACGGAACGTCTTCCAAAAGCAAAGACACAGAGGAGTCAAGTCAAAGTATTCTCATCAACTTACTTTTCAGTTGCCAAATATTTAGCTTCTTGCCTTCCTGCCTGATTTTTTTCCCCCTGAAAGATAGTGGGTTCATCTACATGTACCCTTTACTGTGAAGTAGACTAATTAGCTCTGCAGTAAATCATAACCGTACACATGCACCAGTATTAGGGTGCAGTAAACTAATTAACTCTGCCATACGATAGTACTGTCAGGGTGATAGTACTGATAGTACTGTTCTTGATTGTATCTTATGGCAGAGTAATTTACTGTGCTGAAACACATGTGAAGATACTAACCATGGGTGTAAATTGCACCTGGTCAGCTCAGCCAGCTGCTGGTCTGTTGCAATTTAGCTCAAATTGCTGCTGTGCCAGGCACACATGGAGACACCACACATTTGAGCAGTTCACTTCAGTTCAGACTGCTTCAGAGTTTATTGCTTCACATTAGTTGCACATGTAGATGTATCCAGCTATACTTAAAACTCAATAAAAAGAAATCCTAAATCAATCCTACATCTTACAATTTGTGAGTGTCTCTGCTCTGTGGCTTTAAAACAGAACAAAAAAGAAAGAACCTAGCAGTCAAAACCCTGCATCCTAACTCAGGGATCAGCCCATCCCTATTCAGCAACATATTAAGTCTGTGCTTAGGTCCCCTCAGCTACAGTCAGATGAATTGAGAAAAACTGAAGCACATGCTTCGGTGTTGGCATGAATCGTAAGCCTTTTCTTATCTCTAGTTTGTACGTAACTGAGCAGCTTTCATGCACATTGCCTCAAATGTACACACAAAGAAACAAAACCTTTACAATGGTAGATGGTATTGGCCCTATTTTCATTTTTGTTTCCATTATTTTATGTTATATCTTGTCAAGTAAGACAATTCTATTCTTTAGATGATATTTATCATTTCTTGTATACAAAAAAGTTTTATTATGATGAAGTAACTTTTGTAGTTTTGAGATATTTATATTTCAATATACCTTTCCTAGTAATTGGTAGTCAGTTAAAGTACTAGAATGTTAAAGAACAGACCACAATTAATCCTGTAAATATGGTATGCTGTGTTACTCATGCTTCAATAACATACATTTAAAAAATGAAAAGCCTTCATCTGTCTCACCAGTGAGCCATTGCAGTATGTATTTGCTTCTTCTCAAAATGGTATCCCTACTGTTAAGAATACAATAGAAAAGGAAAGAATATAATAGAAACCAGTGCAGATAAGGACTAATTTAGAAATCAAGAAATGTCTGCGTGTTATAGAAAGAAAATATAATGTCCACATTTGCCTGGGAGTTCATGCTCAAGATAAAGATGCTTTTCTGACTGAGCCTCTAGGCCAGGAATCAGGATACTTTAGGCCCCCTCTACACCTGCAGGTAAAGGTGCAATGGTCTCTAATTCATGATCCACACTATCACACCTCTTGCCATGCCGCACGTGCATGTATACGTGAAGTCCCCCCATAACTGAAAGACTGCAGTTGCTGTGATCTCCCAGCCATGGCAATGCACAGGGCACTCCTGTCTCTGGAAGATAGAAACAGCTGTGGTTAACCTGCCATAAGGACCCTTGGAGCATCTCTGTGGCTAGGAGGCCAGGGCAGCTGATACAGTCTCCCAGCTGTAGGTGGGCTTCCCCCATCCTGCAGCTGGGAGATTGTGGAAGACCACTTAAGGTATGAGTAGTGTGTAGGTGGGGCCTTGTACTCATTGTTTCCTTTTACTTTTTTGTTTTTAATTTCTAAATTGTTATGCAGTATCAGAAAGACGAAGAAGAAACTTTTGCCTTTGCCTCCTGCTAATGTAGCTGGGCAATCTAATATTGCTAAGAAAAATAATTATGCTTTTATCTTCCTTAGCAATATCAAGAAACTTTATAAACCAATGCTACATTTAGAATGGGAGAAGGGGAAAAAAATGGGATGCTTTCTCCTTTATGTCGCCGATTTAAGATTTGGACAAAGATTGCACAGTCAGAAGTTCTTACCATGCGTTTAGTATCTGATAGCACAGTGAAGAATCTCTTCTTCACTTCTGTTATAGTGTAGAATATAGTCCTAGAAATGATGATAGCATTAGAAAATTTGATGTCCTTGGAAATATTCAGGATATAATTTTCCTTTCTAATCTGCATTGCATTTCTCTTATCCCCTATATAGAGTGTTGCATTTTTGTTTTGTTTTGTTTACAATTTTTGGGGGTGGACATTTGATTTCATCAATGCATCATTGTGAATGTCCATATCTAGTGCAGAATATGTAGTAGACACTCTGAGAAGAGAATGTGGCCATTACAAATAATTTGCTGCAATTCTCTTTGTAGAATGTACCAAATAATGAAAAAATGTAACCTTTCTAAACTGTAAAACTGCTCTACAATTCACATAATAACCCCCTGATGCCTTATTAGTGCTTTTGTTCTGCATATTGCAATAAAAAATGTTGTTTCTGGTACTGGTTTTCTCAGCTTATACTCTTTCCTATGTCTCCCAGGGGAATGATCGTTTGGGGAAGACATGGGAAAAATTGAAGACCTCATGCTCAGCTCAGTAACCCTCGTGACAATCAGGAGAAATATTATTGAATGTTGATGTGGCTGATAACCACATAAACTGGTGTAAGAACTGTGTAACAGGTCTGAAAGTTTTACTCCGAAAGGAAGGATTTTTTTTTCCCTTAAAAATATGTGTGTGTGTTTTACTGTAGCCTGTTATTGTCTCACTGCACAGGTTTTCAGCTCTGAACTTTTAAATTTGGGTCAAAATCATATGCCCCTTGTCCATTTCAGAGTTAACTTTGTTGGAAAGCTAAGCTAATTTAAAAGTAGTCTTGAAATAAAGTACCAACACTCATATAGCCAATATATATCTATATTACTGTATTTACTTGAATCCAAAATTACTTCAAATTTAAGATAACTCCCCAATAATTAGATTCCACAAATTTTATACATTTTCCATGTCTAGAATCTAATTATGGGGCATTCTCTTAAGTGTATTTCCCACAAAGCAGCAGCTAAGGACAAATACCTGTTATTTGCCCACTAGGGCTGTGCAAAGCTTTGGTTGCTGATTTGATTTGGAGGAAATACAGCCTGATTTAGTGGCTGAATCTCTGAATCTGAATCCAATCAGGAGACCCATTAATCTCTCCAAATTGAATCAGAAGCCTCCAAATCAATTCAGAGATATTTGATGATTTGGCCATAGACACAGATTTGTATGTTTTTTCTACATACCTCAAGGTAACAGATGTGGGCTCATGAATGCTGAGATGGTGGGGCGGATGAAGCATCCCATAGGAGCATGGGGGGTACTTCCGGTCAACTTCTGGGTCCTCCGCAGAGCGAGCAAGGGACCCCTGTAAATTTTCTGTGAAACCACAGATTCATTTGGTTCAAAATTAGGAAGTTAGTAAATGAAGCTGTGGAAGCAGGAAAAGAAAAGATGGTGTCATAGTTAAAGAAACTGAATACTGAATACCCAGTAAACTGGATTCTATTTTTCTCTCTTATAAAAGAATATGATATCAGGCAAATCGCTTAAACCACATTTTTCAAAGTGGTTCTAATTGTATGTTCTTTTGGATCCCTGACTTGGGTCCCATTTGGAAAAATAATGTCCAATGCTTAAAGCTCTTACTAGGCTTATCTACACATGGCCCTTTTAAGTGTCATTAGACTAAAATTGCCATTTTTAAGGCACATTAAGGACACATGTCCACACATCTGCACCTTTAATGCACCTTAAAAATGGCAATTTTAGGCTAATCCAACCTAAATTTAATACCTGCTTAAAGCAAGTACCAAATTTAAGCTGGCATAGACAAATCACATTAACCTATGTGTAGATGCTCAATGTGCATTAGTGCAGTGTGAGTCAATGGATGTACACAGCATTCATGAATATTAGTATAGCTGCAATTTAGCTATGCTGGCTTAAACTTAATGCACTTTAATGCATATTAGCATGTCTATGTGTAGATGCACACCTAAAACAGAGGCACATTAAGTTTAGGTGCAAGTAACTATCCATGTAGATGCCCACTGAAGCCAATAGAAGCTGCATAAAGTGAAACATAATATTAAATACTTTAAATATATATATATAGGTGCCTCAAATTGTGCACAAACAATTTGCAGATATATCTGACTAATCTCTTTTCATCTTCATTTCCCATTTTTAAAATGGAGGCAATAATGTAATTTTATTGTCATATATTTATTAATGAACCAAGCATTTAAACTTTTCCTTTGAGCACTTTGTTAAGTGCTAAGTGTTAAGTGTGGCTGCTTTTTAAGCATGAACCCTATGGTTAATCTGATTTCAAGACTAGATCTCTATTTCAAAGCACCCTGTTTTTTTCTGTGTCTCTACCTGTAAGCAAAAATGAGTTCATGTTCTCATGGGGATTTACTCACTTACCTTCCCCCACTGCTCTCTCACTGGGTCGCTCAGCACCCCTCTCCCCCGCATCCCCCCCATTCCCTGCTCTGTGGTTCTTGAACGTCAGTGGAGGATTGGATGCATCTCCCAGGATGAGTAACTCTGGCCATCCCTGTACTAGAGTGACTTAATTGAATTAGAAGTAACTACAGCAATGCAAATCAGGTTCTATTAGTAAACAGGAATAGAGCTTGCACAGGCCTCTGGCTTGACCATACTAACCTATCTTAAACAGAGTCTATAGAAACAGGAGTAATTGCCCAAAATGTTATGTTTCCTCTTGTTACTTTGACCCTCTGAGTCTTCCAGTCTATTTCTGCAAATGGTTCTTAAGCCACATGAGCATCAACACTCAACCTCTTCGAGCTTCTTTGACTTTCCAATCCCTGTTTCAAGAACTCACCTCTTCTGCTTTGAACCATTGTATTGTTTCTTCAGGAGTAGACATTGTTTATTTTTCAGGATATTCCATTCAGACAAACCTCTTAGTAGATAATTCCTGACACTAACACCCTGTTCTTTTTTTATTCTACTTCCACCCAATGATAAATATACCCCTTTATACATGTTTTGTAATTTTACAAGGGTGCTATTAAAAACAAATGCATTGTTATATGTGATGTGCCCAGGTTGTAGCTGCATTGGGCTAGAGGAAATGCAATCAGGACTTGTGGACAGAGGTGAGATATTTTATTAGACCAACAAGATTTTTGCAAAAAAAAAAAATCAAAAAATTATTTAATTGCAAGCTTTCAGGCACAAACACCCTTCATCAGGCATCAGAGAAAAGATTGTAAAAGTTCTCCTGGGTAGAAATGAAAGTTCACATTTCATAGGATTTCACAGAGGAGTCAATAGATAGAAAAACCCTCTGGGAAGTGGTGCTTAGCTGGTAAGGAGACTCAGTTCTCCTGGAAGGCGGTGATGATGTAAATTACCTTAGACAAAGGCAGGAGCAGGATCTCAGGTTTCAGGTAGTCCAAGCTGTTTCCTGCTTGGGAAAATATGAAGATTTCATTTTAAATATTGGCTAAAATTTTATATCTTCCATGAGAATTTTTCCGTCTATTGACTCCTCTGTGAAATCCTGTGAAATATGAACTTCTATTTCTATCCAAGAAAACGTTTACAATCTTTTCTCTGATGCCTCAAGGAAGGTGCTTGAAAGCTTGCAATTAAATAATTTCTTTTAAAAAATCCTGTTTGTCTAATAAAAGATATCACCTCTGTCCATGAGCCATGGTTGATATTTGTGAGGCACTCAAATATAATAATCATAAGTGTTGTGGAAAAGTCAACGCGAAAATTAATAATTTCATCTTCAGAGCAGACTTTCAAATAGCATGCAGTATGTAAGACATACAGCCATACAGAAAATTTATGAGAAGGAATCAAACAATGCAAATGATCATTAAGTGGGAATTGAATGAGTCAGGGAACTTTTGCTGGAGAATATGAGATGATATAATTAAGTCTATTATAAAGCACCCTCATAAGGTGCATCATGCAGTACAGAGACAAAGCGCTATCATACCCTCTTAACCCACTAAGTAGATATTACAATTTTTTCCAGTGTTCCATCCACAGAGGATAAGTATCTATTACTGTCCTGATTACAGAAATTGGTTCTTTGGTTCAAAATATAGGAACTGAAACTTTTAGAAGTAAAATTCTCCAGTTGACTTTCATCTATGGCAGACATCGCATGCTGATATAATAGCAAGTGTTATTATAACAGACTACCACCATTAGTTTAGATCCAGCTATTACCTATGAGGTTCTTATTTTCACAAGAGTTAGGAACATCATAACTGGTACATTCCTATATAATTTTTTCCAGTTAGTCTACCCACTTTTTTTCTAGTAGCAAAAAAAAGGAATCCCAATTTTTGATTTATTTCAGAATAGAATTCTTTTGTTCTCACAAGATAAAGCTGTATACATTTATTGCACCTAATTTATTCAAGACTTTACTACTTCTTACACAGAAAATAATATACTTTTAGTCTAGGAGAGATTGAAGTCTAACAAACTAATGTTTGAAACAAAAAAAGTACTCACCCCAGTTCTGAATGTCAATTACTGTCCCTACTTATTTATATATATCCCTGTCTATCTACATGCATCTCGTACATAACTCTGTTAATATTCATGTATCAGTGAGGGGAAAAAAAAGAATCCCTGTTAATATATAAATGCATTTAATTCCTTTTATATAGTCAGTGAACAAAATGTACTCTTTTCTAATGTAAAAACTACTATTTAGGTAACAAATTGACAGTGTTTAGGTAACATATATGTGTGTGTATATGTATATGTATGTATATGTTAACATATACAAGTATGTTTTTCATTTTTATTTAGAAATATAGGCCCTGATCATTCAAACATAATATATATAAACTGAATATATCAGTTATGGTTCTCAGAATTTCAGTGTGCAGGAAATGGGTTCCCAGAGGAATAAGGATATACAATGTCTGTAATTTGTTTTTTTAGGATTATTACACACTAGGCCTGTGTGAATTGGCAGCTATTCAGTCCAGCCGCTTCAGATGCCAGCAATCCAATCTGGAGCTCCTGATCTGTTTCCTACTTCGATTTCGGCCAAGGAGGCCCCGAAGCTTTGGAGCTGCTTCAGAGATCTGGCCATAGGATATAAC
>NW_017729024.1:17484488-17488222 GCF_001723915.1 Gavialis gangeticus | reverse complement strand
TCTAATTTGTGGTAGGCCTGTACAAGTAGCAGCTATTCGATCCATCTTCGGATCCAGCCGCTTCAGATGCCAGCGATCCAATCCGGAGCTCCGGATCAGTTTCCCGCTTCAATCCGGCTGAAGCAGCTCCAGCGCTTCGGAGCTGCCTCGGAGATCCAACCATAGGGTATAACAGGGAATCAATGAAATACCTACAACTTCGTTGTTTTTTGTCTGATTTGAATTAAACTTCCAGGGTGGTAGCTTCTGCTGAGAGCATGAAGCCTGCCAAGTTTCAAGAAGATTGGTGCAGGGGTTTGGGGGGAACAGCACCCCAAATTCTTGAAAGCAAAACTCATGTCACATGTATGTGTTATACCACAGGGGGTTGAAAACTGCAGGAGTGGTGGCCCCTGCTGAGGCCATGAAGCCTACCAACTGTGTGTATGTCTTGCTGGGGGAGTCTGGCTTCTAGGGCTTTGCACCTCTGGCTGCTAACAGGCAAAACTTGTGATGTGGGTGGGTGATGCTGTGTGTATGTTAAGGTGCACACTACATGGCACTACAGTGTGCCCCAGTGAGGTCTCCTCCTCCCCTATAGCCTCAGGCCCAGTCCACCACTTTACATGACAACAGGTAAAATAACTTAGCTGGCTCAACACCAGTAGCATCAGCAGCAGCATCAAAGGTACCCAAATGGAAGTGTCACAGAGCCCTTCTTTTTATAAAGGAACTGACAGCAAAAAGTAAAGATGTTGTGTTGGACATATGATGTTACTCATGGTGTGTGATGGCTTATCTTGTGTTTTTATGTCTATATGTTTATTTTGAAAAAAAGGAGTACTTAAAAATATATATATCTTAGGAAGCTTTAGGGTTGAAAACCCTTTTGTCAGGCTGAGGAAGTACCTGCACTTGGTCTTGGATGGAAGGAATAGCAAAGAGGCCAGAGGACGGCCTGGCCAACAATGCAGGCAAGAAATCCAGTCAGTAAAAATGGAAATGGAGGCATCAGGGAGCGAGGGACAGGCTGGGGTGGGGGTAGGGGAGAAAGGGGGATGTAGTAGCGCAGGTAAAAGTACAGAGGTGCATGGCGTGTCAGATGTCCGTCAGGTTGCAGTGTGCCAGAATTCCACTGTTAGTGTCTACATTGAGTCCATGAGTTTCTGTACCTACTACCTAGGAGGCTGATGATGCGCAGTTCATAGGCCCAGCTCTGAAAAGTGGTTGTACATTCAAACAAGCACCTAACCTCATCACCAGACCTGAAGCCAACTTCCTACAGCTCAAAACACAAAACCTGCCAACTATCTCTAGTACCCCCAAAAACTGCACACCAGAATCTATCAAAAACAAGAAAACCCACCTACCTGTGGGGGCACATTCCTCACCAAAAAAACCACTCTGCCTCTAGTCTCTCAGGCCTGATCCTGAGAGGGAACAAATTACAATGCAAACCACTTCTCAGAGCTGGGCCTATGAACTGCACTTCATCAGCCTCCTAGGTAGTAGGTACAGAAACTCATGGACTCAATATACACAGTGGAGTTCTGGCACACTGTGACCTGTCAGACATCTGACACCCCAGGAACCTCTGCACTTTTACCTGTGCTGCTACATCCCCCTTTTGCCCCTGTCCCTCACCCCCTGACACCTCCATTTTCATTTTCACTGACTGGCTTTCTTGCCTGCATTGCATTCCAGGCCAGCCTCTGGCTTCTTTACTATTCTTTCCATCCAGGACTAACTGCAGGTACTCCCTCACTTGACAAAGGGGTTTTTAACGCAAAAGCTGGCATCCCGGGCAGCTAAGCTGAGCTCACCGGGAGCCTCACAACTACACTGCAACCAGCAAGTATCAGGCCTGTCAAAGACATGATTGGTCTGGACGTTCTCCAGCTAGGACTTTGTGTTAGCTGGCGGTTTTGGCACCTCCAACCCACTTTTCACCAAAGGATTGTTGGTCCCGGCCTTTACGGAGCTGCCGTACCACCAGCAGTCCCACCAGGCCTCCCTACCCTGGCCGGGTGCAGTTTTAGTGGTCATACCCAGGACCTGGGGCCTCCTCCTTCCCCATAGCCCCAATCCCATGCCTCCAAGTTTGTCCTGGCAGGGGGATGAGCTCAGCAGGGACATATTCTTCCCCTGCGGGCTGGTGATGCAGTTAGTGCCCCCTCCAACTGAGAGCAAGGTTTACTTGGTTTTTAAAAAACTGAAAAAAGAAAATTGGTGCAGATGAAGTGAGGAGGTTGGCACTTAGTCCATCTGTAGGTGGAGCTTGGGGAACCCCAGCAGCAAGAGGTTCACCTTTAGGAACACCAGCTGCTCCACCAAAGCAGGATCCAAAGAGGTGTGGTGGGATGTCACAACATCCCCAGAAATGCTGAACACCCTCTCGCTTGGAACACTGGTTGGTGGACAGGACAGGTGTTGCTGGGCAACCATGGCCAGATCCTGCCACATCTGGCTACGGCTTGCCCAGTAGGCCAATGGATTTCAGTCCAGTGGCTCCACATCCTCAGCGAGAGAGGTCACCACTGAAGCCTCAGAGCAACCTGCCCGAAGCTGGGATCTGGTGCATATGGCCCCCAGCATTCAAGCCATACCCATAGCCCACATTGGCAGTGGCTGCTGTGGATGAGACTGTCTGGTGCTGGTGCTGGTGCTGGTGCTGGGAGTACTGGGGAAAGTGTATCCGCCTCTTCCACATCCCCTTGCCTCTGCACTTTGACCTCCCTGTCTTTGTTGACCAGCACCTGCGTCCAGTGATGAAGGATTTTGGTGCTGCCAGTGTACAATCTCCCCTTCATCCTTAGGTCACACATGCCTGCCATCATGTAGATCATACTTCACTGCAAGGGATCTAGCCATCTCCTGATGCCATCCTTCAGCCACCTCACCAGTGCCTGCACATCTGGTGATGGCGGCCTCTTGCCCCCCTTGATGCTGTGGTGGAAGTAGCCTGCCACCTTCCTGCATTTCAAAATCAGCTGGCTTGTAGCAGTAGTGGTGGTGGCACCATCACCTGCAGCTCTGTCCCCGTCCAAGGCATCCCTCACTATGAGGTGTAGCCTGTGTGCCACACAGCGGATGCCAACTAAGTTGACATCATGGACAGCTTTCACCTTATTGACCCCATTGTCGGTGACCATGAATCTGCGGGTGAGCTCAGTCTGCCCAATGAAGCATCCCTGCACCATGCAGTTCATGGCCCCCATGATCTCCCTTGCTGTGTGGGACTCATCCAGCACCTCGGCTTGCAGTAGAGCCCACTGATGGCCTGACTGATTGCAGCAGTGTCCTGTGAGGGAGAGGTAGGCATGATCGCCACCCCAGCTCCTCCAGATGTCAGAAATGAAGTGCAAGGCTACCTGCAGCCCTGCCTTGAGCAGCTTCTCCCTTGATACTCCCTGCATGCCTCATAAAGGGAGGGCACCACCGTCCTGCTAAAGGTAGTGTGTGCAGGCACTTTGTAAGATGGGGCCAGAAGTGCTATGGGACATCTGAACCCTGGCTGCTTAACTAGGGAGAAGGGCTGGCTATCCAGATCAAGCATCTCCCCAATGGTCTGGGTGATCTTGCTCACCTTGGGAACATGCCCTCCTTGCCCCCACTGGTCCAGGGTGGCCTGCC
Source organism: Gavialis gangeticus (assembly GCF_001723915.1). Lineage (NCBI taxonomy): Eukaryota > Metazoa > Chordata > Crocodylia > Gavialidae > Gavialis > Gavialis gangeticus. The sequence goes on along the minus strand of NW_017729024.1, from coordinate 17,484,610 downwards.
TCTGCTTTGGGGGTAAGAGGGCTTTGGAGTGAGTGGGGGACTTCCCTTTTGGCACACTCACACTGGTGCCAGGCTGAGCAGGAAGAAGGGCAAGGGGGTGGTGCCTCCTCAGATGCAGCAGT
>NW_017729024.1:17474045-17474361 GCF_001723915.1 Gavialis gangeticus | reverse complement strand
GAGGCTCAACAACAGGAGGAGCTGCCTCAGCTGAGCCACTTGGTTCCACAACCTCAGCCTCCTCCAAGGTGCTGCTCTCAGAGGAGACCTGGGTCTAGGGGACATTTGAGGGGTGTGGAGCACAAATTCTCATTCCCCCTCAGTCCCCAGAATTGCTTGAGCCAGAGTGCTTAGCATTCCTGGTTCCAGCTCCAGCTCCTCCTCTGGCAGTGGGAGGCTTATGCTGAGAGATGACATTGGGGTGGAGGAGACAGTGATTCCACTGCTGGTGCCTACTTCTGGACTGAGGGGAGGTGATGCAGGTGCAGGGATGTCA
>NW_017729024.1:17438872-17469045 GCF_001723915.1 Gavialis gangeticus | reverse complement strand
GGGGGGGGGGGGGCTTGCAGCTCTAGCTCTCTCCCACCCCCTTTTTCTCCCCTGCCAGAAGACCTGGCTCCAGCATGCTTCATATTAATCTTTTCTGTGCTGCAAAAGGTTTGTGTGTATGTGTCACTCATGTTATGTGTTTTATTCCCTCTGTTGAGTGTGTGCACTGGACTCTTCTTTGCTTGTTTGCTTCAGTAACAAGAAGTGTTAAGAGCTATGTAAAAATTGTGTGCTGTCTGTCTGTCTTCTCCTATGAATACCTGATTTTTCTTCGTCTATATTATAAATGTGTGTGTGTGTGTGTGCGTGCGTGCGTGCACCTCTCTGCACAGTGATGGATCATGCTTCCCAGGGCACAGAACATGTGGGTTGTGTGGTCAATGATGGCTTGAAGCGCAACCAAGTGAAAGCCCCTCTAGCAATAGTAGGGGCAATTGCCATGGAGTGTACAGGTGATAGGGATGTGGGTCCTGTTCAGGGCCCCAGTGCACTGGGGGAAGCCAACTCACAGAATCCCACCACCACTACCAGGGGGTCATGGACATGGAGCACTATGTGCCCTAGCATGTTCTGAAGTTTGCCACACACCTCCAGGATGGCCTCCTTGGCAGTGGCCTTGCCCATCCCAAAGAGATGGCCCACACAGTGGAGGCTGATGGGCAGTTTACTTGCAAGTAGTGATCTCAGATCAAATGCACATATAGACATATCCAATACGTTTCGGAAAGTATTGGCAACTTTGAAATAAAACTGACCTTTGGGCACAGACAGAAGTCCAGTTTTCTGCTGTAACTGAACAATTTGCAGGAAGTGTTCTGAGTTACAGTGATCCTCTGGATCAAACCGGATTTCACTGTTGGGGGAGGGGAATTTAGCTGCTGGCTGTAAATGTGCAGTTGGTTTCCCCTAGTAACAGCCCCTCCTCTTGCCCAGCCTGTTCCTGTTTTAGAATGGGAAGGGGTAAAGGGAGCAAGGGGAGCTCATTCTAGGGCTTCCCAGCTAACACTGAAGGGTACAGTGGGTGAATGGGAGCCCTTCATCTTTGGGGGCTCCAATACACCTGGGCTATCCTCCAACTGGGGCTGAAAACACCGCAGACCAAACTCCCTCCACTCTATTTCTCCCCTCCCATTCTGAAAATGTCTCTAGGTTTGAAGGCAGCTCAGACAGAAGCTACAGAAGACACTGTGTTTTGAGAAGTTTTCATTTGACTGATCATGCAATGGGGGTTCATATTTTCACCCAACCGGCCATTTTTAAAGAAGTCTACAGCCACATACTTGTGTTTGATCACAGCTATAGACTGCTTTCTGTGGCCAGATGATGTGAAAATTGTAATTTCTGTCTGCACCCTTTGTGTAATGAGTAGGAAAGTACATGGGCAAACATTGATGGTGACCTTGTTAAATACACCCAAAGTTCATGACTATGTAGGGAAGTGATATGGTCCAGTAAATGATCACTGTACACAAAATGAGTATATGTGTGTGTGTATAAATATAAAACATAGGCAGAATTGCCTTTCTCTAAATTATAAGTCACTTTCAGCTACTTATTATTGCACTGCCAACTTCAATAGTTCAGCGAAAATAATACATTTTTGTTACTTGTCTCTGGCTGAATATTTTTGGAAATGTTTCAGCAACCAGCAATTTGTTGGTTTCCAAGAACAAAATTAGAGAAAAAAATGTCTCTGTCCCTTTTAAAAACAAATTATAATTATTTGGTTGCAAGTTACAGTTCCCCTATGTCTTGAAATTTATCAGGTAGGAATGTCCCCATTAAAAGGTTTTACACGTTTATAAAATTCTACAAAATCACAATTCACACATCCTTAGTAGAGACTTATTAGAATTTGGCAGTTAAATTCTCCCCCTTCCTACATGCAATTCAACTACTCCCCAGCTGAATCCCAATCAATCAAAATAAAGAAAAGGAAATAGCTTGAGCTGAAACCAAAAGGCAAATAGGAGGATATTGTTGTGGCTCATTTGTTGTAGAAGACAAAAGGAATGTAGTGAATGAGGCAGGGAACTGCAGGAAGAACAAGATGTTCTTATCTTTCTCCATTGTAAAATAAGGAAAATAATACTGCCTTTCCTCATAGAATAAATTAGTTAAAGTGTATAAATTAATAATAGCATAGCAGAAAAGTTCCTCAGGAATGTTTGCAGGGTGCTGACAGATATGGAAAAAACCCCAAAGCAGAAGCAGCAGAGCATTACTTTGACCTGGCTTCTCAGTGTCTGTATAGATTGTGTGCAGCAGGGATTTTTGGTACCTCAAGCTGATTCAATCAGCTAGTAGAGAAAAGCAGCAAAAATCCCCACTAAAGTGCCCTATTTATACAGATGTTGGGAACACTGCGTGCCATTAATGTGTTGCCTCTTCTGGGCATATTCTGGGTTCTATGCAGGAATGTGCCAAGTTTAAAGTAAAATACCATTTCTTTTTCCCCCATGTCTACAAGCAGCCATAATTTCTAAATAAGTCTACAATATTTTGAACTTTCAAGATGATTTTTAAAGTAGTTTCTGAGTTCTAATCAATTAAATTCTAATTCTAAAAAAAATTTGAGTTTCATGGTGTTTGATTTCTTAAAATTAAAGAAATTAAGTTAAATTACATTAATTAAAATATGTCTATGTTGTAAAAGTTTCAGGTCTCCAGGGTTATATAATTATATTGTTAATGAACACAAATGAAAAGATAAATATGACAACATAAATAGTATTGGGCTGGATCTTAGTTGAGGGAGACAGTGGTTAATGGTAAATGGAATCTGTCATGAAGGAGTAGCTATTGATCTGTCATAGATTAACAGATGTATGAAATTGTTTACCAGTTCAGAATGGATAATAGTAAGAAAGGACTATGTTGGAAATTTGGCACCTTTTTTATGCAGAATTAGGTTATGGTATGTTGTGTATAGTATGTTGTATGGTAAAGTGTGCCTGTCTGGCTGAAATTTAAAAAAAACCCATCATATTAAGGTAGGCAACGTTCTTTGAATAGCTGTGATATCTTTTATTAGACCAACTGAGTAGTTGGGAAAAAAGTTATTAGTAAGCTTTTGGGCAAATCACCATTCTTCAGGCATAGGAAGACATATTTCCCATCATATTTTGGTTTCCCCTACATATTTTACACCTGGACCTACAAAATGTTATATATCTCATCCAGTGCACCAAACGCCCTGATAGAAATTATGTAGAAGAAACCAAACAACAACTGCACCAGAATGAATGCACATGGAAAACCTATCAAAGACAAGAATACCCAAATACCTGTGGGTTCACACTTCTCACAAGACAATCACTCTCTTTCCAATCTCTCAGTTCTGATCCTCAAAGGAAATTTACAAAATACCTTTTGTAGGCAAGTCTATGAACTTCACTTCATAAATCTACTAGATATAAAAAAATCAATATAGACATTGGATTTATGACACATTACAACCTGCCTGACATGATTCACCAGATGCCTGCAAGACCTGACTTCCTACATTATCTCCCCACCCTTCTCCCTTCCCCTCCCCCCACGTTTCTATCCATTGTCTTCCTAATTTCTATCTATTTACATTCTCACTGACATCCTGTCACACTTTTAGCTTCTCTCATTTTTTTGGAGTCTCAGAACAGCAGAGATTTTCTATGCCTGAAGAAGGGTGATTTTGCATATTCCCCTCTATGCAGCATTGGTCAGACTGCAGTTGGAGTACCGCGTCCAGTTTTGGGTGCCATACTTTAAGAACGATATGCATAACCTCGAGAGGGTTCAGAGGAGGGCCACTCGTATGGTTAAGGGTTTGCAGACCCAGCCATATGAGGACAGACTGAGGGATCTGGATTTCTTCAGCCTCCACAGGAGAAGGCTGAAAGGTGATCTTGTAACCGTCCACAAATTCATTAGTGTGGGGAGCATGAAATTGGAGATGCTCTGTTCATCATGGTACCTCTTGGGGTAACAGGGAACAGTGAGCACAAACTGACAGAAAGCAGATTTAGGCTGGACATCAGGAAAAACTTCATGGTGAAGGTGGCCAGAATTTGGAATTGACTTCCAAGGGAGGTGGTGCTCTCTCCTACCTTGGGGGTCTTTAAGAGAAGGCTGGATAGGCATCTGGCTGGGGTCATCTGACCCCAGCACTCTTTCCTGCCCAGAGAAGGGGGTCAGACTCTGTGATCTGTTGAGGTTCCTTCCAACCCTAGCATCTATGAATCTATGACTCTGAAAGCTTGCTAAGCACTTTTTTCCAACTACTCAGCTGGTTTAATAAAAGATATCACATATACTCAAAGAACCTTTCAGGAGGTGCTACTTCACTGTCGGGGCGGCTAAGATCTGGAACCAACTTCCAAGCAAGGTGGTGCTGGCTCCTACCCTGGGAGTCTTTAAGAGGAAGATAGACAAACACCTTGCTGGGGTCGTTTAACCCCAGTACTTTTTCCTGCCATGGCAGGGGTTTGGACTTAATGATCTGCTCAGGTCCCTTCCAACCCTACAAACTATGAAACTATGAAACCTTGCCTGCCTATGTCCTTAGACCAACATGGCTACAACGAAAGACCCAGCTTAAATCATATTTAGGTACTTTAATCTGTTGTGACATTCATTAATTCTATGATGTTTATTAAATCTAAGCCTAAAGCAACCTTCATTCAGACACAACTAATAGATATATACATTTAAAAATATTTGTGTGCTTCTCTGTGACTATCTGTGAAAGAGGGAAAGAGATTCTGCAATTATTTCTAATCTGGAATTTTTCTGATCACTTCCAGTTGTAAATTCAAATTTACTTTCTGAAAAAGAACAATAATCTTTTGCTACTTTAAATATATATATATATAACAATGGCTAGTTCAATATCACTTCTAATTGTAGTAGAAAATTTAAATTGAAAAGGACATTTTAAGAGTGTCCATTGGTATTACCATCTCTACCTTATGTCTAGGTCTTTGTTATGGCAGAAGGAAATAAAGTGTTATAGGTAATTTTTGGGCTTCCTACCCAATATGTTTGAGGTTCATAGTAGTATATGCTCACCCTTATTTGAAAAACCTGGCTTCTGTTTCACTCGATTCAGTTCAGTTCAGTTTCCTCTATATCCAAATTTATTTTCATCTGTTTAGATATTTTTAAGCTGTTATTTTACTGGGTAAAATCCAGGTCAATAATAAAATAGAGAAAATTCTATCATGAATCTTGTTTTCCATCCCTCTTCTGTTCATTAGATTCTCTTGTAGGATCATTTTCTCCATCATGGTGTATCTTTGAAAAAACTAGTCATTTAATTTTCTTCTGTTACTAGATTTTTAAATTTTGTGGAGAATTGGTTACATAGAAGGACACATGTGAGGAAATGTTTATTTTTCATCTCAATTAAAGACATATAAATTATTTAGATTTATACTTTGAAAAACAGAGAAAAAATCTATGCATTTCTCTTAGGTTTTTGAATACATCTTAAAATGTAATCTCATATAAATGCCAACTAAATTCAAGAGGGCTGAAAATTTTACAACTGACGTCTGAAAAACGAGTCTTTCATGATAGGAGCTCCACAGCTAGACAACTTCTACATTGTAAAATTTCTTTTAAAGGGGTATAAACACACAAACAACATATTTACTATCCAAATTGACCGAAAGTTACAATAAATCATTAATTAGAGTGAATTAATGTAAGCCTGGCAAGTCTTTGTTTTATTATTCAACAACTTGCTTGTGAAAGCTCTAACTGTTGCTTATATTAATCCTCCTGAACCTCATTCTGATTATGAGGTCATCCACTAACAGAATCCTGCAAAGTCAGTGTTATACATGGACAATAAATACAAGAACATATTCTGGTTGAGATATAACCAACTCAAGAAAAAATAGAGCTTGAGTTTTCCATGGCAACTATATATATATAAAAAAAAAGTAATGTTTTTTTTAAACTGAGGCAGTGGAGTGTTCTGGCAGGGTTGCTATTGAGTAGGGGTTGTTCCCAGTGGCTGCTGTCAAGCAAGGTGGAGAGGGAGGTCTCAACACAACCATATTTGTGGATATCTGTGTTTGGTGCTCATGTGTAGGATGATAGTGTGTGATTTCCCAGTTACTGCTGGGACATGCTGCCACCCAAATATAGATAAATCATTCAGCAACTAACAGTGGCCTAGCTGGACCTCTAAGGCAGAGGTAGGCAATTATTTCAGATGGAGGGCTGCTTAACAAGTTTTAGTGAGGCACCAAGGGCCACAAGGGTAGCCCCACCCCTTGACTGGTGCACCATGTCCTAGTTGCCATCATGGGACTGGAAGTCCCACCCCCTACCCCAGACTTTTCTCACTGGAAATCTCTCCTCTTCCCCATCATGTACTCCTTTTGGGAGGGGGGGTGCTTGTATATAGTGTTGGGGGAGTTGTATGTGGGGGGTGTTGGGTATGTATGGTCAGGGGAGCATACAGTTGGGGTGAGTATGTGTATGTGGGGGTGTGGGTATGGTTGGTGTGGGAGTGTGGGTGTATGGGGAGGTGTAGGTATGGTGTGTATGTATGGAGGAGTGTAGAAGGAGGGTCTGTGGGGGGGTGGGTTTATGTGTGGATGTGTGTAGTGGGTGTGGGGTAAGGTGGAGTGTGTGGTTCGGGTGTCAGGTGTGTGAGACAGTTTTTGATGTGTGTGGTTATGGTGGGGGTAGGGTGTGGGAGTGTGAGTATGTGTGTGGGGATGTAATTGGGGTGTGGGTGGATTGGGTGTGCTTATGTGGGATCCTGGGTTCCCCCATGCCTGCTCTTTGTGACATGGCTGAGCCCAGCCCCAGGAGGGATGGGCAGGGTAGAGAGCTGAGGCTGGCACTGCTATCACTCTTAGTTTCTGTCCTACATCTGTGCAGTGGGGCTGCAGCCAAACCTGCACTGGCTCCTGCTGCTACTTTCATCTGCCTATCCTGTGCCTGCCTGGTGGGGCTGCAGCCAAGCCCATGCTGGGTTCTGCTGCTGCTCCCACTCCACCTGCCAGCCCTGTGTCTGCCCAGCAGATCTTTGTGAACAGCCAAGTTCATTCATGCCCCACTCCATCCATGTACTCCCCCTGCCCAGCCATGCATCAGCAGGACCAAAACAAGTTGCAGGTAGAGCCTGCCCCTGCCCCACTCCTTTTAATTCTGAAGCTTCCCCTCTATACCTGCTTCCTGGATTGCTAGAAGCCTGCTCTGAGATGTTCTAATTAAACTGCATCAGAGCAGACGCGATTAATCTAAGTAGCAGCACCAGCAGCCTCAGCGTCATGTCTATTCCATATCCCAGCACTTCAAAATGGCTTCATTTTGAAGGTACTTTAACTAAAGATCATTGAATGAGCTTTACTTAAAGCATCCCTGCCACCATTTTGAAGTGTGGAATGCTGAATATATGTGATTCTGTTGGCACTTTAATTAGAGCAGCTCCTGAGAGCCACTCTAATTAAAACACCCCTCTCCCATCCTGGAGCATGAGTAAAGACACTCTAAGCACCTGAGGCCAAGATTTAGATCCTCAAAACCATCAAATTCAGCTGTGCTGCCACCTAATCCTGGGAGTGCCTAAGTTGGTGATGCTAAGGTTTTCTCCTGTAGTGTAAATGTAGATGCCTAAAATATACTTCAAACATGCCTCTGACAATGCTGAGCAGGCAGGCTCCTAAAACCCCAACAGGTAGGCCATTGGCCAGAGTGCAGAGCCTGACCCAATAGGAATTTACAGATTATATGTACTTGATCAGGCCCCACATACAGAGAAAAATGAGAAGGTTCCCCTTTTCTTTATTAGCTTTGTTGTTAGAGTTCAGTTCCCTCCCCTGCCTGAAGCAATTTGAATGTTCACATCCCAGATGAATGCACAAACTTAAAACATATATTAGACTGGAGCTCACCTACTTCCAAATTCTCGGGGGGGTTGGTGCCTTCCTCTGTAGTGGAGGGCATGACCCTTTTCCTTGGATCTCTTCAATGTATTTTAACAACCTTTGCAGTAGCACATTGGCTGCTATGTTTTATCTTTGTCAGATTAGAATGTTATGTTTTGTGGTTGTGTCAGGGTTGACTGTGTAATTTGTCTAATAGGTGGATTTATACAGGATGGTTTGGATAGGGACGATCCTGAATGACCTCTGGAGGTCCCTTCCAGCCCTATTTTTCTGTGATTCTCTTCTAATGTGCTTCCACTTCCTATGGAACAATTTACTTTTTAATCTAAACCATTTAAGATGTTCCTGGAATGGGGATTGGCACCATTCCCTGCCCTCTTGGGTGACGTTCCTAATGACTAAGCTATATAGTCTTGTTCACTCTCTCTAGATCACATTTTGATTTCAACAAAATTGCATTTTCCATTATATCACTTGTTTATCAGCTCTAGTGCTATTTAGTAATGGGTTTAAGCTCTTCCAAATCCATGCCGAGTCATGAGAATGTGCTTTTTTTAAATCTGTGCAGATAATATTCTACTAAACTTCATTGTTCATCAGGAAAATCATGGGTAACACTATTTCACTGCAAAAAATCTGAGCCTCACTCCTGTGAGGCTCCTGAGTCACTTATTTTGCATTATAATATCTTCCTAAATGGCTATCCTTACTCCAAAAGTCAGCAATACCGGTGCTGCAGCTGGTTGGCAAATTTTCCACAGAATTCTTTTTATTAAAAAAATGACAATTTTTTCATGGATAAATCACTGTGTAGATGTGTGAATCTCAATGGCATTTCCTTTACTAAGAACCTGTGGTAAAATATTATTATAATGTGAAACAGGGGTGGATCCACAGGGGGTGCAGTTGCACAGTTACATACCCCTTTTGGACCACTCCACCACAAAAGAAGCAGCCAGGGACTTTTTTAAAGTTCCTGAATCAGGTAAGAATAATCTTCTCTTCCTTGTGCTCAGCAGCATATCTTCTTCACCACCCCACCATTGCTGCTGTTACTGTCACCAGTTACCCTGGGGGCATGGAGGGGAGCTCCATAGATGTTCCTGTCCCACTCCAGCCAGGGTAAGCAGGAAGTCAGGCTCAGCTGGGGACAGTGTGAGTGGTGGTGGCAGCAGACAGGTTCCTCCTCCCTGCCCATTCCCCTTGCTGTTTTCCTTGCAGCTGAGGATTAGGATCAGAAGTGGAAAACCTGGTTGTTACCACCACCACCAGCTCTGCTTCCAATTCCATTGTCCTGAATGAGCCTGACTCCCCGCGCTACACATCTACAACAGGACAGGAGTGGCTGTGGCATTTTCCCCGTCCCCAAGAAAGCCAAAGGCAGCATCAGTGGTATCTGGGAGGAAAACAGGGAGGGAAGTGGGAAGAGAATTATTATTTGATTCAGGGACTTCAAGTCCCCAGCTGCTGCTTCTACAGGTAGTCTGCCCATCTCAGTGGGGTGGGGGGAAGCTGGGAGAGAGAGGCACAGTCACCCCTGCACCAATGGGCACTGCTCCCACTTTTCCCTTTACAAAACTCTAGATCATCCTATGATGTCAAAATAATCTGTTTCAACATATCTGGAATGGAATGTTTTGACTTTTCTTTTTCCAGTGAAGTGTTTTTTTAAAAGCCCGAAAATAAAATAGTAAATAAGTTGAAATTAAACTTAAACTTTTTTTTTTTTTGTTATGAAACAAAGTGTTTCCACCGACTCAAAAGGCAATTTCCTTTTTCAGGACATTATGACAAGATTTTTATGGTCTTTTTTTGGATTGAAAAGAAAAAAGAAAAAAGGAAGAAGAAAATAATCTAATTTTCACAGTTTTCCATGAAAGACAATCCTGTTCTCATATATCTCTAACTAGAACTGTGACCACCCCAGAAAAATCTGTTGTGTGCTGGAAAAGAGGCTGAAATCTTCTTTCTCAGATGTTGAAGGCAATGTTCAATGCTATTGGAACCTCAGGGCTATATCCATTGGTCCCTTTAGGGCCTCCCTTCTACACACATGTGCATATATGCACGCACACTTCAAATGACCAACTGATAAATCCGATCATGTTGACTGTAAACCTCCGATGTGGCAGCAACCAACAGAAGCCAACCTCCCCACCTCTCCCCTCCCCCCCCAACATCTCAAAACTGTACTACCTTACACACAAACATTGTGACTATTGTGAAAAATTGTGTTTTGACTTGCTATTGCCTTGCTGTCTTGGGAACAGAGGAACTATCTTAGTTCTGCTATGTTTAGTGTCTTTCAAGCATAGTAGTTAATGAAAGAATGAGCCATGGACCACAGATGTACAGTTTTCCCAATGTTGCAACGTGCTCAGTTAGTGTTAGAGTTTTCATGTTTTAGAGTAGTTATCATATTAAATCAGAAAATTCACCTAAGCTAGAAAGTCTAAAAATGGTTAATAGTTTTCAGTGAAAAAAATCATAGCTATTAAAAGAATGAGGGCCATTCAGGTAATACTGTTGAACATGAAACATGTTGCCCAGTTTACTCTGTCAAACTTTAAATGACTAGAGGCTCTGACAATTCCATATATTTATCATTATGAAATCTGTTCCTATCATAAAAGTACTGTAGGTTTTGAATGGCAGTAAAGCTTAATGTTGCAAAATATGACTGTATGAAATGCACTGTAATTGTTGACTAGGTTTATTTGTCCATTCTCCTGTTTTCTTCCTCAGTAGAAACTAATTGTGTTTAGTAAGCTCAACATGGAATGCAAATGTTTATTAAATACATATTCAAACCCTGCAGTCACAAGCAAACTGCTGCAGTGCTCAAATATTGCGGTTTGGCTACTGTAGGTGCCTTTGTATTAGAAACTACTTTCCCCAAGGGCTGCCTATAATGAAGAAGTCAATGACCTGTAAATTACAACTAAAATGCTCAAGCTGGTCTTGCAGATGAATGCTTTTGATTATAGTCTACAGTGCACAGAGTTCAATTTCTATTTAAAGCAAAGAGCTTAGGTTTTTTGTTTATTTGTTTGTTTTATTTTTAAATCTGGACTTCAATGGGGGGGGGAAGAAAATGTTAAATGGAAACTTTTTTTGCTTTTAAGTTTTACCAAAGATTTAAACAAGTGTAAAAGAATATGTTCTCAGTGGCTAGTTCAAAATTGATGGTTCAGTTTGGATTGTTCAAAATTGCTAAGGGTATAAAGAAGAAGAAATATATAATTTAGTGTTTTTCCAAATATGCAGTTTTGGGTAGTTTACTATTATCAGTAAACTGACGATAATAATGATGATCCAGCAGTGATTGTTATGGTAAGAGTTTAGGCAGACACAAAGAAGGACCAAATTTCTCAAAAATGTTCCATGTAGGGCGGATCACAACACATCAAAACAGAGACGTATAATTTTCAATGGTTCATCTGTTCAGGGATTGTTGAGAAAGATGAAAAAGAGTCTTTTTAAAGCTTTCTAGCCTGGCAGTGTAGTGGCTGAGCTGTGGGAGCTCCAGAGTCAATACTTATACTATATGATTCATAATCATCTGGGGTAAGAAGCTCCACAAGGCAAAATAGGGACTTTACCTTTAGTCTCCTATATCATTGTACCACAAGCTACTTGTTTCCCAAATCCAAAAACCTAGCTGTCAATGTGAAAATTGACATTTTGACACAATTCTTTTTTCATGAAGACATCTGAAGGCTTTATTTTCATTCCAGTGCAGAACAGAATTAAATTTGAAAATGAAATCCTTCATGAAACAGAATTGTTGTCCTCTGGTTATATCATATGCATTACATTTCTTGATCCCTCACATTAAATTATTGTGACTGATTAGGTTTACCTTTTTGTATTAGATTACACTGATACCATCTGAGCGTTGTGGTTTACAGAGCCATAACTCATAAGCATGTGATTGTGATTCAGCAAAGTTCTCAAAGTGATTTATAAAAAATGATGTAAGTTACTAACAATGGACACATACCATTTAGGTGAAAACAATCACTTGAAAAAAGAAGAGAGATCACAAAAAACCTTCAAAACCAAAAATAAGACTTATTGAAGTTATACTAGTGAATTAATTTGCATTATAACATGGTACGCCTATGACTAATTTCTTTATTTTTGTCTCAGGATAGTATTAAGCCAGGAAAATAGTTGGTGAGTTTTTACACGTTAGTCAGGAACAAAATTAAAGAAATAGAAAGGTTTATAATAGATATTATATTTCTTCAGATTCTGATTTCTTATTAATTTAAGCAGTAGGAAAAATAAACTATAGAACACTCCTGAGAGAATCTGAGGAATATATGTAAAACTTTATGATTGCTCTCTAAATGTAAACATTCATGAATAAAAAAATAACATTGCCTTATCCAATGAATCCATGAATCTAAGAATCCTATACGAAACCAGTTTCCTCAGGTTTGTCTGCAGGTATTAAGGAAAGGAGCATCCTTCAAAAGGTGACAAAAAGGCACAGTATAAATCTTTAAAAACCCCACAGAGATGGATTCATAGAGGGGAAGAACAAAATGAACATACTTTAAGTAGGAATGGGGTCTGGCCAAAACTGATTTGGAGCAGAAGTTATGGAGAGACTTTAGAATCTGAAGGAGAAGCAAAGAAGCGTGAAGCAAGGGGAATTCAACCCAGCAAAGGGGACCCGGATGCATGAAAGGACACAGACACGAATCTCGAAGAACCAGAGAGCTGTGAAGAAAATGAAGTAGACAATAACATATTGGTGTGTTAACTGTTTTATCTGGAACTGTATATCTAAGCAAAGAAACGTATTTTGCAAAATTTTCTAAAACACGTCTAACCACCTAATACATGTCCTTAGAAAGTATAAAGTATAAATTAGTTTGTCCAAAAGCATGGACCTCAGGGATGGGATCTACATAAACTACAGCACCGAGCACTAATCTAGAGATTTGGGCAGCTTGTTTCTGAGGTCCCCATTTCAGAAAGATTACAAAACAGAGATGCCAATGGTCCAGAGACATAGCCAGTCTACCCAGTACTCAAGGAGAGCTTAAAAATATGTGGACCAAAGGACTCATCAAGGCTGTGACAATTTTTTTTTTATGACAGCTATCTCTTTATGACCTCTTTTTGGCCAACTTTTAGTGCCTTTATTTCATTTTTATGCTGCTTGACTTCTCTGTTACTTTTGACTTTACTGTTTGCACTTGACTTCTTGATATCTTGTCCTTCTTTTTATGAAGCTTTTCACTCACAGTTGATGACTCATTGTTTTACTGGCCTTCTCACTTGCTGATTATAAGCCATACCCGCTTAGTATGTAGCAAATTTATACCTGCTTACTGCACAGGAAGGCATGTGTAGATGCCTTACTGTGCAATAACACTGTGTGTGGGCTCCAACTTGGGAATAACTTTACTCGCAAGTAGGAACATACACAGTGTTACTGCACTGTAATGCCTAAACATGTAGGTGCTGATCTAACAACTTCTTACTGCTCAGTAAGTTACTGCACAGTAAATGCATGTGTAGACACGCCCAAGAAGTGTGAAAATCAGCTTCCTTTATGCAGATGCCTATGTAGGAGTCCAATAATAAACACACATTTTAAAAAATCTTGGCCTAAAACTACATCAGGAAAACAAGGTATAAGAGTCTAACTGTCAGCCCTAGAAATGTTCCTAACTTTTCCTGTGAAAGGAATAATTTGATATTCAGCTGATACTTCCACTTATGATGGTAATTTTATAGCATAGCCCTGGGTCAAAACCACAATTTTTTCTCATTTTAAATACCCAAGTAAGAAGGGGAGATTTGAGTTTAATAGGGTTTGGTACTAAATTCAAACATGGTTATTCTGTAAAAGTTTAGTTTCCCACTATCTGTGTCCCTTTAATAACATTTATCTAGTATCCTCTTCATAGCATTTAGCAATACAAAAGGGAATGTACATGTGATCTGGCTCTACTCAACTGCCAAACCAATTCCTGTCTCCTTTAGGCAATTTAGTTGTGTTAGATCTGGTGCAGACTTCGTACTCAGAATTGTTTAAAGACAGGCTATTTCTCGAATGGGAAAGATCAAGACATGGATTAATTATTAAAGACAGAAGCATTTCTAAATACATGTACAAAGCTTCAGACTTCTATATTAATTAAATTGGATTTATTGTTTCTGTTCCTTAAATGATAAAATAAATTGATTCTGAAGAAATGAATCCAATTTAGAAGTGTCCCTTTTCAAAAACAACCTTTTATAAATGGATTATTCTTGTAGTAGATGAAACTTAAAATGCATTTTCAAAGTAATCAGAATGTAGTGAAGGCTTATTATTAAAGGCATCTACGTAAGTCACATCTGGCATGATAGTGCCAGAATATGTAATTTTTTGGGCAAACAAATCAGACATTTTTATAGAAGCAAAGAAAACAGAAGGAAGAGACGGTTATTCATGGTGAACATGCTTAAGGGTTATTGCCTTGCGAAACTTCATTTTTTTTTTTTTTCTGGATAATTATTTGTATTTATAATTTTATAGTCATATGCATTTATTATTGTATACCTTGTATAAAGAACACCGTGCCTGCTCAGAAATATAAATTTATTTAAATAGATATAAAAGCTATTATTTAAAAGAACCTAGAACAGAACCCAGAATGATTAAATATTTTTTAAAATGTACTCCTGGATGAAAATAGCGGGTGGGTGCCTGACGTGCCTCTGTACCAAGGCAAGGATGGCTGGCCTGCAATCAAGCCGGCCAGTCTGCACCTGATAATGGCTGCATTGGTAGGTGTGCTGCCAATAGGTCAAGGGAAGTAATTATTCCCCTTTATTCAGCACCAGTGGGGCCACATTTGGAGTACCGTGTTCAGTTTCAGGGCCCTCACTACAGAAAAGACATGGACAAATTAAAGAAAGTCCAGCAGATGGCAACAAAAATGGTGAGGGACTGGGGCACATGACTTACAAGGAGAGGCTGAGGGAACTGGGCTTATGTAGTTTAGAGAAGAGAAGACTGAGAGGGGATTTAATAGCAGCCTTCAACTACATGAAGGAGTTCCCTTCAAACCCTAATGTTCTATGATTCTATGACCAGAAGACCCCCATTGACTGGCCTGGAGGCAATGGGCTAAAAATGGACCAGGAAACAAAGTGCTGGGGAATACCTGCTGCAACACTGGAAATGGGTCCAAATGCTCTCCCTGTTGCCAGAGCACCTGAGGAAGAGCCAGACACTCCCCTTGCCACCGAAAGAAATCCAGCCACTCCCCCCTGCAGCTAGAATGCCCAGGGAAGTGCTGGATGCTCTTCTCACTCTAAAGCACCCCGAGCATGGCTGTATACTGTCTGTGCTGATGAGACTGGGAACTGCCCTATCTTGGATGTGGCAGGACCCAGACCCATATCTGGGAGCCTACACTAAAGAAACCAGATGGGGCAGGGAGAGGGCAGTTCAGAAGAGCCTGAAGGGAAATCAGACAAAGAACCCCAGCCAAGAAGCTTTCCAACACCACAGGTCCAGTTGGTATGCCCATGGACCAGGAGTGCCCCAGCAGGAAGTTGGCAGGAGAGCAGGCCCCACTTAGGCATGGCAGTAGTTGCCACAGGATGATGCCACACTTGGCCTAGCACCAGAATGGGAGGAGCGTGCATGAGAAAGGCAACCCACCAGGAGTCACAGGGGCCCAAAAGGAGTGCACAAGGTACTGGACCAACCCATGCCCCAAGAAAGGGGTTGTTCAGTGCAGCAAGCTGATTTGCCCCAGACCCTGCACCCTCCTCAGGTTGGCTCTGGTGCAGGGTCCAGGGAAAATCAGTTCATGCCAGCACCCAGCCTGGTCCCAATCCCAGGGTGGGGGCACGTCCCTTCATGAGATGATTTTCCTTGGGCCCTGCTCTGACGAGCAATGGTGCAGGGCCCAGGGGAAATCAGCTTGTGCAGGGACCCACCACTGGCCAGAGCTGATCCCAAGAGGTGGGGAGTGCCAGGGCTGCATTTCCCATGGGGCTGAGCCACTGACCAATTGTGGCCTTGGGTCCACCATGATCCACTGGCTGGGAAATTGGCTCTATGGTCAGACCCAGAGGGTGGTAATTGATGGAAGTCAATTGTTGTGGTCCCCTGTGACCAGTGGGGTCCCCAAAGGCTCTGTCCTTGGATCCATATTGTTCAACATCTTCACTAATGATGTAGACACTGGAGTCAGAAGCGGACTTGCCAAGTTCTCCGACGACACCAAACTTTGGGTAAAGCATCTACACCAGAAGATAGGTGGGTGATCTAGGCTGACCTGGACAGGCTCAGCAAATGGGCAGATGAGAACCTGATGGTGTTTAACACTGAAAAATGCAAGGTTCTCCACCTTGGGAGGAAAAACATACAGTATTGGCAGTGCTACGCAGTGCTGGGCAGTGCTATGCTGGCTAGCACTACGGAAGAAAGAGACCTGGGGGTCTTCACTGACCACAAGATGAACATGAGCCTGCAATGCGATGCTGCAGCTAGTAAAACAACCAAAACGCTTCTCAAGCAAATCCTGTGACATCATTCTTCCCTTGTACTCGGCCTTGGTGAGGCAGCAGTTGGAGTACTGCATCCAGTTTTGGGCCCCACAATTCAAAAGGATGTAGAGAAGCTTGGGAGAGTCCAGAGAAGAGCCACACGCATGATCAGAGGTCAGGAAAACAGACCTTATGATGACAGGCTGAGAACTATGGGTCTCTTTAGCTAGGAAAAGCAGAGGCTCAGGGGTGATCTGATGGCCACCTATAAGGTTATCGGGGTGACCACTAGTATCTGCGGGAATGTTTGTTTACCAGAGCGCCCCAAGGGATGATGAGGTCAAATGGTTATAAACTTCAGCAAGACTGTTTCAGGCTAGACATAAGGAAGAATTTCTTTACTATCCGAGCCCCCAAGGTCTGGAATAGCCTGCCATCAGAGGTGGTTCAAGCACCTACACTGAACACCTTCAAGAGAAAATTGGATGCTTCTCTTGCTGGGATCCTGTGACCCCAGCTGATTTCCTGCCCCTTCTGTGGGGATCTGGACTCAATGATCTTCTGAGATCCATTCCATCCCTAATGCCTATGAAATCTTCATAAAAACAAAGCTAGAGACCAAATAATGGTGCAGTGAGTGTACTACCATTCTGCTATACTGATATCCATCACAAAAAGGATTTTATCAGCATCATTTATTGCTTTAACATTTACCTAGCAGCAGGAGACTGTTAATATCTCATGATACCATTCTCTATAATTGACATTTTCTCTTAGTCTTTTTTTTTTTTTTAATTTAAAAGTGAATTCAGAGCAAACAAAAGGTGTCACATTGATAGTCCCAAGAAACAGGTATGGTTAGTATAACAAATATAAGGAAACATCCAGTGCAGTACAGTAGGGTATGATACTGTATTCAGCTACATGTTTACATGATCTGTACAGAGGAGTAAAAATGCGTGGTAACTAAGGGCTAGTGAACACATGGAAAACAAAAGAAATATAAGAAAGAGGAAACAAAAGTATTTAGGTACATGTTCTAGGCAGTACAGCCTAGTCATTAAACCCTTAGAAGGGTGATGTGCATACACGACAATCCCAGGAGATTTCTGTTCCAGGACAAACACAGGGACAAATGCAGCATCTGTTCCTAGCGTAAGAGACAGGGAAGCCAGAATTTCTCTTATCTGATATCTTTTGTACCTTAGGGAAATCAAAGTGAAAACCTTTGCTCCATGGTTAAATCTAGAATTGAAATCTTTGTTTCAAGCTTTCTGTGGTGCCTTTGAGATTTATTGTATTTGTTCATTTCTTCAGTTTTCCTGTTCAACTGAGAGCTTGGAAATTCAGACAAAAGAGATTAATGTATTTACAGCCACTCCAACTGTGTGCTCTTCAGACAATTTAGATAATTTCTAGTTAATTTGTGTTTTAAGGAAAATCACATTTCTAGTTTTAGCGAGATCAGCTCTTTTGACTTTTTCTTGTGTGTCTTTTAATGAGGAACGAACGCTATTGTTCATCTTAAATGTGGCAATGATGAAGGATACACAACATTTTAATATCTTTCCCAATAGCATAAATCTATGTGTGTCTTCACAAAGCCACTGGTCGTATGACACACCTTGGCTCCAGATACCACCAGGAGTGCCTTTTACACATGTTTCTGGGTTGTTCTTACTTTTTGGAATGTACTTCTGCCTCAAATCCCTGTCTGCTGTCTGCTGCTCAACCACTAAGAACAGGCTGAGATTTGCTAGGGGCCAACTCCTTGGTCTATGGTGCCTGACTCATCCAGGCCTTGCCAGTTCTTAGCATATGGGATTCTGTCAGCTAAATCACACCCTTTGTCTGGTCATGTTAGAGAGTATAGATAAGAAAAGATAGATCTTTCCTGCCATAAAGTCACCTGCCTGTATGACCAAATACTTTGAAATCATACTTCTCCTGACAATAAGTAATTTTAAAAGATTTATTATTAAAAAAAAAGAGTAAGCTTAAAAAAATCAGTAAACATATCCAGAAATATAAGAATAAACAAACAAAAGAAAGTATCAAAACAATAATCTGATTTTACCCTACATCTTGAAGCCCAGAATGCAGCTTGTATTCTGTCTGCTATCTGAGGGACCAAAAAGTCCCTTATCCCCAGGAAGCTTTAGACCCAAACTCAAGGCAAAGCTTAAGTATGGTTTCTTAGCTGAGCTTTTACATACATGGTTTGATCAAAAAGTTCTAAGACTTGATGTTCGGGGTATTGTTCATCAGGAATTTGTACCAAGTGGTGTACCAACAATCAATCAGGCCTTTTATAAAGAGGTTTTGATTCGATTGAGGGATACAGTTAGAAGAAACCACTGCAAACTGTCTGAAAATGGTTGATGGTTTCTGCACCATGACAACGCACCTTCACACACTGCTGTCTCCATTCAAGAACTTTTGGCTGAAAAAAACATTCCTGTGATACCACACCCTCCGTATTCACCTGGCCTTGCCCCATGTCATGTTTTTCTATTCCCAAAAATCAAAATGAAGCTGAAAGGAAGATTTGATGACATTCCAACCATCCATAAGAATGTGAAAGTGGAACTCAAAAAACTCACAGTTCCAGCATTGCTTCCGAAAGTGGCAGGGACGTTGGGACAAGTGCATATCATCTGGAGGAGATTACTTTGAAGGGGACAGCTCATAAAAACGTTGTTTGTATACTATTCTTTAAAATAAAGGCTAAGTCTTAGAACTTTTTGATCACCCCTTGTACATCACCCACTGGATTCTTGGGAAGGCCACACCCTGCATACAACTTTCTGCCTCCAAAAAGGTGCATGTTTACCAATTATGACCAAGATAATAGTCGCATTATTTCAGATATGAAGATTACTAATCTGATGCCCTAAAGATACCAAAACCAGGCCCAGCAGGATATAAAAGGAGACTCCCCAGGTGACCAGGGAGCCAGCAAACAGGGGCAGTAAACAGGGCAAGCAGCTTGCAAGCAGTTTGCTGGGAGCAAGAGGAGGAAGGGGAAGAGAAGCCAGACACAAGGCACAAGATCTTACCCAGTGAAGGTAAATGATCCAATGCTGCCTTTCCCTTTAGCTTGCTGAGTGTTGTTTGGTGGTGTGTGTGTGTGTGGGGGTGGGGGGGGTGTTTGGGGTGTTTGCTCTGAGAAGCTGGGAGTATTGCTAGCTCAGTTATAGCTGGTTGCAGATTGATTACTGCCTATGCCTGAAAGAAGCCCTAACGAGGGGGTGGAGCCAGTCCAGGCAAAGCAGGGTATAAAAGAAGACTCCCTAAGCACCCAGGGAGTCAGCAAACAGGAACAACAAATGATGCAAGCAGTTTGTTGCTCCTTCTCCCACTTTGAGAGGAGAGCCTTTCAGCTTGGTGCAAGGAAGCAGAAAAAAAGGAATCCTTTGGTGCCAAGGAACAGCACACAGGACAA
Organism: Gavialis gangeticus; assembly: GCF_001723915.1. Taxonomy (NCBI): domain Eukaryota; kingdom Metazoa; phylum Chordata; order Crocodylia; family Gavialidae; genus Gavialis; species Gavialis gangeticus. Next base: position 17,449,200 of record NW_017729024.1, on the reverse strand, counting down.
CTTCCAGGAGAGTTTACTAGGGAAGGTGTGCTTGAAAGAAGGACAGTAAGAGAGAAGGCAGATTAAGAGACCCAGGGAAATGGCAGGAGGATGTTGCAATGCCAGAGCGACTGCTACTGCCTCTGGTTGCACCTTTGATGTTTCTGTCCAGACAGGACCGCTCTCCGTTGAGGCTTCCACCCAGGTCCAGGTTTGGTGCTGCACGGACTGCAGCTTGCAGGTTCCATCCAGTGATGGCCAGGTTGGGGGACTGCCTGCGGTGTAACCAGTGCCTCCTGGTGGTGTCACTCAGGGAACAGGCAAGAGAACAACAGGAGGAGGTGGTGAGGCTCCAAAGTATCCCACCATAAGGAGTTCATTGATTTGATGCTAAAGGAGACCTCTGGGACTGTGGAGGAAGAGCTGATAGAGGCAGTGCTAGAGAAGAGAGAGCACATGGACTCTCAGGACAGTGAAAAATGGAAGCTTGTGACTTCTGGCAGCAAGCAGAGATTTCACCTCCACCTGCAGCAGTTTGTCTGGAAAATAGATATGGAGCCCTGGCAACAGAGGGCAAAGAGCATGTTCCATGGGTGGAGGAGGACAGGCCAGGCCTCCCCAAGATGGGGAAAGATTGAGACAACTGCCACCAAGAGACTCCTTTCTGCAGAGGATGGAGGGACACATCTGCTGACCTTACTGCAGATGTCTCAGGAAGTCTTCTGCTTGCACAGATCCCAGATTCAACATGTCATAGAGGGATTACCGAGACTCATCTGGCCCTCTGACTACTATCCCATGCTGCTTATCCATGTGGGCACCAGGGATACTTCTAGGAGAGATCCTGAGCAAATCAAAAGTGACTACAGGGCTCTGGGTGCAAGGGCGAATGGAACAAGGGCTCATGTGGTGTTCTCTTTGATTTTTCTGGTCAAGGGAAAGGGCCCAGGCAGAAGCCCATCTGCATCCTGCAGATCAATGTCTGGCTGCTGGTGTCACCAGCAGTGTTTTGACTTCTCTGACCCCAGGGTGTTGTTGCAAGAAAAAAATTGCTAGGAAGAGATGGGATCCACCTGGCAAAGAGAGGGAAGAGCCTCTTTGCAGACAGGCTCACTAACCTAGTGAGGAGGGCTTTAAACTAGGGTTACTAGGGGATGGAGGTCAAAACCTTGAGGTAAGCAGGAGGGGGAGGAATTCTCATTCTTCCTGAGAAATAAGGGCCATCAACTAGTTACCTCTGGTGCCTGTACATGAATGCAGAGAGCCTGGGAAATAAGCAAGAAAAATTGGGAATCCTTGCACAATAACAGAACTGTGATGTGATTAGCATAACAGAGACTTTGTGGGATAGCTCACACGACTGGAGCATTGTCATGCATGGATACAAACTGTTCAGTAAGGACAGGCAGGAGAGAAGAGAAGGAGGAATCGCACTTTATGTTAAAGAGCCATATGATTGCTCAGAGCACCAGGATGAAATTGGAGATAGGCCTGTTGAAAGTCTCTGGGTGGGTTAGGGTCAGAGGAGAAAGAAGCAAGGTGATATCTTGGTGGGGGTTTGCTATAGACCACCAGACCAGGAGGAAGTGGTGGATGAGTTCCTTCAAACCATGAACAATGTGTGCCCCCAGTGGTTTGGGGGGGGGGCATGGTGTCGGCAGGAGTATGACAGCAGCAGAGGGAGCACGGTGGCAGCAAGCAGGAGCTCTCATAGATGCCGCTGGTACTGTCAGTGGCAGCCGGGGAGGCGAGCGCCATCTAGGGGTCGGTGACCACCTGCAGACATTGTCTTTTTGTGGGGGGTGCACTGCCACTGCCTGTTGCAAGTGCTGAAGCGGTCAAGTAGGGGCCATGCTCTTTTGAACCTGCTCACAAACAGGAAAGAATTGGTGGGGAATGTACTAGTAGATGGAAACTTCAAAAGCAGCAACCATGAGATGATTGAGTTCAGGATCCTGAGGAAAGAAGAATGAAGAGCAGCTGAGTAAGGATCCAGGACCTCAGAAAAGCAGACTTTGACTTGTTCAGGAGACTCATGGGCAGGATCCCTTGGGAAGCCAATGTGATGGGGAGAGGAGTCCAGGAGAGCTGGCTTTACTTTAAAGAAGCCTTGCTGAGAGTTCAGGAACAAACCATCCTGATATGCAGGACGACTGGCAAGTGTGGCAGAAGACTAGCTTGGCTTAGCAGGGAACTCTTCAGTAAACTAAATTACAGAAAGGAAGCTTATAGGGAGTGGACACTTGGACAAACAGCTAGGGAGGACTATAAAAGCATTGTTCGTGCATGCAGGGATGAAGTCAGAAAGGCCAAAGTGCAATTGGACTTGCAGCTAGTGAAGGGTAACAAGAAGGGTTTTTACAAGTATTTCAGTAATGAGAGGAAGATTGGGGAAAGTGTGGGTCCCTTCATCTCAGTCTTTGCAGACAAGGTCAGCTCCCAGAATACAGCACCTGGCAGCACAGTTTGAGGAGGAGGTAAGCAGCCAAAAGTGGTGAAAAAACAGATTAGGAACTATTTAAAAAAACTGGACATATACAAGTCCATGGGGCTGGATGGGATGCACCTGAGGGTGCTGAGGATTGATGTTATTGCAGAATTGCTGGTCATCATCTTTGAAGTCTCATGGATACTGGAAGAGGTCCTAAATGATTGGAAAAGGGTAAACATAGAGCCCACATTTAAGAGAGAGAAAAAGGAGGATCCAGGGAATTACAGACTAGTCAGCTTCACCTCAGTTCCTGGAAAAAATCATGGTGCAGATCCTCAAGCAATCCATTTCTAAGCACTTGAAAGAGAAGTGGTATGATGGGATGACTGGCTCTGTGGATGTGGGCAGACCAATGGATGTGGTATACCTTGACTTTAGCAAGGTTTTTTGATATGGTCTCCCACAGCATTTTTGCAGGCAAGGTAAGGAAGTATGGACTGTAAGGTGGATAGAAAACTGGATGAAACTTCAGGCCCAGAGGGTGTTATTCAATGGCTTGATGTCTAGTTGGCAGCCACTCTCAAGTGGAGTGGGGTTGGTCCAGGGACCCAATTTTGTTTAATATCTTCCTCAATGATCTGGAAGATTGCATAGATTGTACCCTCAACAAGTTTGTGTATGACATCAAGTTGAGAGGAATAGTAGATATGCTGGAGGGTAGGGTTATAATTCAGAGTGACCTAGACAAATTGCAGGACTGGATCAAAAGAAATATCATGTGGTTCAATAAGGACAAGTACAAAATCCTGCACTTAGGATGGAACAATCCTATGGACAGGTACAGGCTGGGGACTGACTGGCTGGGAAGCAGCCCTGCAGAAAAGGACCTTGGGGTTTTAGTGGACAATAAGCTGAATATGAGTCAACAGTGTGCCCTTGTTCCCAAGAATGCTAACAGCATACTGGACTGCATTGGTAGGAATGTTGCCAGCAGTTCAAGGCAAGATTATTTCCATCTATTCAGCACTGGATTATTCAGCACTGATGAGGCCACATCTGGAGTACTGTTTTCAGTTTTGGGCCTCCCACTACAAAAAGGATGTGGATGAATCTGAGCGAGTGCAGGGCAACAAAAAGTGATGAGGGGGTGGGGCACATGACTTCTGAGGAGAGGCTGAAGAACTGGGTTTATTTAATTAGATAAGAGAGACTGATACGGGTTTTAATGGCAGCCTTCATCTACCTGAAGGGTGGTTCAAAAGAGGATGGAATTAGGCTTTTCTCAATGGTGACAGTTGACATAACAAGGAGCAATGGCCTCAAGTTACAGCAAGGGAAGTTTAGGTTAGATATTAGGAAGAATTTTATCACTAGGAGGATAGTAAAACACTGGAACAGATTACCCAGAGGTTGTGGACTTTCCATCCTTGGAGGTTTTTAAGACTTGGCTAGACAAAGCCTTAGCTGGGGATGGTCCTTCTTTGGGCAAGGGGTTGGACTAGATGACCTTCTGAGATCCCTTCCAAACTTAATTTTAAATGATTCTATGTCTTACTTAATTTCTCCCCAGTGAGAAATGTCCTTCCTGTTCCCAGGTGTTATTTGTAGTAGTGCACTTTTGGTGCCTGCCACTTTAAAGGCTGGAGCAGGCAGCCAGCAGGTGCCTGATCGGGGTCGCCATTTTCAAACAAAGGCAAGCCTGGTAGAGACAGCAGTGTGTTGCTTGCAGCTGAGGGAGCAGCATCACTTGGCTGAGCTGCTGCATGGAACATCCCTGGAGGTAAGGACAGGGGCTATGGGGAAGGAGGAGGCTTCTGGTCCTGTACATGACCTGAAACTGCACCCTGCTGGGGAAGGAAGGCTTGGTGGGACTGTCCATGGTGGGACAGCCCCTACAAAATACCAGGACCATTCACCTCCCCAGTGAAAGGTGAGTGGGGGTGCCTCAATAACCCCAGCCTCCACAACATTGTGGGTTAGTGGGCCAGGCATGACTACAGCCACCTGAGCCCCACAGGGGTGTAAGACCCTGGTAGCCCCAGAGAGGGGGCAGTTTTGTGGCCCCAGTGAGAGGGGGCAATAGTGTGGTCCACACAGGGTAGGCCTGAAGGCCTGTGCAGTTCTGGTGCTGAATAGGACTTAATAGACAGCCTGAAGGGCAGCAAATGGGCCAGCCCCCACAAAAGGCTGAGTGTATGTTTTGTGTGAAGATGCCTGGTGAAGGGTCAGGGGCAGAGTTGGCCCCCTGTTGAAAGAATTGCCTCCAAAGGGGAGCAGGGCAGGTTAAGGGTGGCTCAGCAATGGGCATGAGTGTAAGAGGCCCTGTGAGAGAGGGTAGAGTACAAGAGGCCCCAGTGAGAGGGGGTGGTATGTGTGTGACTAATGTAGGGCAATGTGCTAGAGTCCTAACAGAAGACTGAGTCCAAGCTGACTCCAAGCCAGGATGTAATAAACATCTGGATGCCATCTGTGAGGCATGGGCTATAGTGTAGAGAAGGGAAGGTACGGAGTCATGGATAGTGCCTCCTGGCATCAGGGCATATAATGGGCAGCCTTCCGCATTTACCACACTTATTATACCAACAAAGTCATGGCAAGTGAGATTGGGCAGGCTGCCCCATATGGGTGGATCGAGGTTAAGATGTGGCCATGATCATACCCCCTGTCACACTACTCATATTAAGCTTTCTTTTTTTTTTTAATGTAAATTTGTCATTGTCTGGAAGGGTTGAGTTCACATACCTGAGAGCAGATCTGCAAGTGTGTTAATCAGCTCGTGCCAAATGCTCATTCTCAGACATGGGTGACTGGTGCCTCCTGGCTCTGGGGGGGTCCCCCAGCAGCTAATGGCAGATGGGGAGAGGGTCCTCCAATGGCTGATCTCCAACCCCAGAAGCACTGGCAGCAAACCAGAAGTGCTGCCGAAAAAAAGGAAGTCTCACTGGTGCTTCTCAGGGGGGCCACTGGCTGGCACTCCCCACTCCCCAACCGGCAAGGGCTGATTTCAGAGGGGGCACAGGCCAACCCCCTACTCATTGCCTATGTTCTCGGTGATTATTATTCTGTTGCCCTACTAAACATTCTTAGTAAAAATATAAAAATATATCAACATTATATTTATATCAAATACTGTAAGTCATGCAGACCTAATAATGATAGGGCTAATTACAGCTTGATGCTACCTATATGTAGAGACTACATATTCCATATCAGTAAAATAAACTCAGGGAAACATGCATGAAATCCCACAGACCTCTCGAGCATTATAGGTTTGTGACAGTTGGTAAAGAGTTATGGACTATATAAGGAAAGAATGAGGACAGAAGGTAAAAATGTTGGGAATAGGCCTGTTTTATCAGGAACCTGAACTAAGTAGTTTTTTCAATCATTAATGTATATGAGTTTATAATTCCTTCTCATACACTATATACCCAGGGTTAGCAACATTTTTGGGCAGAGTGCCAAAAACACCTGAGCCTCAATTTGGAAGATGTTGGTATGCCAGGGGTAGATGGTAAGGGATCTGTAAGGGGCCCAATCCTTGTGGCAGCGCAGTCCTGACCCGTTTGGAGACACAGCTCCAGGCTCTGCTAGCAATAATTCAGGCTGAAGCTCTGCAGACCTCAGTGCAGTTGATTGCAGATTCCCCAGGCTCCATGACAGGTGGCTCGGGACTGCCCAGAGTGCAAACCAGCTGTGGCAGGTGGCTGGAAGGCTGCAAGCTGCTGTACCAGGGTCTGCAGAGCCCCAGCCCGGCTCATTGCTGGTGGTGTGGGCGTTCGTACCTCCAGGCAGACAGTGGGGAAAGGGCTGGGCCTGTACTGCTACAACAAGGATTGGGCCCCTTGCAGCACCCTCACCATCTGCCCCAAGGTGCATATGCACCCACTGGAAGCAATGAGCCAGGCCAGGGCTCTGAAGATCTTGGTGTGGTGGCTTGCAGCCTTCCCATTGCCTGCCCCAGTTGCCCTGTACTTTGGGTATGCCTGTGCTGCTGACCACGAAGCACAAGCTGCATGCAGCTGGTATCAAGTAGGCTGCAAGCAGCTACACCAAGGTCTGTGAAACTCTGGCCCAGTTTATTGCTGGTGGCAGATGCACATGTGCCTCCAAGAGGACAGCGGGGGAGCTGTGAGGGCCCTGACCTTTGCTGTGGCAGCACATCCCTGGCCCCTTCCTTGCCATCCATCCTGAGGCATGCATGCCAAGCCTTTGTATGCCATGCTCTAGCATGTATGCTAGGGGTTGCTGACCCCTCCTATATACCCACAGATTTCCTGAGGCTAAACAGGATCAAACTAAGCTATTAGCCTTTTTCATTTACTTCATGATGAGAAGTACACAAGTAGCTATTTCTGAAAGATCACGATTCTGGGAAGAATTAGGATGAATTTTCTTTGCTGCATTTTGTACTCCAGAGGACCCTCTTGAACTTTTTAAGTTGAGAAACCTTTTCCACCATAGATGTGTTTTGGGACTTCACAGCGAAATGCAGAATGCTGTTCTGTTTCTCTTTATATCTTCTCTAGTTACCAAGATTAATTTAGTCCTATTTTATTCTTGTTTTCTTTTTCTTCTCTTACTTTATCTTAGTACAAGTGGCACAACTGTCATTCACTACTCTTCTCATCTTTCAAATAAGTGTGGTTCATTTTCCCTTCTTATGTGCTCTTACAGTCAGTGGAATTTATTTTTGGCTACAGAATCAAAACAATTCAGAAGTGATCAAGGAGAGCAACTGAATTTAATTAATGAGAAACCATCATGTTTACCTGTTCGTCCAACCCAGGACAAAACTGGCATAGTTTGAACAACTTAAATAATCTCTTCATCCTGCTTCCTTGTTTAGGCTCTTGGCTGCACTAATGTATAGCTGCAGGTTTTTAAGATATCCTAGGTAAAAAGGAGCTTTTATGATGTAAAATTAGGCACCGGTCTTTCTACCAATGAACTTAATAACAAAACAACCATTGACTTGAATAAATGCAGAACAAGAGTTCTCAAGGGGTTTATCAAAAGCTTCTAAATCAATTAGCAGCAGAAGTCTTATTGAAAGTTCTGCCCCTAAATCACTTGAGCATTTCTAAAATCTCACTTTTTATTCCAAAGTGGTATTTCTCCTTTGAATTTTATGTGATGAGCTTAGATAAACCAGCATATTACAACACAGGCAGATGTATAAATGTTATCTCAAAAAGGAGAAGGTGTTCATTTTTTCACACACATTTTTGTTTTATAAGCTGTTAGTACTTTACTACTTATATTATTGTGACAAGTTCAATTAAATTATGTTTTGGGGCTATATTTTTCTCCTGATATAAATTGCCATAGCATCACGGAACTAGGAACTTGTCCCAGGTGAGGTATTGATCCACTGACCATACTAAGATTTAGCTGTTATAACATTGGGCTTCCCCTAGCTTTATATTAAGATGGAATTTTTCATTGCTTTGACAATTACCTTTTGCTAATATCACCAGGGGAGTCATTAGAATTCATTTCATGCCAGGTGAAGTATGAAACTCCACTCTGGAATGTTACATGGGTTTATCCATGTTAGGTAGTCCCATATGAACCTGATATCTTTCTTTTTCTAGACAAGGGGAAAACATTGGTTTAATCTATCTGAATTTTAATAGATAGTGCCACATGGGAGGTTATTAGTTAATATGGGAGATGGGAAGTCTCTCCTGTCTAAAACAGAGACTACAAGTTCAGGTTAAAAAGAAACTGTTGGGATGGCAAAACATTAGTAGTAGATATCCTCAAGCATGAGTTCTAGGACAGATCTTACTGAAAATTTTCATTTATGATCCCAGTACAAAAGTAGAAGTTTGCTAATGTAATTTGATGTCACAAACTTGGGAAGTGTTATCAATATAAGAGGACTGGAACAGTTAACAGAAGGAAATGCATGACTTTGTGACCTGGACTAATATAATTTATTACTGAAAAATGCTAGGTGATTCATTTAGGGACTTAACATAACAAATCCTGCATATGATGGGGTTTTTCAGTTACACACAGCCAGATGATAGTCAATCACAAAAATCATGTGACCCTAAAAAAAGCAAATGTGATCCTAAGAAGTATCAGGCAAATAATTTTCAATAGAAATAGAGAAATAGTAATGTCATTCAACAAGGAACTCTTGAGAGCTCATTTGGAATACTGCATGCAGTTCTGGTTGCCCATGTTCAAAAGAAATTAATTGAAATTAGAGCAGGTTTAGAGATCTATGAGGATGATAAAGGGAGGGAAGACTAAAAGAGTTTAGCTAGTTTAATTTAATAAAATGCAAGTGGAAGGGAATAATTTGACTGCTTGCAAATACTTGAGGGAAAACATGTTGTAGTGATACAAGCTATTTAAGCTAAAGGACAAAGTTTGCACAAGATAAAATGGGTAATATTAGCCCTGAAGAAATTTAGTCTAGAAATTAGAAAAAGTTTCTAACAGAATTGTAAGGTTGTAGAACACCTTTCCAGTCAAAAGAGCAGACGTAAAAATCTAAGGTTTTAAGATGGAAGTTTATGAAAGGGGTCATGATGTATGAGGAATCACCACCACTGTATGTATTACATGGAATCCCAAGTTGTGAGTTTTTTTTACCATCACCAGAAATCAAGCACACAAGGAGTTGGTTTTTCTTTCAAATGTTGACAAAAATGAATTTTGAAGAACATATCTATCTAAATAATTAGACTTATTTCTGCACTTAGGAAAACTGTACATTCTGGCTTGTGCTTGCAGAAGCTGAGATTTAAGTCAAGCAGGTAATTGTGGCCCCTCAAACCACAATATGTGAACAGGGGGAAAGATGGCCTGCTAGCTCACTGATTAAAATATCCTATGGAATATTCTGTGTTTCCTTTGTGATTAATAACTGTGAAACAGAGAGTGAGCCAGACAACAGATAGAAAGAGTGCTTACTACCCTCTGGACATAGACAAGCCAGGGTTGCAGACATTATCTGAGCATGACAATGGATGTCATAATGATTCATTAGCAGGAATGGATGGGGTAGCAATAAACTGGTTTCAATCTTTCATTTCTAAGATGTGATAGGAAATTCTTTATTTGAGTCCCCTCATATATAGTATTTTGCATGTATTAATTGTGTTCACTTGCCTCATAGTCTATATGGGAATCCCATGAGAAGTCATGATATTACAAGTCTCAGTTCAACCAGTATGTTAATAGCCCCCAGTTTTACATTTGAACAGACACAATTGACAATACAACTGAGATATCACAGTGTGAGTTACAAGAATTAAGAACATAAAAGACTGCTGGCTTAATATTAACCTGGATAAGCAGAAATGGTGCTTTCAAAAAAAAAAGGAGACACTTTAAAGTTGTAGCTTAGACACTCACCTTTCCTCCCATCAAGACATCATCCTGTAAACATCAAAACGGTGCAAAGCCTCATTAGTTCTCTTTGATAATCAGTTAATAAAATACTTCTTATTTCTTCCAGCTTTTGTCCCAAGGAGCTATGTCTGCTATTCTGAGACATGGGCCTAGAGATGAGTGTGATCCATGTCAAGAGTGAATTATTGTTATTTCTCTAAAAAGTGCCAAAATTTAAGGGCCGTAGGAATTTTCATTTTCTGCAATATGTATTACTTCAATTTTTGGTAGACTCACTGCTTCTTCTATAAATACTAAGGGTGTGCAAAATGGACTGTATTCAATTTGGATTTGGCCTGAATCATACAATCATAGAAGTAGGGTCAGAAGGGACCTTGTAGATCTTCAAGTCCGACCCCCTGCCTGGGCAGGAGGAAAACTGGACTCAAATGACTCCAGCCAGGTAGGCATCCAGCCTCTTCTTAAAGACCCCCAGGGTAGGAGCCAGCACCACTTCCCTTGGAAGTTGGTTCCAGATTCTAGCCGCCCTAACTGTGAAGTAGTT
>NW_017729024.1:17433435-17433872 GCF_001723915.1 Gavialis gangeticus | reverse complement strand
ACCTGATCATAAAAGGCAATCAGGTTGGTCTGACATGACCTGCCCCTAATGAAACCATGCTGGTTGCCCTTGAGCATTATCCCTGAAGCCGGCCCATTGCAGATGTGCTCCTTGATGATCTTCTCAAAGAGTTTCCCTAGGATTGAGGTAAGACTGAGGGGCCTATAGTTGCCTGGGTCCTCCCTCCTCCCTTTTTTAAAGATGGGGACTACGTTGGCTATCTTCCAATCATCTGGCACCTGGCCTGAGCACCATGAGTGCTTTTAAAGCAATGCCAAGGGCCCTGCACTAAATCCTGTCAGCTCCCTGAACACCCTGGGGTGGAGAACATCTGGACCCGCTGATTTGACCACGCCCAGCCCCTCCAGAATCTCTCTAACCCAGTCCTCCCCAGCCTAAGGTCTGGAGGCATTCCCCTCAAGTCCATCTTGCATCAC
>NW_017729024.1:17431791-17433424 GCF_001723915.1 Gavialis gangeticus | reverse complement strand
CCTCTTTGGTGATAGCACCCCCCTTCCACTGGGTGTACACCACCTTTTTGGCAATCGGGCATTCCGGGATGCCCTTGGTGACCCAGGGGGGCTTTCAGGCACTCTTGCCCCCCTTGCTCCTTGGGCCCTGAGTATCATCTCCTTAAGGAATGACCACTTATCTTGGGCACTGATTTCCCCTGCTCTCGAGAACCCCAGCACCTCTCCCACTAATCTCAACTCATTGAAGTTGGCCATCTTGAAGTCTAGAGCTACCACCTTGCTGCAGGCCCTTGACACCCTGCGCTGGATGGTGAATTCCAGCAAGGGATGATCGCTATCACCGAGGTGGTCAAGAACCTGGAGACCCCTTACCAGGTCATCGCCTGTGGCCAGGACCAGGTCCAACAGGGCATTTCCTCTGGTGGGACTGTGTACCTCCTGTATTAAGTGGAGGTCCTGTATCTCAGCCAGGAACCTCTTGGAACAGTCCGACCTGGCTGACTGTTCCTCCCAGCAGATGTCCGGGTAATTTAAATCACCCATGACAACTACATCCCTTACCTTAAGTGCCTCTGCAAGCTGGCCCAAAAATTCCTGGTCCAGCTCCTCCCCTTGGTTGGGGGGTCTGTAGTAGACCCCCACCGTTAGATCCCTCTCCCCATGGCCCCCTTGTATCTTGACCCAGAGCACTTCAGCTTGCCCCTCCTCTGACCCCATTCTGCTGGCAGAGGATGTGTATTGCTTCTTGACATAGAGCACCACACCTCCATCTCTCCTTCCTTCTCTATCCCGCCTGTAAAGCCTATAGCCCCTAATGATAACTGCCCAGTCATGGGATGAATCTCACCACATTTCTGTAAGCCCTATTATGTCTGGGTTTGAACTGGCTATTCTGAGAGTGAATTCCTCCTGTTTGTTCCCCATACTATGAACATTAGTATATAGGCATTTAAGGCCTTGTATAGCTGTGTGTGCCACCTCCCAATTTGGGAGACTGTCTGAACCCCTGTTTCTTACCTGGGCACACCTTGCATTTGTCACCTGTCTTGCCTGGGTGGTGTTTCCTTGTCTGCCTGTGGCCCCCTCCCCCGGTGAGGCTAGTTTAAAGCTTACCGTATGAGATCAGCCAACCTGGAAGAGAAGACACGCTTGCCTTTAGGAGAGAGGTGAAGCCCATCCCACCCCAGCAAGTCCCCTGCCCAAAAGCATGGGTCATTATCTAGGAACCCAAGGCCTGCCTGGTGGCACCAACTGCTTAAGTGCCCGTTGACCTTGTCAATGCAGGCCTTATGTCGCTGTCCTTGCCTACTCACTGGAAGAAGAGAAGAAAATACCATCTGTGCCCCCGTCTCCTTAACCTTGTCCTTCAGAGCCTTCAAATCCTTCATAATGCAGTCAGGGTTGCCCCTGGCCATGTCATTCATTCCCACATGGATGACGACCATGGGGTACTGGTCTGCAGGTTGGATGTAGGCCAGGAACCTCTCTGTGATGTCCCTAACCCAAGCCCCAGGCATGAAGCAGACCTCTCACGTCATGGGGACAGGCCGGCAGATGGGACCTTTCAGTCCTTGCAGGAAGGAGTCTCCGATGATGAGGACCCAGCATTTCTTCCTGCTGGTGTTCGCTTTCTGCCCATTATTTGTCATGT
>NW_017729024.1:17426513-17426791 GCF_001723915.1 Gavialis gangeticus | reverse complement strand
ATCGTCCCTGCCGGAGGCAATTTCTCTGTCTTTCTCCGTCACAGCTGCCAGGGCATCGAACCTGTTCCCCAGGTGAACCTGGGGAGCTTCCAGCACTCTAGGTCTAGCAGCTCTGGATTTGGACACCTTCTGCCACTTCTGCGTTGGATGTGTCTCCTGTGGGGGCTGTACAGTGGGCTACCGGGCCTGCAGAGAACAGAGAGAGGCATCAATTTCATCCTCTGCATCCCTGATCCCCTTCAGCCTGCTCACCTCAGCCTGGAGCTCCCTCACCTGCT
>NW_017729024.1:17420740-17421513 GCF_001723915.1 Gavialis gangeticus | reverse complement strand
AAGGGGACCACCAGCCCCCACCCCCCGAGGACCCCACCAAGCCCCCCCCCACAGACAGGGGGGCAAGGGGCCACTGACCCCGCCATGAGCTCCGTCTGGGTGAAGGCCTCAGAAGAGCCCATGGCAGGCAGCAGCACCAGGGTGGGGCCCCTGGCAGCAGCACTCCACATCTGCACTATGTCTGCAGAGCTGCACCTACTGCTTATGCTCACTGGAGGTGCCGCTCTTGGCAGCTACCTCACACCCGCCTTACACGAATGCTGGTGCAAACGCCGGTGCACCCTTACAACGTGTGCACTGCTTGCGTGTGGCTTAGGAGCATGGCTCCCTGTTGGGTGAGCTAAGAGGGCTCTGGAGGGCTTCCCCTCCGGATCTGCCTCAGCTGCACTGTACCCTCTGCCTCACTTACCTTAGGGGGAATCAATTGTTGCTGCCCCTGCTGCTGTCTCCTCCGCAGCTGCTGCCTTCACCACCGAGGTAAGGGGGTACACGTGTGGCACACGTGCGCCCTGCTCACTGAATCAGGGACAGTGATTTGATTTGTTTCTTTAGATCACTGTCTCCGATTCAATTTGGCCAAATTTGAATCTGAAGATTCAATGGTGATTCAGAGAATCAGTGATTTGGCCATAGACACAGCTTTAAATGTTTATTCTACATACCTCGAGGTACGAGCATGGCTCGTGAATACTGCGATGCTGGAGCAGATGAAGTGTCCCACAGGAGCGTGGGGGGGCCCCCACCGCATGCTTGACGGTGGACCCAGAAGTGGA
>NW_017729024.1:17410662-17420495 GCF_001723915.1 Gavialis gangeticus | reverse complement strand
GCCCCCCCCCCCCCACCCTCCAGGTTTGGCAATAAGCCATGGGGGGACCCAGGGGGTAGCGGGGGAGGTCCCCATAGGGGGACCTCCCCTACAGGGTCCTCCCCCCCTGTACTCCCCAGTACTCCCCTGGTACTCCCCAGACCTGGAAGTGGAATAGAAGGGCTTTTGGTCCACTTCCAGGTCTGCTGCTGAGTTTACTGTGGACCCAATCACGGTCCTGTGGGATGCTCCATCTGCCCCACCACTGCAGCTTTCACGAGCTGCCTGCTACCTTGAGGTATATAGAAAATTCAGTGCTACCAAATCACTGAATTTTTCCAGATTGATTCAGAGGGTTCTGATTCAGTTTGGCGAGATTTAAGCATCTCCTGATTTGATTCAGAGATTCAGCCACTGAATCAGGCTGAATCTATGCTGAATTGAATCAGGGAATGAAGTTTTGCACAGCCCTAATGAATATCTCATACCTTATGCCCTCTTCTGGTTCTTTATGTTCTTCTATGTCCAGTATTAGCTCCTAGTCATAATCTGTTTACCCTCAGTAAAATTAACTAACTCAGAAACAGCCTATTCATTTGCAGAGCACCAAGGAAACTGAACTTTGATAAGGAGACTCTCAGTACTCAGGGTAAAACTAGAGGCAGTTTGGTTTGGACATAGAATTCCAGACAATGAAGCTCTCCAACGGGCACTCAGAATTAGTTAATCCTAGGAGTTTATACAGCTCAGTGAAATACCTGCATTTTCCTATGTGTTCTTTTCTTGAAAGAACAGAAACTAAAGGATGCATAATAAAATAAAATCCCAATGATAAGCTGTTGAATAATAGGATAGCATGAGCACCATGCATTCTCAATCAGAATATGCTATTCCTAGTTCTGTATGTGGCAACTCAATGCTACCATGATAAGCATATTATAAATGCATAAGCGTGTGACACTTTGCAATTCACATCAACATAAACTTTTTTTTCTAAAAAAATGGAATAAGTACAAAGTATTTCAGACTGAATGCTTTAAAATACACAGTATCCATGGTTTCCATTTTAAATATGTCAAACTCTCAGTACATCATACAGATCTTGAACAAAAATTCACAATGACCAATGACTTTTGGGTGCTGAACTTGTGACACCTTACAGAGATCTAATTTTCAGGTGTGCTGAACATTCATGTCCTTTAAGGGTATCTCAGATTTAACACCTACAAATTATCCATTCAAAGCACTATCTGCCTTTGGATCTTGTCTCTCTCTCTTGACATAGCACTTGCACTTGGAAAATTTTACAGGGTTTTTGTTTTTTCAGGATCATTCAGCCACCCTTGGTGACTTTGAAAACCAAAAGCTCTACCTCCCCACAGTCCCAAATTTTTTCCCCATTTCCTTTCATTTATGATGCTTTATGATAATTTATGATTTTTGATATTTCCTATTCATTTGGATAGTAATATTGATATGATCATTACTTTTTTCTAAAATGTGCTTTTGCGTACCTGCTAACTTCCAGTGTAGTGCCCAAAACCATCTGAACCTGTTCTATTTCTAGGTAGACAGTTCCCCAGGAAAATGAAGAAAATGGAGTGGGGAAGCTGAGAGTAGCTTTCAAGACAAAAAGCAAAGCTTACTTTCTTTTTTGCTTTTTAACAGAAAGGGGAAAATGAAACGAGAGAATGAAGTGTTTCCAGGGATGTATTCTATTGTGTATTGCAGCTCCCTTCTCAGCATACTGACAATAGCTGTTCAGGTGATACTTTATGCTTCCAGCCAATGACATGGCCAGAATATCAAAAGATTTCAGAACATCGGTTGGGGTTTGAATAAGCAAGTTTTAAAAGGCTTATTTATCTGAATTATCTGAACCACTTGAAACTACAAATATGAGGTTTAGTACATCCTCTCTCTCTAGTAGTGTAGGAACTCTTCGAACACAACCTTTTTCATGGTATTATATTTCTTCCCAGAACACACAAATGCAGGCATATTAAAAAGATATATGAGGGTTCAAAAACATGTGTTTACCATGAGATATACCTATTTTCTACAAATGCTAAAAGATAACTAAAGAATCTTTTTTTCAGTAATAAGGTAAGCAAGATTAGTAATTGATAATATTGTAAAATGAGTAAGATAATTGCATCTCCCCCTAATATTTCATATCTTATAGTGCAAAGGATATTTCTGAAATTCTGCACGTGGAAAAGCTCAGAGCACCAAATGAATCACTAATAGCAAAAAAGTTCACAGAATCCCTTGACATTCCTGATGCTGACAGAGCTGTTGCTGAGGCTAGCAACAATTATGGAACATTTTTGGTTCGTTTGCTCTGGCTGTAAATTAACACAGGATTTGATGCCAGAACAACATTGCAATTGACAGAATTGGCACTTTTGAGGTGTTAATTGTCTCAGCAATATCCTGGACAGAGCTTGCCTCAGCATTACATAAGAGTCCTGACCCAAATCCAAATAACACTTAAATAAGGGATCTTTAAAATCTGATTTCATATCCATCTTTGCATATAGCAAACCTCTATCTTAAGAGTGAGTGAAGCACAATTTGAATTTTAAGGTGAATAAATTCTGAATCTAAATCCATTATTTGTGGCTTGGGATCACTGTTTTTTGTCTTTTTGTTTTCACAAGTCAATTTAAAACAAACTGATCTTGCAGACTAGTTTGTTCAGGTACAGGTATGGCCAAAAGTTTTAATCATGTGGGCTATGCAAGGATGATTCCTTGAGGTTCTGGATTTTAGCTGTCATAAAGCTGCTGCTTTCATTTGGTATGCTATCATGATTTCTCAGACCACTGATTTCTCAGCAGCTGCCCTGCTATTTCACTCACTTTGTCCTGGTACTGTATGTTTCACTTTTCACTTTTCCATAAGGTTTCATCGGTTTCTTTTTTCTCAGCTCATGAGAACTCATAAGAACAGCTGCAGCAAATGGAAGAAGTTGATTATGTGTTGTCTAGAGGACTGCTCAGATGAATGATTCTGACAATGAGCACTACCTCAAGTTCAGGCAAGCTGCGTGTGATCTCTGGGATACAGTTTGATTTATTTTCTGGGCACAGAGGGATATAAAAACAAAATATAAAACAAAAATGAAATCTGGTTCTTGAACTTGCAAGGACTGGAAGTGTAACCTGTGAGAGAGCCCACTGAAATTATCACAATACACAAGATAAAACACAAAGTGTAGAAATCATTCAGATATAATTTCATACACAATAAAGTACTTCTCACTGTTGTTAAGGAGATCTGGATGGGTATAACTTTGTTAGAATGGATTTGGAATATTGAAAGAATTAACCCCCCTCCCCCCAAAAAACAAAAAAACAAACAAAGATGTGCTCAGATTGTTGTTACCAAAGAGGAAGGGGTGGGGGGGACTGGTGATAAAGGGAAATGAACAAAGTGATGGGCTGTATCAAAATGGAGGTGTGTGATTGAACATTAAGTCTGATTTAGGATATATGTAATAGGGGGAGTCTACACATAGCTGTGCTTTAGTGTTTCTTTTTGGAAGTACTAAATAACAGCTCAGTATGGGCGGTAACTGTGCCATGCACACAGCACATGGTTAAATTTCATTACTACATTGCCATAGCAGTTCACTATACCTGGGGAGCACACCACTACAGCAACGTGGCTAGCGATCACATGTAAACACACCTGGTGGCTACATTGCGGTAGCGCACCATATAACAACATAGCGCATTGCTACATTGCCACAGGGAAATGTGTAGATGCACCCATAATGAATTTAAGGAGGAAAGTAGAATGAATACAAATCTATGTGTATGGAAAATAGATCTTTTCAAATTAACTCAATATCTTATTTTTTCCTCATGAAATCATAGGTTTGGAGGACCAAGGTAAGACTGTTGATATAATAACCTTTTGTAATGTCTACACGTTCATTAATGAGCCATAGTTACTGCACATAGTTTAGTACTTGCTTAATGAACTACTAACTAAATGTATAGTAATTACAGTTGCTGTGCAGTAGTACTGGCACACAGTTTTTTTGGGATGCTTACTGTGTAGTAGCCTAATACCACTGCACAGTAATGTATTAGCACAGTTTTTGATTGGCCTGCTACTGCACAGTGTTATTAGACTACTGTGCAGTTAGCGTCTCATGTAGACACTCCCAGAAGCTAGCACAATATAGCATTAACATAGTGCTTATTAAAAATTTGCAAAATATTTAAAAATGTAAGTGTACAGGCATTAAATTTAAGTCAACCTACCCCATCTAAATGCCCACTCATGCAGGCATTTGGAAAGTTACATTCAGCCAAAAAATGGAACACTAACTTAGATCAAGAAAGGGTTAAATGATCTAGCAAATGCCTGCATTTGTTCATAGCAAAACCCCTGAGCTGTGAAAGCCCAGGCACTTGTCCCAACCCTGGGGCTCTGCTAGTCCTACGTTCCTGACCCTGACTGGCCTATTCTTAGCCCACCCCATATTAGACCTTTATTGGGTGACTAATACAGAATGATAGGGATCATTTGGTAAACTGGGCAAGCATATGTGTTACAATACAACAAATTAAAGCCGTACAACAAGGGATAAAAAGAAAATTCAGGCCATGCTTACTAAGAGAGAGTACTCTATCTTGGGAAGCTGAAACTCTGAAAAAGGCGGCAGTCAGGGATCATGACCTCTTGTTCAATTGTGCGACCAAAAAACCTAATCAAAATATGGAGTAAATATAGAGAGTAGTTTGCATATGATGTTGAGATCACTACTGGAAAACTCTGTCTAGTTCTGGTATCTATAACTTTAGAATCATGTTAATAGGGGCAGATGACTCAAAGAAGAGCCAGAAGAAAAATAAATAAAGCATTGAAAAGCATGTCTTTTGATGAACAATACAAACAACTCAGTCTATTTAGTTTATAAAATGCTTCTGTGTTATTTGAACTGGGAAACAGAAATTTGGCAAGAGAGGCCTCTTTAGCCCAGGGGACAGAAGTATAGAAAAATCCAATATCTAGAGATTGGAGCTAGAAAAACTAGTTTAAACATAAGATACACATTTTTAACAGTGAGAGTAAATAAACATTGAAACAACTTATCAAGGGGGCTTATAGATTCTTCACTACTAGGATTTTTTAACAGAAAACTGGATTGTTTTCTTCCAAAAGTCATGTATCCTTTTAAGCAAGGATTAGTCATGGAAATCCCAAAAATGGTGTTAATCAGAAGGGGAGATTAGATGATCATAGTGGTTTCTTCTATTTTTAAAATGTATTACCAAACTAAAATCCTTTAGCTGGGGAACCATATTGTTACAACATATGCTTTGTCAACCTGGCTTCTCTGTCACACTTTAACATTTCTAAAATTATTCTGCTTTGGCATGTATGCATAGGGAATTTGAGGAAATGTATAGGGTGATAACATGAACCTTGACATTATGTCATATCTGCAGTTTTCTTTTCTCCAGAAAGATGAGATAATGTTAATGGAATTCTTAAATTTTAAAGTGACTTTATGTTTTGTTTTGTTTTGGTTTTCTGGGAGAGAGAAAGGGTTGTCTAGCTATAGCAGGTAGGTGCTTTAATTACAGTTTTTAAAAGCCCCACATAAATGTGTTGGCACTAAAACCACCTCTGTCATAACTTTCACTATAATGCCTTGGAGGAACATGTATTAAAAGCACTGCAACCAAATTAACAACCAGAACCAGGGCAAAGCAAACTGCAAGCTGAACCAAATCAATCAACTAAATGCTAAACAAAATAAATGAGCCAGATTTTGCCCTCTGAAAGTCACTGAAATAAGTCTCATGTAAACTAAAGGGAGAGGCACTTTCAGTAAAGACTTGTTTCCAATCCCAGAATTTTATCTAAGAAGTTTTAAAACATAGTAAGTCAGCAAAGTTTGAAAAAACAGATGAGGGGAGGAGATAAAAACTTATAATGATAAATTGCTAATGACATAGAATAGGTTTGTTTTATTTGCAATTTTTCAGGTTCTTTTCCTTAAAAAAATGAATACTTTCATTGAAATAAATATAATACACTGGATGAAAAGGAAGTTGTCTGTCAATGTTCATATTATTTAAAATGCCTTTACATTTTCTCATTAAAATGTAGTAAAGATTTTGACCCACCTATCAAGTTCTCTGGAGGTAAATGAATATATATATATATATTTGCTTACAAATTTTATACTTCAGTGAGTCACACCTGAGCCTATATTTGGTGAATTTCGGACTGGAGAATTTTTTTGGTGTATAATACTTTGTATGTGCAGGCTTGCCCAACCCAATGTCTGATTCCTTCCTGATCCTACGCTACTGAAAATGCTGTGTTTTTTTTTTTAATTGGGTTAAGCTTTCAGAGTTTATTTTCTTTCTTTTTTGTTTTCAAGTATGGGTAGGTCCTTAGCCTGGACCTTCAAAATATCCGTTGTAGCAAATGTTTATATTTGTTATCTTAAAGACCAAAGGAAACTATCTTTTAGGGGTGTGCAAAGCTTCAGTCACTTATTTTATTTGGAGAAGATTTGGCCCGGTTCAAAGGCCAAGTCACCAAATCTGAATTGAATTGGGAGACCAAAAAATCACTCTGAATTGATTCAGAGCCTCCAAAACAATTCGGAAAAAATTCAGAAAAAGATTTGGAGATTTGGAAGGCAGTCTTTCAAGGGAACAGAAACTGAGAAGAGGGAGGGGGAGCAGGGGGAGAAAGAATGACATCTGTAGCTGGCCAGTGACTGTGATCTTTCCCTGAGTCCACTTCCAGTCACAGTGCTCTGCAGGAGGGATGGGGTCCACATAAGCCTTTGTCTGCAGCCTTTCTGTCCCTTTTGTTAACTGTTTTTGCCTGAGCACAAGGAATGCCCCCTGTTGCAGGCTACCAGCCCTGCTGCTTTCATCCTGCTGCGCCTTAACACATACATAAAGTCACAAATGTCATGAGTTTTACTTTCAGAAGCTTGAGGTGCAGTTTCCAAGAAACCCCTAAATCAATCTCCTTGAAACCTGGCAGACTTCATGCCCTCAGAAGGGGCTACCATCCCTGCTGTTTTCATACAAATCTGCCAAAAAATGACAAAGTTATCGGTATTTCAGTGAAATCCCCATTATAGTCTATGGCCAAATCATCGAATCTGTCTGAATCAGTGATGAATCTTTGACCAAATTGGCTTCGGAATCCATTCAGGACAGTGAACTGAATCTCCAAATCAAATCAGTCTCCTGCAAATTGGCTGAATCCAAATCCAAATCAAATACTTCCCTTTTTTCACAGGCCTACTATCTTTCCTATTAGGGTTTTTCTCTTCCTCCCCCCATCCTTTTTTCCATTAATATACTGCTGAAACTAAGAAAAATGGTGAATATTTTGAAACTAAAATAAGAAAACTCTGCTTTTGGACTTCTTTTTTTCTTGTCTGTCTGTTAAACAGACTTAAATTATTTCCTGAGTGAAAGGATTTTAGTCTCAAAGAGGCAAACAATGACTCTTTTTTTTTTTGTCCTGAAAATAATAAATACTTTAAAAGTACAAAATCAATTATGTAGACAAGTAGGGGACTGGTTGAAAATGTTACCTAGAGATTTAATGCAAATTCATGAAAGAGAACTAATGACTTTATTTTGTTTATAAAGTGTTAATGGAAAGAAAGTGCTGCTGGAAGTTGTTTTAATCATTTAAATGAAAGTGTAAGTAGCAATATTATGTGTGAATTTTAGTTAAGTTTTATTTTGAGAGTAACATGAATTATTAGATTGAAATGGCTTTTTTTCTCATTCACTTTAAAGATCCTTTGCTCCTATTTTGACACCAGTGCTATGATATGCCATTGCTTCCACTCTATAAAATCAGAAGTTGTGATCCTCTCCTCAGCCACACTGGTTTTACTTCAACGTAACTCCTTTGACTTCAATAACGATGTTCTTGATTTACATTGATATGAGATGAGAACTAGGCCTCAGAAATTATACTCTTCAGATTATCAAACTATCTCACTTCCTCAAATTTTTTCACTGCCCAGCAATTTCCAAAAAAAAAAGAACATCTCTTTCTCTCATAGGAACCTAATATTTATAGCATGTATACAAGAGCCAGCTAAAACTTAAGACCATAGAACAAGTTAGATTCAGAAAAGAGTCATTACAGTTTATACCATATGCTGATTTTCAACCTCTGGAAATAAGAATTTCAAACTTAGAAGGTGATAAATGTTTTTTTTTAATTTTCTTCCAAAATCTAAATACTCTAAAATTAAACAGAATAAAATGAAACAATTGCATTTGTTGCAAATAACATTTGCTTCCTGTGATAAAAGGATACTAAAAATACTTGCATCTTTCACCTAACAATTAGGGGAACATTTCTACATTTTTTGGCATTAAAATTTTACTTTCAAATTATGAGGGGCTTCCTATGGCCTTTTTACATTTGATAAAAGTAAAATTCTATTTTATGTTTAGGGACCTCAATAAAATACTATATATTTCATAAATAAAATATTAACTTTTAAAAGAAAGCTGAAGCAAGAACAACAAAACAGATTAAGGGTAGTTTTAGATCTAGTGCATCAAAGCATCTGCCTTGAGAGTAGGATTGCAGCTATAATGAGATCATATTTTAGCACTGTAATTCCAGAATGCCAATTGCCAATTACTTTTCTTTAGTTAAGTTGTAAGGGGACCTATTAGAAAAGAACATTAAAATATAATTAAGGCTCTAACATGTGTTTTCCTTACTATCCTCATTTTTTGTCATAAAATCAGTTGCTTTTTTTTTGTTATGAAGCTCATCCTAGACCCATGAGCCGGGTGATCATTTTGGTGGCTTGTTTACTAAAATATAATAAAATAAAGTTTGTTCACTACGTATATTTTCAAATTATTACTGTTCCAACTTCAGAAAGCTTTCATAAAAGAGAATGTTTATACTAATACATTTTAATATTTGCCTTCTGTCAATATCATTATAATCAGCTGTCATAGCTGAAGTAGAACAATTCTGAAAGATTTACATTTTCTTTAGTGAATGTGTATTCAGTATTTTCTTGTTGTGGCTGTATGACCAAGAATAGGGACATACACTGGTAGAAAGACATGCTGAACCCAAACTTCTTGTTTTCATTTTGTCTTCACACATTTGTCCTCCATCTCTGGAGCCCCAAATTGTTTGCAATGATGCAAATGCCTGAATCAGGATTAATTCCTTGCTTACAATTTTCTCTGTCTGAAAATACATGAGTCACTTTACCATTTCCCAAAAATGCTCTGGGATTCCCAAGAAACCCATTTGTTTAGAGAAAAGAGCTAGAAAAGAAGTTTTCTTTGAGAATTTCATTGAACAGTATTTGTGTGTAAATGTTAAAGACATCTACCAATTCATTTTACAGTAGCGGTTAGACTTACTCACCTGAGCATTTACATTTTTTGTATTCATTTAACTTCTGGTATGAAGCCCAATCTCCATGGATGAAAGTGAGGGGTGGGTACTGATTCCAGTAAAATGCCTTTGGAAAGACAGAGTTGGTCCAGGCAAAGTGGAATAGTCTTGGAAAGTAGAAGGATCCCACTTCTTTTAAAAATAGGGTTGTCTAGCAGACTTCCCTATGTTAGGGATCTGAAAACTTTGGTTTAAAATTTCCCACTTTTAGTGATCTTTCAGGTACACAGCAGAAGTCCTCCATTTAAGAAGAGAGCAAATGGTGTTTTCTGGCTGTGATAAGAGAGGAAAGCATTTTTTTGCTCTTGGTTGTTGACTTTGTGCTAAATCAACCATTTTCATCCTATGGGGTTCCTCTACATAAGATAGTTTCATAGTTTCTAGGGTCGGAAGGGACCTGA
>NW_017729024.1:17408964-17410651 GCF_001723915.1 Gavialis gangeticus | reverse complement strand
TTGCTGAGTGTCTAGCTGAGGTCAGGTCCTCTGCCCTGCATATATTGCCCTGCGTATTATTGCCCTGCAATAATTTACTGTGCAGTAAAGCATCTTATGTAAGGAACCCAATAGGATGAAAATAATTACCTTGCAGTAATTTACTGTGTAATTTACTGTGCAGTAAGCATCCATGTCTACATGTGTAGATGCTTACTGTACAGTAATTTGCTCCAATCATGAGTAAATTTGCTACTTGTAAGCCCAAATAGGAAATTTTATTCACAAATAGTTACTGCTCAGTAGTGCACATGTAGACACTGACTGGGAAAAAATTTATGTCCAGTCATCCTCACCACCAGGAGGCCACCCTCAGCCCAGCTCCAGGGCCCTGGGGCTCTTTGCTTTCCTCAGCCCCAGACCTTTAAAAGCCTGTGGGGACACTGGGGCCCTGGGCCACCTGCAGCCAGCTGCAGGCCATTGCATCACACAGTAGAAGCCCTGGGTCAGCTGTAGCAGCCTGATTAGGCCCTGGCACTGGTCCCTGGCACCACAGCTTTGCATGGCTGCCAGGCCCATGCTGTTGTGCTGCATTGGGTGCTGCAGGCAGTTGCAGTGCCTGACAGCACCCTGGGACACCTGCAGCCAACCTCTGGCCACTGGGTCCTACTGCAGCTGGCTTCAGGCTGCCTGGACCTCATTGTTGGTGCTCAGCACACCCTCACCACATGTCTTCCTGTCCCTCGCCATGCCCCTGCTCTGGGTACTGCAGGCAGCTGCCCAGGTCTATGAGCCACAGGGCTGCCTGGCAAAGGCCCAGCGAGCGATCAAAGGTGTTATACTGACATCCTTCTTGATGCCACACACTGCCTCCTGGGGCCCCAACTGGTCCCAGAAGGAGACTGCAGACTTCATGGCATTATAGGGTAAGACTGAGGCCCTGACCCAGTCTGCATGGAGCAAGAACTCCAACGCATACATCTATGAGAGTCTGTTAGGCCACATGCAGGAGCATGGGCATGACCAGTTAGCACACCAATGCTACATAAAGGTCAAGGCCTTCCTGGCACAGTGGGTCACTGTCACTGACCACAACCATCAGTCAGGGGCTGCCTGCAAGTCTATGCCCTTTATGTGTCAGATGGATGACATCTTTGCACTCCGGGACCTTGTCCTTAGCCGTGTCTACTCCAGCATGGGCAGCCTTCCAAAGCCTCTGCTGTGGCCTGGTACCCATGGTTATAGATCACCTGGGGAGTACCCTTTTGCCTGCTAGGAGCTCATCCTGCTGAACTCTCCACCCCTGGCTTCCTCCAGCAGCTCTGGGAGTCTGGGCCAGCTTCCCCACCAGCTCTGTGTACTCTAGAGTAAACCCACACTGGAGTATTTGCACATGTAGAAGTACCCATTGAATATTAAACTTCAGACTAACATTAGGACAGCTTCCATATAGGTTTTTGCAGTTTATTTTTAAAAATAAATAAATGGAATCTCTCATGGCCTATGATATATTTCCTCTTCTCGTTTCAACTCAGTTCCAATTCAGAGTTCAGGCACTCTCCCATGAGACAAATGGAGGACTATTGGCCAGTGTGGTGCCTATCTTCAAGAAAGGGAGGAAGGTGGATCCAGCAAACTATAGGCCCATCAGCCTGACCTCTATCCCAGGGAAGGTCTTAGAAAAGATTATCAAAGAAGCCATTCCTGA
>NW_017729024.1:17395537-17403964 GCF_001723915.1 Gavialis gangeticus | reverse complement strand
CAGAGTTCAGGCACTCTCCCATGAGACAAATGGAGGACTATTGGCCAGTGTGGTGCCTATCTTCAAGAAAGGGAGGAAGGTGGATCCAGCAAACTATAGGCCCATCAGCCTGACCTCTATCCCAGGGAAGGTCTTAGAAAAGATTATCAAAGAAGCCATTCTTAACAGACTGGACAATGGCAACATCCTGAGGGATAGCCAGCATGGGTTTGTTGCGGGTAGGTCTTGCCTGACCAATCTTATTTCCCTCTATGACCAGGTGACCTATCACCTGGACAAGGGAGAAGAAATTGATGTTGTGTATCTTGACTTTAAAAAAAGCCTTCGATCTGGTATCCCATGGTCACTTCTTAGCAAAACTGGTTAACTGCGGCCTCGGCCTCACCAAGATCTACTGGCTGGGGAATTGGCTCTGTGGTAGGACCCAGAGGATCATGGTTGATGGTAGTTAATCTTTGTGGTGCCCTGTGACCTGTGGGGTCCCCCAAGGCTCTGTCTACTATTTAACATCTTCATTAATGATGTGGACATTGGTGTCAGAAGCCAACTGGCCAAGTTCACTGACGACACCAAACTCTGGGGTAAAGCATCCACACCTGAAGACAGGAGAGCGATCCAGGCTGACGTTGACAGGCTCAGAAAATGGGCGGATGAGAACCTGATGGTGTTTAATACTGAAAAATGCAAGGTTCTCCACCTTGGGAAGAAAAACCTGCAGCACGCCGATAGGCTCAGCAGTGCTATGCTGGCTAGCACCATGGACGAAAGGGACTTGGGGGTCATGATTGACCACAAAATGAACATAAGCCTTCAATTTGATACTGCTGCTAGTAAAGTGTAGCCTGGGTGTACACGGGTTTGTACTTCCCTCTCCAATTGAGGGAATTATTGGAAGGGCAGTGTGCTGTGGAGGGACACAGCAGCCCAGTGGCTGTCTCCATCCCCTATAGAGTCAGATCCAGTCAATCAATTACTTAATTATATACAGATTTATTATCACAACAAAACCATTAAAGGGTAAGTGTGTATATATATATATGTGGCCAAGCTAGCTAGATTATATATATATATATATAAGTTTACAAAACAATAAACCTTATAATACACACACACACACACACAGATATACCACACCCAGCTGTGGGGGGGGGCTTCCCTGTGGGGACCCTCTCTCCAGGGAAACTTATTACTACTCTGCAGTCCCAGAGGGTTGCCTCTTTTTCTCCAGGTCAAGCACTGTCCCTGCTGGGTTTTTTTCTGTCATCTGACTCCACTGCCACTGTCCTGGCTTAGGGCCACAGGCACCGCTGTGTGTAGTGGGCGCTTTGCCTTATGCTAGGGGTTGGAGGCCTGGACAACCTTGTGCAGCACCGGGTCTTTGTCTGTTCCTGGACTCTCTGTGCTGCGTCATCTGCACTGAGCTGCTGCCCCATGTTAGCAGCTGTAGACCTGAGCCACCTCAAGCAGCTCCCAGGGTCTCTCACCCTCCATGCAGCTCCTCCTGCACCAAGCTCCCAGCTTCATTCTGGGGGTTGAGGACTGGAGCCACCCCAGGGGCTCCAAAGGTCCTGCTCCATGCACCGGCCTGTGCACCATGTCTCTGGCCACACACCAGAAGTTGCAAACCCCAGCTGCCTCATGCAGCTCCCAGGATCTGGACACCATGCACCGTGCTGCACACTGAGAACCTAACCACTGGAGCCATCCCCCATGCCCCGCTGACAGAAGTCTTTGGGGGCTCTTCCTGGGCTACTGCTTTGCCCTGCTGAGCAGCTGTCTTCAGCTCTTCTAAACCCCACTCTTCTCTCTCCTCAGTCCTTG
Organism: Gavialis gangeticus; assembly: GCF_001723915.1. Taxonomy (NCBI): domain Eukaryota; kingdom Metazoa; phylum Chordata; order Crocodylia; family Gavialidae; genus Gavialis; species Gavialis gangeticus. Next base: position 17,402,143 of record NW_017729024.1, on the reverse strand, counting down.
ACGCATCTCCCCTTGTGCTGGGCAGCTCCTTTTATATGCTTCAGGGCTCCGTCCCTGAAGTCTTCCAGACCTGACAGTTTGCAGTCTTCAATCAGGTCTAGGAGAGCTCTTCTCCCCCTCCGCTCAGAAAAGGGGCATGATGTTATTTCTCTTGCTGCCTTCTCATTGGTGAATGGGCTTCACAAATCAAAACAGCATGATCTCAAGCCTGGGACTCAACCCAAGCTCTGAAAGGTAAGCCTGCTACAAAAACAAGCAAAACATTGGGTTGCATCCACAAATGTTTCTCAAGCAAATCCCAAAACATCATTCTCCCATTGTACTTGGCTTTGGTGAGGCTGCAGCTGGAGTACTGAGTCCACAATTCAAAAAGGATATGGAGAAGCTTGAGAGGTTGCAGAGGAGAGTCACATGCATGATCAGAGGTCAGGAAAACAGACCTTATGAAGAGATGCTGAGAGCCATGGGACTCTTCAGCTTGGAAAAGTGCAGGCTCAGGGGTGATTTAGTGGCCACCTATAATTTTATCTGAGGTGCTTACCAGGATCTGGGGGAACGTCTGTTCACCAGAGCACCCCAAGGGATGACAAGGTCACAAACTCCTCCATGACCATTTCAGGCTGGACATAAGGAAGAATTTCTTTGCTGCCCAACCCCCCAAGGTTTGGAATATATTGCTGACGGAGGTGGTTCAAGCACCTACTCTAAACACCTTCAAAAGACATCTGGATGTTTATCTTGCTGGGATCCTATGATCCCTGCTGATTTCCTGCCCCTGGGGCAGGGGGCTGGACTCGATGATCTTCTGAGGTCCCTTCCAGCCCTAACATCTATGAAATCTATTAGCATGCTCTTTCCCTTTTTTCATCCCTGCCAGGATAATCACCAACTAGTATGACCTCATGGCTTGCTATTCTATAGAATAGAAAATGTGAAGTGGGTGCAATTTTTTTTTTCTGAGCAGTACTATATTTTATTTCATGTACTATCAGTAGATTTAATGAACTATATGTTTACCAATAATATCCAAGGCTATAAGTCTGCATTTGAAAATGTTATTTGGACCCATACCAGTAAGGTTACACTATGGCTTCTGAGCAAATAATTTTTCTTCAAGGCCTTGTGTGAAGTTTTAATTTTTAATTTGTGTCCTGCTTTTTTTTCCTGGTTCTCAGGGAAAGAGGTACATCATGGATCAAACAAACTTTCCCATTCTCTGGGACAAGGAAGGCTTGGTGAACTGAATAAAAAAACCTGTGGTAAACACCATGACATCTTTCCTAGGAAAAGAAAATGAGTTGATAAGATCTGGCCACCTCTGCCTCCTGCAGAAGTAAAAGGGAAGGGAGGGAGACTGAAGGAATGTATTTTTTTTTTTATCAAGGGCCAAAAGAAGGGATGAAGAGCTACTTATCACTGTATGCAGCCACTTGACCTCAATATCATCCTATAAAATAGAACAGTGATGCTCAACTTGTTGGCGGTGGGGGAGGGGAGAGCAGATGGGCAGTTCTCAGGCCATCTGTAGGCCAAATCTGGTTGGTGGTCTGGATCAGGTATGAGGCAGTAGTGGCAGGCCCCATCCAGCTATGCAGAAGGGAGCAGGGGACATCTTGGCTCCAACCTGGCCGCACAGTATGGGGGAGGGAGGCAGCATGGGCCAGGCCCAACCTGACCCCATGGGGGAAAGAGAGTGTGGCTTAGCCTGGAATGAGGAAGGGGACATGGCCCAGTCCAAACCCAGCCCTGTGAGGGGGAAGGGGATGTGGCCCAACCCAGCAGGGGAAAGGAGGCATGGTCCCACCTGAATCCAGCCCCATGGGTGAAGAAGGCTTGACCTGGCCCTGGAGGGGAGGGGGAAGGAGGCTTGAACCAACACTAAACCAGTTCCATGGGGAAAACGGGGCATGGCCCAGACTCATCCAGCCACAGGGGTGGTAGGAGGGGGCATGACCTGGCCCCAATCTTTTGCACAGGGCTTGGGATTAAGGAATTTGGTAGTAGGGGAGGGTTGCTGTATTTATGCCCACTTCTCCCCTGCTGCCAAATTTCCCAGTCTGTAGGAAGCCCTGCAGGCTGGATACCTATGGCTCCATGGGCTGCATTTGCCTCATGGGGCAGAGGTTGAACAGCCCTAAAATAGAGAATTTTCCTCTAACTGTTCCTGTTTATATACTGCCATAGCACTTATAGCTTCAGAGAAAATAGAGATGTTTTCTGGTCCCAGAATAACAAATACCATTTTTTTCTAGCATCTTTGATGGAAAATGTAACTCCTCTGCTCTTAAAGGCTCAGTACTTACATTGTTATAATCAACACCTCTTACTGGTGAGACACTACACTATTAAATATTGAAATTCTTTGGTTTAAAATAAAAAAACACATTTTTGTTCTATTTTCTGTTAAAATCTGTGAAGAAAACATTGAGAAAACAGTAGCTTGTTTCTCGGAACTATCATTATGATTTTAACCAGGATGAATTTAAAAGCAAACTTCACGTTATTTCAAATGCACACTTCACTCTGCGGTTAGCCCACTCTACTGTGGTAGCCGCTCCATTTTTTGACATCACACCTTCCTTAGCATTCACATAACCTCTTGGCATACAACATCTCCCTAGCTGAGACATGGTATTGATCACACTCACACAACACGCTTTGATATTGATCAAAAATGAACTTTTCTCCTCCAGTCTAAGGGCCAACTTTTTAAAACTGGAGGCCTTGGGGTCAACATACAAAACCTCTGAATGCTACTGAACAGCTATATTTCTCCATATAATTATGATTGCCTGCATTTAAAAATAAAAATAAATGCATTCACAAACAGCTAGCTAGATTCACCCATTTATACATGAATTCATCATAATTCTACAAATGAATGTGGGCAATAAGGAGGAAAGAGCTTTACAGTCTCTTGGGAACATATAGGGATATGTTTTGAAAAGTTCTTGCCTAGTAATGTAAAAATATTGTCACATCTTCCATAAATCATGTGAACAAGAGAAAAAGGCTTAACATAACTTGAAGCTTCCTAAACTTTCAACACGTTTAAAAAGACAAATTCTGATGTTTGTCTAAAACTTATTTAATGTCATCAAAATTAATAACATTGTTCTGGACTAGAATATGGTGTAATCTGGATAAGAATTTAGTGCAGACAAACAGAAAAAAAAATGTGTTTTTATCTGCTAGTAGTATTTAATTATACGTTCATAGTTAAAATTTAGTTATGCTATAATAGTGAACCTGCATAGTCTTTGGAGTTATCAGAAGATCATATGGTGTTTCCTTCATGGAAGTTCACAAACAGCTATATTACATGACTAATACAAAAAATGAAACCAACGGAAGACACATGTATTTTACTAGCTAATATGGAATGGATTTATTGGTAGACAATTTAGAAGGGGTGGTCAGAGAAAAGGTCCATGTTAACAAAGACCCCAAAACTATAGTATCAAGGGTCAGCACCTACATCCTATAGGTTGGATCCAGCCTGCAGAGCCATTGGATCTAGCCTGAAAATGTAGGGGTCCAGTAGCAGTTGCTTTTCCCTGCCTGCCATGGGGAAAAGTAGCAGGGACAGCAGCAAGGTCCTAGTGCCTGCAAGTCTGTCTGCCTCTAACCTGAATTGTGATATTCCAACTCACAGCCTTAAAGGGTTGATAGCTGCTGTATTATATAATCCCTTATGGATTTCTTAGCTCTCCTTTTTATTTATTTATTTTCTTTTCATGGTTGTGAAAAATGGGAGGAAGTGTGAAATGGAGGTTGGGAAGGAAGAGTCTAATATTATGCTAGATTAATTGTTTTTTGACAAGAATGTTGGACAAATACTGATTATGCAGATTTTCACATGTTTAGTTTTAAATGATATTCAGATGATATATAGGAAAGTTTAGGTTTAAGTAGGGAAAAGAGCTCTTTTGAAGAACAAAAAGGAGAATAAACAATTTCAGATCTGTAAAATTCTTGTAACTTTTTTTGCTTTTAATCTTTCTTTTATTCTTTTTTTTGGGGTGGGGGGGGAAGTAGCATTTCAGTGGACAGATAAAACTCAACGTTTGGCCAGGATATAGTTCTAGTGCTACAGATGCACTTTTTCCAGATAAATTAAATGTGATTTAGCTGCATTTTAAAAAGACTAAACCATATGCTTTGGAATTTGTTAAAAATTAAATTTTCAACAAAAGATGCAATACAGCAATCAAACAGGTATTATAGATATTTAAATATGAACTTAAAAGACTAGGCTGACACATACTTTTAAAAAAATATGGTGGCAAAGACAAAATAATTCAGTAAATTCAGGAATTCACTTAACAAAGGAATTCAGTGATGGCAGGTCTTACTGGATTATTTCAGCATCTTCATGTTCAAATAAACAGCTTGAACAACACAGCTAAGAAGACTCTTCCTCAGCGATATGGCATGGGTGTAGGAGGAACACAAAAGCAAATCTGAGAATCAGAAGTGTTAACTGACAATGACACCACTGTACTTAGTCTTCAAGTATTTAAAATTATATTATTTTAAAACAGGCATGTTTCATTTAAATTTCTCTAGCCGAAGTGGACTGGCTGTGGCAATGTTCTCACTGACACATTTCTTGGGCACAGACTTTGTCTTCTCCCACTTCATGAAAATAGAGTCCAAACAGCCTTCTAGAGGATGACTACTCAACATTCAAACCCCTCAGGACCTAAGGTCATCCTTCTCTAAGAATTCCATCCATACATGTTTTCTGGGTTTACAGTTTATTTATACAGGGATATAGAATGGGTGCAGCACAAAACATGTTGGGTGTGTCCAGATGAGCCCCTTTGAGGCAGAGCAACAGGCATTTGTGGGAATGAAAAAATGTTCCCCATGCTGCAAGTTTGCAGTGTGGGGAGAAAATTAGACCCATTGATATCCAGGGGTCTAAAAAATACCACTCCGCAATACAGTTCAACTCTGTGCTGGGAGCCAGTCCTCCAAAAAGACGCTTTGGTTTTGGCCAGAGCATCTCTTTTGTGTTTCTGCTGCCCCGGTGCTGTTCAAGGTAAGTTGGGGAGGGAGGGGGTTCATGGGTGTCAGAGGGGAAGGGGTAGCAGGGGGATGTGGAGGGGGGTTTGAAGAGTGGCAAGGGGGGATGATTCTGGGGCTGCAGGGGGATGAGGTGAAGACCTGGCCCAGATCCCTGAGGCTCACTAGTCTGGCTTTGCACTGGAGCGGGTAGCACTGCTCCGGGAGGCGCACACAGGAGCCATGCCTCCTGGAGCCCTGTGACCAGCTCTGGTGCAAGGCCAGCCTAGCAAGCCACATGGGGCTGAGCCAGGTCCTCACCCCCACTGCAGGCACAGGGGGCAGAGGCAGGAGCTGGCCCTAGGTCCCAGCCCATGCTGACAGAAGCCGGCGCGGCATGTGGTTCCCACGTGCTGCGCCAGGTCCTGCCACATCTGGACCCTTTCTGTAGCTGCAGGACCTGGCCTGGTGCATGGTGACTGTGCAGAGTAGAGCTGGGCCCTGCTGGCCCTGGGGCTGCTCATGCCACCTGGCAGCCGGGCAGCACGAGTAACCCCAAGGCCGGCAGGACCCAGCTCTGGTCCATGTGGTTGCCACGCACTGGGCTGGGCCGGGGAACATGAGCTGCCTGGGGCTGGCAGGATGCAGCTTGGCTCTGCACGGTCTCCATGCACCGGGCTGGGCTGGTGAGCATGAGCCTCCCTGGGACCACATGCCGCGCTGGCTCCTGTCAACATGGGCTGGGCCCCAGGGCCAGCTCCCACCTCTGCCCCCTGTACCTGCAGGGGGGTGAGAACCTGGCCCAGCTCCATGTGACTCACTAGTCCAGCCTTGCACCGGAGTGGGTCACAGCTGCCAGTGGACTGCGGTTGTAGGGTTGGCCTTTGTGCGGCACTACTGCCATTTGTGTCTCCTGCCCGGCCATCTGGGGAGCTATTGCCCTGAAGATGTTCCAGGTGTGGTGGCCTGCTTTGAACTGTCAAAGCATGTTCTCCTGGCCCCATTTGGCCAGGAGGTCAGCCACAGACAGCTGGGTCCAAGGTACCAGCTCTGAGCAGGCAGGGTCCTGCCACTGGCCTCCCTAGCAGGAATTCTAGTGTTCCCTATTGGAAAACTGAAAAATCCCTCATAAAAAAAAAATATCCCAAAGTCATTCTCTAAAATACCCCCAAATCCATGTTCCTCCACAAGTAAAACAAAAGACCACTATAAAGAGACAGAGAGAGTGAGACAGAGACAGCAATCAGTTGGGCAATGTTTTACTGATATATCTACAGTATTAAAGCAAGTCTCTTATCATAATAATAAAGTGAACTCTAAATACAGGTTTCATGAATTCATGAATACATATTTTGCTGCCCTCCCACAGGTCGATGGCCCCCACACAAGGGGTTGGTCACCCAAACAAGGGCTACGGCCCCCCAACATGGGGTTAAGCCCCCCAAAAGGGGTTCATCCCCCACACAAAGGGTTCAGACCCCCAACAGGGGGATCGGCACTCTCATGAGGGGTACAGCCCCCCAATGGGGGCCAAGTGGCCCCCACAGGGTCTACCACCCCCCTGCAAGGCCCAAATGCCCCACCCTGTCCTCCCCA
>NW_017729024.1:17390209-17390537 GCF_001723915.1 Gavialis gangeticus | reverse complement strand
CCCCAGAAACAGAACAACAAAAAATTGAAAAAAAAAGCCTCTGCTTACCTGAGAAGCAGGAGTTGGGGGGGTGCTCTGGGGCCTCCTGGAAGAGCCCCCTGCACAGCACAGGTCAGCACAGGGGCAGGAGGGCTCAGGCTGGGGCTGCTGGGGCTCTCAGCCTGCCCTGCACTGTGCAGGGGGTGCCTGAGGCAGCCAGACAGCAGCTTCAGATTCAACTGCTGGTAAGTGCAGGGGGGTTTGTTTCTTAAATATGGGGTGGGGGTTCAGGGATTGGGAGGCCTGGGGGGATGAGGCCAGACAGGGCAGGGATTGGGTGGCTCGGCGG
>NW_017729024.1:17384404-17385209 GCF_001723915.1 Gavialis gangeticus | reverse complement strand
TTAGACCCATTGATATCCAGGGGTCTAAAAAATACCACTCCGCAATACAGTTCAACTCTGTGCTGGGAGCCAGTCCTCCAAAAAGACGCTTTGGTTTTGGCCAGAGCATCTCTTTTGTGTTTCTGCTGCCCCGGTGCTGTTCAAGGTAAGTTGGGGAGGGAGGGGGTTCATGGGTGTCAGAGGGGAAGGGGTAGCAGGGGGATGTGGAGGGGGGTTTGAAGAGTGGCAAGGGGGGATGATTCTGGGGCTGCAGGGGGATGAGGTGAAGACCTGGCCCAGATCCCTGAGGCTCACTAGTCTGGCTTTGCACTGGAGCGGGTAGCACTGCTCCGGGAGGCGCACACAGGAGCCATGCCTCCTGGAGCCCTGTGACCAGCTCTGGTGCAAGGCCAGCCTAGCAAGCCACATGGGGCTGAGCCAGGTCCTCACCCCCACTGCAGGCACAGGGGGCAGAGGCAGGAGCTGGCCCTAGGTCCCAGCCCATGCTGACAGAAGCCGGCGCGGCATGTGGTTCCCACGTGCTGCGCCAGGTCCTGCCACATCTGGACCCTTTCTGTAGCTGCAGGACCTGGCCTGGTGCATGGTGACTGTGCAGAGTAGAGCTGGGCCCTGCTGGCCCTGGGGCTGCTCATGCCACCTGGCAGCCGGGCAGCACGAGTAACCCCAAGGCCGGCAGGACCCAGCTCTGGTCCATGTGGTTGCCACGCACTGGGCTGGGCCGGGGAACATGAGCTGCCTGGGGCTGGCAGGATGCAGCTTGGCTCTGCACGGTCTCCATGCACCGGGCTGGGCTGGTGAGCATGAG
>NW_017729024.1:17335974-17379404 GCF_001723915.1 Gavialis gangeticus | reverse complement strand
ACCTCTGTTTTTTTATACTTTGCCCTGTTTTTTTATATTTTGTTTTTTTTAAGACCCCTAGATATCCAGGGTTCTAATATTCTCCCTGCGCTGCAAACTTGCAGCGGAGGGAACATTTTTTCATTCCAGAACATGCCTGTTGTCCTGCCTCAAAGGGGTTTGAGGCAGGGCAACAGGCATGTGCGCGCTCATCTGGATGCCCCTGTAGAGGCTTTGGATAAGACAAATTAATTTTCAATTATAGAGCACAAGAAATACCTAAGTCAGGAAACAATAATAAGTTCACCTCTGAAAACTTCCCTACCTCAATTCCTTCCCCACTGAAATGTTCTTTAGGAATAGAGCAGGATTGTTTGAGGACTCCGGCTTTCCCCTTTCCTTCACATAGATTATTCTCTGAATAATGGAAGGATTTTCTTTTTTTGTTCCAAGTGAACTTTCTTTAGCTTTCGCTCCAAGTGAACAAGACCACTGCTCTACTCCAAACAGAGAAACAAGGCAGTCTGATTCTCTTTATTGCCCAAAGCCTCTTGGGTATCACTGACAGTCTTTGTTAACTCATCCATTCTTTGTAGTTTATTAAAAGGTAGCATGACTACTTTCATTTCTATATTTTGCATTTGGTCCAAACCCCTTCCCTGCAGACACACAAAGTCAAACTAGTTTCCTATTGCCTCAGCCACCAGACTATCTTTTGGTGCTTCTTTCTGACTAATCAATCATTGGGTTTAACAGCTGTCCATTTTTCTTAGTCTAATGGATATATGAAGCTGCTCCTCTCAGTTCATGGCTGACTCACTACACTTGTGATGATACTGCAACAATTTCATAACAATACCAAAAATTGTGTAAAACATCACAATTTCTGTTTTAAAGATGGGGAAAATGAAATGCATGGAGCTCAACTGACAGGTCAGTGGCACAACACAGATCTCTTGAACCCGATTCAAAGTCCCACCCATTGTACAATGCTGCAGTTGCCAGTGGTCATGAGCCTAATATAATTGTGTTTTTCATTCATATATGTCTTAACTCTTCAAAGTTGAGTATATGTATTTAACTGTAAGCATGTGGATAGTTGCTCTAGAATCAATATGACTATAGATAGGATAAAAGTTAAGCATGTGGGTATATGTGCTTGCTGAACAATGACCTATTTACTCAAACTAGTTAAATATCGACCCTATTTGAAACTAGAGGTAGTACTAAACATGACTGCAATGTTGTATTCTGAACATTTTTGTAATTTGCTGAGCTTTCCAAAGGCTCCAATTCAGTAACACCAGGGTGTCAAATTCAACACAAGCCCCACATTGGATCTGGACCACAGTGACTCTCCTAAGATATATGTGCAAAGCTAGCAGCAACTGCAGTGAGGCCACACTAGGAACAGAGCTGCATTCAGTTGACAGTGTGAATCTGCCAGACTACAGTGTGCAGTCATGTTTGGGCAGTGTGTATCTGTGTTTAGCTGGTAGCATGGGACCAGGGAGGGACAGCAGTGCAAGGACTGCATTTAGGTGGCTACAGGGGGGCAGCGATAGGCAACAGAATAGGGCAGTGTTTAGGTGGGAGGATGGGTCTAGGACATTGCTGCTGATGGCCATGTCCACTGGAGCCGAGGGATCCCAAATTCTGCAACAGGCCATGGCCCCACAATTTTCTGTAGCCTGCCAGACTACCAGTGAGCCAGATGGTACAATTCTACATACTGGATCTAGCTCACACACCATATTTGACACCGCTGCAGTAATGTATTTAAACCACAGATAACTTTAAGCTTTCAGGTTTATTGAAAAATATAGAATTATGTGCATTCTTGTATGTGTTCTTAAGTTTTGTTGAACTGAGGAATATAGTCATTAAAGTAAAATATATTCAGATACCCAGTCTCATTTGATCAAGCACATTTTTTTATGAGTCATAAATTCAAGTGTTTGACATAACTACTTTTCTTGGATAGGGTATTAGACTTTGATTGTAGCATTCAAAAAGCTGTATTAAACCATCAATTATGTTAAATGTATTTTAGTCTTAGCATAATTGTTCAGCTTTTCTAGCAGAATAATTTTCATCAATAAATCAATAATCTTCCCTTGATCTTCATTCAGTAACCTCCTCTTTGGTATGTCTTTTATTTGTCTCTATAAGCTCTGGCAGTTTTAATTTGACCCTGATATATGTTTGTTTGGGGTTTTTTTTATTTTATTTCTTCTTGTATTTAACATTGTACTACAGATTATACAGCATGGTCCTAGCAGATGTTTTCCTTGCTACATGTTGATTAATCATGTTGTGTATTATCAGTTTTCACACATGGCTTTTCATGCCTCACACACGGTAGATATAGTGTATCAGAAACTATAGTATTAGTGTTCAGATCAACTATTCTACCTTTTACTCTATCCTTCACCACCTTTATTTTTAAGCATTTCCATCTTTACTTAGATACTTCTAGCTATCAGAGTTAATATGTTCATTACTCTCATAGTGAATCTGCCTTTATTAGTTAGGCAGTATTTTTTTAGAAATTGCATTTTTTTTTACATAATAATATTTAACCATTTCAAATTGCATCACCTTGACACATGGCTTATACCAGGGGTGTCCAAATCACCTTGGACCCCAAGCCAGATCTGGAACATGGGGGCTCCTCCAAGGCCAGATCTGTGAAGCCAGCAGCAGCTACAGTAGATCCAGGTATGGATTCAGTGGTGCGGTTCCAAGGATGAGCAGGGGCACAGGTTGGGCATTGAGCAACAGCATGAGAGGGAGAACAGATGGCAACATGGATCAGGCATTGAGCAGTAACACAAGTGGGAGATTGAGCAGCAGCACTTAGTCAGGTCTGGTTGGGGGCTTGGGCAGCAGTGCAGATAGAGGGACAAATGGAAGCACAGGTGAGTGTTTGGGCAATGGCACAGGGCTCTCTCAAGTAGGGCAAGCAAGGGCTGTATCTGCATAACCCATGCTTACCACCCCACCCAGAAATGGCCATATCCATCAGGGTCCAAATTTTGTGGCAGGCCCCCAACTTCCAGTAGCCCGCTGAACTATTGGCAGGCCAGATGGAATGGTGCCCCAAGCTGGCTCCAGCCCACAGGCCATATGTTTGACACCCCTGGCTTATATAGTAGTAATCTGTATATTATTGGTTCTCAACCTTTTTTTTACCTGGACCCATTTGTAAACATTGATGGCCAGCCCCAATTCAGTAAATAGTTTAAATAAAAAACAGTCCCCTGGCCCTGCTGTTGCCCATTACTCTCAACCCACAGGCCCCTACTCCCTCCAGTCCTGATGGTGCCCATCTCTCCTGACCTACTTCCCCCCACCCCTAGGCCCCATCCTCCCAGTGTGTGGGGCAGGGGGTGGGTGTGTGAGGTATGGGGGACACATACCCCCTCAGATTTGTGCGCACACAGCAGGCACGGGGCTGCAACCTGGCCACACTGGAACAGGCAGGAGTCACCCTGGTTGGACCCAGCATGGGAGGACAGAGTGTGGTGTTGAAACTTGTTGCTGCTGCTGCCCATGGGACTCCTGTACCAGCTACTCCACCAGCAGCACAAGGAGTAATGAGGGAATGCTGCCCTCTCCTCCTCCTGCCACCAGCCACTTGCATGCCAGGCTGTGCCTCTTAACTCCTATTTATTATACCAACACTTGGGATGAAGTTACTTACTAGACTTTGACCATACTAAATCTCTGGAATGTTAAGTAGTGTTAAAGTTAAAACATGTGGTGAGCACATTAAGGGTTAATACTGCTTCTTGCCTGCACAGCTCTGACTTGCCACTAGAGCTAGGGACAGAAGTTACACATAAACAGGTTTAAGTAATCAGAAACTGGTTTAAACCTGTAACAGAACAGAAGTTCAGTGCACACAAACCAGTTTCAAAATGCCTAAAATTGGTTTAAGAGAAACCTGCTTGAATGTAGTATCAGACTTAACTGATTTGGGTAACACAAATTTATGAAATTTCTGGCCAGATCCCTTCCTGGTTGAGGTTAAATCACAGTCCCCCAGAATCCCAGCATGCTTTCCAGCCCTGTTCTGGGCTGTTTTATCTGCTGCAGCAGATAAGAGAGGGAGGAAGGGGACTCCCCCTGGCAAAACCCTGGCTGGGGTCTAGGACTAGGGAGCAGAGTTAAACTTCTCTTCCCCAAGTACAGAGCTGCCCTGCTCTGCCCTGATAAAAACTTGGTTCTGGCTGTGACTAGGGACTACAAATCCCAGAGGCACCTGGAAGCAGGAAGAGGAAGTGATGAGCAACCCTGCAGAGTCCTGCTGCTATGATTGTGGACTACAAATCCCAGAGACCTTGGGGTGGCAGGAAGAGGGAGTAAATGCAGATCCCATGCTGGCTACATACCAGAAAGCCATGGCTTTCCCTTCCCCAGCTTTAGGCCTGAGCCAGTGCAGGTATGTGGCTGCATTACCTGAATCACAATTTAATGTCTTTCCACTCATTTCTCATTTTAATCTCTGCATTTCCAACTAACCTGCAAAGACTGAATTCATTCAGCTTTGGGCTTTTTGACTGTCTGTACTTGGCCTAGAGGGCTGGAGAGAAGAGGCATGGGCTCTATCCCTCCTTTGGGTGGAGGGGAAGAGGGATGAGATTGGTTCATCATGGTATGCTTTAGGACTGCAAATTGCTTATTTTATCTTCATGGAACAAACTGAAGTTACCCTAACATGAGTTAGGTAGCATGACTCAGAGTTAATCTCATCTGAATGGAGTCACTCTGAGATGCTCAAAGGGTACTTAGCACACACTAATGTGCTTTAATGTGTGGATACTTATGTTTTAAGGGGTCTTATTGTAGTACAATCTAAGTATAATGTATAACTTTACCCTAATTAAATACTTGGGTAACACCCCCCCCCACACACACACACACACTGGATGTATACTGTGGTTTGGGGGGGGGCAGTTGTGGGCAAGATGGCCCCTGTGTTCTGGCCATGTGCTTAGAACATGGCAAGCTGGGGCCTATATCTGGGGAAAATATGTAAAACCCTCTGGCCTCATTGGCCAGGGGAACAAAGGATTTATCTGAGTAATTGGTTGGGAGAGGAACTGGTGTGCGTTGCTCTCTGCCTGGATAAGGCCAGGGTGATGTCAAGCAAAGCAATATAAAGGGAGCTAGACTAGTCTGGAGGAGAAGAAGCTGTTAGGGGCTGCTGAAAAGTGAAGTCTTCTCCAAGTGAGAAGGAGTATTGTCCCAATGTCTGGGGAATACCTCTCTCCTCCTTTTATTTCCCTTTTTCTTTTTTGAGGTTTTAAGGGATTAATACTTTGGGAAAGGGTGTTGGTTTCTTGGGCTTCCTGGGTAGGATTTAGGCCTGGCATTTAAACAGGGTTGGAAACTGGGTGTTTCTAATCCTGCCAGTTTTGGGCCAGCTGTAACCATTAATCAACCTGGTTCCTTTGGAGTTTTCCTGCAGTTTTCATTTCTGAAGGCCATATAATCCAGCCCAGAAGTGTGGTGTGAGTGCATGCTGTCTGGAGCCGCAGTCACTTCCCACACGCATATTCAGCCTCTCTGTGGGAGCAAAAATTGCCAAACCACTATCCCTCTATGAGCACCGAGGGGCCCTTTGCACCACCACACTATCAAGCAGCCCATCCTATAGACTATGTTGTGTAGTTAGCAGTGCTTCACATTGCATTTGGTGTTTTTCCCTGTTTTCTGTATTAAATCAGCTTTTTTTTTGGTTTCATTGCTTGGGAGGAGGGTTTGGGTTTTTTGTTTATGTGGGACACCCCAGTAATTAATTTAGTGTTCCCAGATTTCTGGGTGGGGGCTCAAGCCATGGTTATAAATGTATGAGGTACCCCAAAATGTGAACTTGGCCCTTGTGCTGCTGACCAGTGCCCAGCAGATGGATTACCTTTGCTTGAAGCTAAATGTATGCTGAAAATAGATATATTTAAGCATATATAAAAATCAAAATAAGAGCAGATCAATGATCTAGGCAGTAGCCTTTGCCATGAAGTTTAGGATTTCAAGATTTTTTTTTGTTTATTTGGAAGTTCTAATATAGCACATTATTCAGAACCATAAAACTTAACTGATTCTATAGAGCAGGGGTCAGCAACACCAGGCACGTGTGTCAGAGCATGGCATGAAACAAGGATTGGGCCCCTTGCAACTCCCATGACCTTTGCCTCTGGCATACCAAGTCAAGGTGTGGGTCGAGATTGGGATGTGTTTGGAGCTCCAGCCAAAAACATTGTTTACCCCTGCTATAGAACATGGGGATGCTTTGTGTCTGTGTCCAGATGAGTGTGGATGTGCAGTATGTACCACTGCAAACCTGTCTGCAGCACTGCACATGCAGGCATTCCCCATACTGCTACCTTGCAGTGCGGGTTTCTTTATTTTTACCACAGGAGATCCCAGGGTCAAAAAAACCTGTGCCTTAAAAAAAGAGGCAGGGTGGCATATGTGGTGGCAGTGCATGCCACCCAAAACCAGAGCCCAGCCTGTCAAAGCTATGCTTCTGCTGCTGGCTAGGCTCCCAGCTGCAGGAGCACCACAGCTGCAGCTTCCCAAGGCCCCCAAGGTCCCACAGTTGCCGGCCTCAACCTCCTCTATCCCACTTGGGGTAACCTGTCACATGCGAGAGCTCATGTGGCACTAGCATCTCCTGGAGACAAGTAGCAGCAGCACAAGGTGTGCTACTGCTTTTTGTCCCCAGGGAAACAAATGTCCATGCTCACGTGGATGCTGCCTTTGTTTTTGATACAAATCTAAAATCTTATTGCAGCGGGAGAAAATTATAAGCATATAATTAACTTATCTCTAGCTCTGTGACAGATCTAAAATCTTATTGCAGCGGGAGAAAATTATAAGCATATAATTAACTTATCTCTAGCTCTGTGACAGTTAGCTCAGGTCTGTATCCTTTAGTGATATCTGACAGAAGGTAGGTCAGTGTAGCACCTTAGAGACTATTTTTTTTCAGAAAGGAATAAAGTAATACTTTCCATTAATTTCACTTAATTACTGTCTATTTCAATCATTTCAGTTTTCTGAAAGTCTCATCTTTGTGTTTAAAGTTCAATATAAATATATCAGGCTGGTGTAGGTATAGGCTGAAGGAGTCATGTTGATAGTCTGTTTAGAGAAATGGATTTGTACAAAATTCAATGCACCAAGTTTTTCCCTTCCTTATATACTACTGATATGATTGCTGTTTGCTAATTTTTCTGGCATCACACCACTTTGAATATCAACATTGCAAGTTCTGTTTGTTCTAAATATGTTAAATAATTATCCAGGTGGACCTGGTATTTTTATAGTTTTTCAGTGGAGTAATTAATTATGTTTTTGGTTTTTTAATTCTTTTGAAGTGACCGTGTATAACAAAGAAAGTCTTCTAATTCCTCCAGTATTTTCTTTTAGTTACAGGGTCTGAGAATTTTATTTTACTTAGTAAATCAGAATGGATGTTATTTGTGTATCAATCTTGACAGAAATTCTAGACAGCTTGAGTGATTTGATGTGAAAAAACTAAGCCTGAGGGATGTGCATTCTGCTATCGCTCATCCTGCTTGTTGTTTATGAGCTGAAAAGTTAAAAGGCTGCTTGCTCTGTTGCCACTTTTAATAGTTCCTTTGTTTCACCTAGTTAACTTCCATCATTGTTTTATCATTTAATAATTGGTTCAGTTTTCTCTTTGTTTGCAAAGGCCTTTTAAAATCTGCAAGGTCTCATTTTCTTTATGAAACATCACCACTTTATTTTATTCTCTAAGGCTGTGATCCAATGACCGTTAAAGCTAATGGGGTCTTTTCACTGCTTTGAATAAACTTTGAATCAGGGTTTAAATCATTTACTATTTTTAATTTGCATTTCTTTGGCAAAGAGGATGAGAATCTCAATAGTTTTGCCCTTCAAGCTCAACCTTCTATAAGAAGGATTTTGTTGTTCTAGGGTTACTGATTTGATAAATCTTGTACATAGCCAGAAACTATATTGCTAAGGGTCTTACTTATTATTACTGCATGCTCACCTGACTCAAAGGATTGGATGAGACTAGTAGTGCAAATCAGAACCAAGTGTTAGAGATGATATCTGTTCTTTGATATCAACTGGAAGAGCTGGTCAGATGCACTGATGAAATAGCAGCGCTCTGCCTACACACCACAGGCCTTGTGCCTCCCAGGCTTTGATGGGGATGATGAAACGTGGACCATTCCTATAAGTCTACAGGTGATAGCACATCTGATGTGCTCCTGTGTGGTCCCTCAAGAGATCATTATTATAATTTAGCAGAAAGAATAGAGGTTTGAAATAAATTCCCGGCACAGCACAATGGTATGTCTCTGTGTTTGATATTGTTAAATCATCCCTGTCAGAAATGAATTCCTCTACTGAATCATAAAAATAGTCCTGAAAGGAAATATTTTTTTCTGTGGAATGTACCAGATTGTATCTAACAGTGCAAGTTAGCAAAATAATTTCCCAGGAGAAAATGCTTCTGGACTTCTCTACCAGGGATAAAATCCTGGCTCCATTGAAGTTAGTGAGAGTTTTGCAATTAGCTTCAATGAAACAAAGAATTCACCCTATGTCTGTCTTATTCCAACCCCATCCGAAACACTACAAAGTTCAGCTTTGAGCTATAACTATCAATATACTCAGTTCAATTTTCTGGAACATGGTCCAAATATTTTCAAAGAGATCTGCTCAATACGTGCCTTCACTTAGTAGTGAAGCCTCCTTTATTATGTCTGATTTTAAAAATTATGTGTTAGGGTGTGAAAACATCCTCCAGGGTTTTTTTCCCCATCTACAAAAAATGCACACTGTTATTGAGATCGAGAGAGAGTATATTGGCGGCATGTCTCTATCTTTTTTTTTTTTTAAGTATAAGGAAATGAATAAACATACAAATATTAAAACTGAGGATAAAAATATATTACAACACAGTTTCTCTTATGATGCAGCAGGTTAAGAACATCAGATGCTTCTAACTCTCAGCTTGATCCTGAAAACACTACCACTAAATATTGTCGGCAATCCCTCAATTTGAAGATGACCTCTGCTATGGCTCATTGATGGGTCTTGAGGTGACTTCAGAGTCCAGTCATAGAACATTAAGGTTGCAAGGGACTTCAGGGGGTCATCTAGTCCAACCCTCTCCTCAAACCAGGGCCATCCCCAACTAGATCATCCCAGCCAAGATTTCGTCTACCCAGGTCTTAAAAACCGATAAGGATGGAGATTCCACAACCTGTTCCGGTGCTTTACTACCCTCCTAGTGAGAGAGTTTTTCCTAATATATAACCTCAACTTCCCTTACTAAAACTTGAAACTATTGCTCCTTATGCTGTCATCGACCACCACTGAGCACAATCCTCTTTGTAACCACTGTTCAGGTGGTTAAAGGCTGCTATTAACCAGCCCCCAACCCCCAATTTCTCTTCTCCAGACTAAATAAACCCAGTTCCCTCAGCCTCTTCTCACAAGTCATGTGCCTCAGTCCCGTGACCGTTTTCATTACCCGCCACTGGACTCTCCAATTTGTCCACCACATCTTTTCTGCAGTGAGGGGCCCAAAGCTGAACACAGTACTCCAAATGTAGCCTCACCAGTGCCAAATAGAGGGGGATACTCACTTCCCTCAATCTGCTGCTAATAGTTCACCTAATGCAGCCCTGTATGCTGTTAGACTTCTTCTCAAAAAGGGCACATTGTTGGCTTACATTCAACTTATTGTCCACTGTAATTCCCAGGTCATTTCCTAAAGAGCTGCTGCTTTGCTGGTCAATCTTCAGTCTCTACCAGTGTAAGGGATTGTTCTGCCCTAAATGCAAGACTCTTGGTCTGGTGGTCTATAGCAGACACCCACTATGAGATCATCCTTGTTGCTCTCTCCTCTGACACTAACCCAGACTTCCAACAGGCCTGTCTCCAGTTTCATATTGTACCTTTGAGCAATCATACAGTTATTTTGCATATAGAGTAACTCCTCCTCTTTTCCCCTGCCTGTCCTTGCTGAACAATTATACCCACCCATGTCAGTACTACAGTCATACAAGCTGTCCCACCATGTCTCTGTTATTCAAATCATGTTATAAGTCTGTGATTTGCAAGGACTTCCAATTCTTGTTTCCCAAGCTCCATCCATTCAGGTGTAGACATCTGAGGTAACTAGCTGATTGCCCTAATTTCTCAGGAAGAATGAGGAGGCTTCCTCTGTTGCTACCTCCTGCTTGTGCCTTGTTCAGGTCACCCACTTCCCCATTTACCTCAGGGCTTAAGTCTCCTTCCCCTGGTGAACTTAGTTTAAACCCCTCCTCAAGCAATCCTCAAGACAAAGATCCATCTGCAGTAGTTGCATGTCTTTCCACAGGGGGAGTAGGCTGACATTCCTTTCTTTTAACTTTCTCCACACTCTCATTTCTGCCTGGAGGGCAAGACACTTTACCTCAGAATGAACTGGTGCTTGGTTGAGGTTGCAGTACCAATGGAGCCAGTTAGCAGCCAGCTCACCCCCAGCTCTGGATATTGGCATCCATTTTCTTGAGATGCCTTCAATTTGTCCTTGTAGAGCTTCCTCTGGCCACCATGAGATCTCAGTCCATAGCTAAGCTGGGAGTAGAGAACTTGTTTTGGGAGTCAAGAGTCAGGAATCTACACAAAATGTCCAGCCCAGTGAAGTTGGTGCTTGAGGATCACCAATTTATTGCTGGTAACATTGGTTTCAGCAAGGATGCTGGCATTTGCACTGTATTTTTTCTCATTTGACGTGGACGATTTTCTGGAGGAACTCATATTTCTTCAGGCTCTTGGGTTTATGACAGCAGGTCACCCACATTTTACATCCATATAGAAGAGTGGGAATAATAACTTCAATGTAGACATGGATCTTGGTTTCTTTCCAAAGATCACAATCAATTAAGGCATACCAAAACAATTTCCCAATGGAGGTACCTGAGCATTGGCTTCTGTGTTGGATATCTGCATCATTGTTCACTCTCTGAGAGAGGTAACTATCCAAGTAGGAAGAGCTCAACTTACCTCCATGGTCTCTCTCTCAATGGTAATTTGGGAAGGGGGTATCACATTCATGGCGCAGAGCAGGCTGATATAGCACTTTAGTCTTTTTGATGTTAAGAGAGAGGCCCAAAATTTGGTAGGCTTCTCTGAAGAGATCCAGTGCAGTCTGGAAGTTTTGCTCAGTGTGAACAAGGATGACATAAGTCACCAACTTATTAAAGATCAAGGATGGTTGTTTTGAATCTTTTGGTCTTTGAATGAAATGTCCCAAACTGAAAAGCCCTCCACCTGTTTGGTCAATGTCAATTCTGGAAGGAAGGTGGTAATTAATGAGAACGAAGATGACTGTCAAAAAAATGGAGAACAGAGGATGACACATCCTTGCTTGACCCCAGTTCAGGTGGCAAATAGATCTGTCTTCATGCCTCTACAAAAAAATGGTTACAGTCATCTGATTGTGGCCAGTACTTTCCACAAGGCTTCATGACTGATGGAATCAGTGGTCTTAGTCAATGACTAATGTATTTGGACCTTGTGGGATACAAAAATAACTGTATTTGCCCACCAGAAATAGTGGTACATGATCATACCCATAGAGGCTAAAATGGGATTGTTCATATGAGGTTATCCTTGTTTGTAAATGCTCTGAAGATGAAGCTTTTGAATATTCTTACAAGTTAATAGTTTCATCCCTTTAAATCCTCCTATACATTCATTTTAGTCTTTGAGCAAGACCTACTTCTAATTTTCCTTCCTTTTTACCACAAGGTAGTAAGGACTTAAAAAATGAGAGAGACTTCAGTGCATTAAGAGCCAAATCTGAGCTGAGTGTGGAGGGAAAACAGGTATTTTGTTTATTTTATTTGCTTCCTGACGTCTCCTAAATAGCAACCGATTATCTGCCTTTCAGTGGGACAATGATAAATGGTTTTCCATTCAGTTTCATGTTCCTGTTTTGACTGCTTTTTAATAGAAACACTTATTTGACATACTGGTATACAAAACCCAGTTTAATGGTTCTCTTGGGAGAGGAGTCTTTGGAGTACAGGGTTTAGGAGTCAGGTCTATGAATAGTTTCCTGATATGTATGTTTTGCTTTGTCTTTATTTTTGGCAAGTAGAGGAGTTTCTGAGATCTGCTATTTCTACTCCTTCCCCCCCACCTCCACCTTCTGGTCTCCCATTTACAAATGCTATAATTTATGTGCAACTTTTTTTTTTAATTTATCATATTTGATGTAAAAATATTTCACCATTTGTAAAAAGATTATAGCTCCATCCTGTGCTAGATTTTTACCCCACATTTTCCTTATCTCATGATATGAAGCCTCTTACCTGTTTACACAAGGTTTTTCTGAAGGAAAGAAACTCTTTCATGTTCAAAGCTTCTTTTCATATATAGAAACATATATCTTATCTCTTTTCTTCTTTTTTTAAATATCTCTGCAGGCAGTTGTAGGTGTTTGAGGGATGTTTTAACCACTGATATACATATAATTTCTTATGCTGGTTTATGGACTGGCATGACATTACCCTTGAAGCCTTTAGGAAGGAAAGTAGATGCCAATTTTAATAGTGGGGCTATTCAGATGTTATATCAGACCATAGGATCTCTCAAAGTAAGGGGCCAGTTCCTTTATCAGTATCACTAGAAGCCAGTAATACTTTTTTTTTTTTATGTTTAGACTCCTTGAGCAGCTAGGTTAAAAAATCACTGATATCTATTTTAAAAGTACTTGTTTGGAGATGGCCCTTCTCATTTCTATTCTGTTAATTAATTTTTATTTATACAATGACATAAGAATGCTTGGTGCAGTAAAAGTAGTGAACTACAGAACAAGTCCACAGATCTTTACTACAAAATGTTTGCAATGTAGGGGTGCAAACATTTTCACCCCTGGGCAGGCTGTCTGAAAGCCTATCCATTCTTTATGACTCCATATCAAGTTTTAAATCCATCTTTTTCTTGCTGTCTGCTCAAGGGAAAACAAATACATAGAATATAACACAAGGAGAAACATGATCATTTTTTAAGTTTCATTGATAATACCTTGCATTTTTTATCAGTATCTTTAGGAAATATTTCCTTTCCTTTATAAAAGAACTAGCATGAGAGTTAACCTGCAAATAAAAAGTATAGACTATACAATCTGGGCCTGATTTATTAAGGCTCTTCATCTCCATGATGCTGTATATTGTTATGCCCAAAATTTAGGTGGACTAAATGGTAGAATTTGAAATAAAGAGTTTAACATCCTGGGCCTCTATACCTCCAATGTAGACAAATGCATGCATTCTGTAGTCAGCATATAATGTAGCAGACAGCACACAATGCAGAGGGATACATAGGCTAGCCAACAGGAAAAGTGGAATAGGAGCATGTGTCTAGAACTCTACCCCCATCTTGGAGTGAGGAGGCTTTTATGTCATTGTCTTCAGCCCCACATTAGGGTTTCTGCTAAGCTAGGAGACAAATGGAAAAACTGCAGCCTAAACCTAAACTAATTTCATGGCCTTATCAAGTCACAAACAAAGGACAACTCACTTACTTTAGCCCAGTGACCAAGTGATTAGGACACTTGCCCAGGTGGTAAGAAACCTGGGTTGTAAATTGTATATTATATCTCCCACTTCCCAGAAACATGCTCTAATCACCAGGTCATAGTCATGCTGCATTCCTGCTTTTGAAACTGGGGTTCTCAGCAACTATTAATAGGACCAAATAGAGAACAAAAAAAAAAAAAATTACATAGCCCTGTGGCCTAGTGAGCGCAGCTCTCCCCTTGAGGTTTTCTTCCTACTTCTTAATGTTGTCGAAATGTTTTATCCTTAAAAGGTTGGGGGCAGAAACCAGGGATCTGTCTCTTTAAAGAGAGCACCCACATGCCTGGAGTGCTCCTGACATGTTACTTGCAAAGGCAAGCTCTCTATTCCTTCCTCTCTTTCTAGACCTGTGACTTTTATACATTTTGGGATTCCATAATCCACCCTGAGTGAAACTAGCATCTTGGTCCCTGCCTATTCCATGTTCTGAGTGGCTAAGACTCCCTAAGTGAGAGATGTGGGTTCAAACTGTAGGTGCATAAGTCCCCTACACAAGACACTTTACTGTGAAGTAGTGTAGTTTATTGCACAGTAAGCATGTGCATCTGTACATGCTTACTGTGCAGTAAATCTCACTAAACATTAGTAAATTTGCTACCTGCAAATGCAGGTAGTAAATTTATTTGTGATTACTAATGGCACAGAAATGCTCATGTAGACACCTGATTGGAAGCAAATCTGCTCCCAGTCAGCTGGCTACCAAAGGGCAGGAGTTTGCTTTCTGCCCCTGGGAGCTGCCTGCTGCCTGGGCAGGCTCCTCCAGCAGAGCCTGAATAAGGACTGTTCCCCTGCCCCATCAGCAGGGAGCTCCAAGCCCACTGCTCCAAGATTGAGAGCAGAGAGTGGAGGGTGGGAGACTCTTTTCTCCCAGTACCAGCTCCAGTCACAGGGCCAGCACTGGGAGATCCTGATCTCCCAGCCTGCAGAGCTGCAGAGCTCCCCAGCCTGTTCCCCACCCAGCTCTATGATCACAGACCCGAGCGAGGAACAAGTTACTCAGCCTGTTCCCTGCCCAGCTCCACTCTCATGGACCTGAGTAGGGAATAGGCTTTCCCACCTGTTTCCCACTCAGCTCCATGCACACATAGCTGAGCGAAGGACAGGCTCCCTAGAATCTGTCCTCTGATTGTGGAGCAGGTGCTGGAAACCGTCCTGGTCAGGGGCAGGACTGAGCCCTCTGCCCTGATCCACCAGTGGGGCAGTTAGCAGTTAGCTATCTAGGTGTCTCACTGGCAGATCAAGGTAGGAGGTGGAGACCTATCGCTCCTCTGCAGCTCCTTCCAAATTCCCTGCCCCCAGTTAGGGAGCTGGGGCCAGGGACTCCCTGCTTCCAGGGCAGGGGGACATTGTCCCCACCCTGGCAGCAGGCACCTCCCCCAGGAACAAGGTGCAATGTCCCAGTCCCAGCCAGGAGACAGTTGTCTCCTAGCCCAGTGCTCCCCATCAGCCCCTGGGCTCACTCCCAGGAGGAACCTAGAGCTGCAAACTGTTCCCAGTTCCCTGCATATGTAGATGCCTGCCTGGGAGCATTTACTCATGAGTAGTTTATTCGCAAGTAAACTGATCTCAGGTCAAATGCATGTGTAGATGCACCCTGTTAGGGTTAGAAGTCTCTAGAACAAAATTGTTAGAGTCCTCCACCTTCTCTGTCAAGTGTACCAAAGAGATACCTAACAGGTTGAGTCTGTCAAAGGATATAGGGGCCAACAGATTCCCAAACAGGTTTATGCAGGATTAAGGTGCTATCACATGCATCTCATTCAAAATGGCAGGCTTACTAAGCATGCATATAAGTACCTTTTTTCAATACCTAGATCCATTATCAACTAAGCTCTGAAATGCATAATTCTGTGCTGAAATACCCAAGACTTTGCATGCACATAAACATTTAGGTGGGACTTTGCTGAATTGCACAGCAGAGAAGAGGCATATAAATTCTGACTAAAAAGCAATGAGCACACATAAATTTCTTTTTGAATGTGGGCCTTTGTGCATTATTTCCAATGTTAATATATTTTGCCATTTAAAAGGGGTGCATTAAAGGGCCAAGGCAAAATGGACTGATGTATTAGCAAGCTTAATGCATGAAGTCAAAAGTAAAATAAAGTAAGCACCTCCACTTTCGGGCATTGGGATACATTATTCACCTTCATGTATCTTAAGTGCCTATAAATCCTCTACTACCATAGTGTTTGAGCACCTCCAATCTTCAGTGTAGTTATTCTCAAAAGACCCACTTAAGGAAATGCTATCATTTCTGTTTTACAGGTAGGAAAGTGAAGCACAGAGAGAGACTGACTTATCCAAGGTCCCCCTAAAAGTAAACCTCAAGACATCATTTAATCCAATCTCCTGCTCAGGCAGTGTCTTCCCTGTCAAAAACCATCTCATCCAAGGATGTGTCTGACCTACTCTTGAAAACATCCAGTAATGGAGATTCTATAAATTCTCTAGGAAATATGTTCTCTTTAATTACCTTCATAGTTAAAAAGATCTTCCTGGGGGCATTTACACATTTACTGCAGAGCTGCTTAATTAGTTCCCACAGTAAAATTTCTGTGTCTACACATGTGGCCCTATTAAGTTACAGTAAACTAATAAGCACTGCCATAGGTTAGTGCTTGTAAATACAAATACTACCCTGCATTACTGTGTTATTTACTGTGCAGCAACTTGTATGTAGGTGCTGATGAGGCTGGCTGGGGCATGGGGGTGCTTCACTGCGGGGACTGCCTGTCAGCTAGCCCCACACTGAAACAGCCTTTGTGCCCCAGCAAGCCCCTACACAGCACACTGAGCCAAGTCAGAGCAGCCCTAGCCTGGCAGGTTGACCCCAGGAAACCTCTGCTACCTGGGGCTGCTCTAACCCGACTCAATGTGCTGCAGTCCCCAGTGCACATGTAAACATGCCCAGGAGCAATACACTGGTGTGATATGTGCCAGAGCTTATTGCTTTGTATTAATTGCACATGTAGATGCACCCCCTAATACCTAATGTAAGTTCGCTGTTGCACTGTTAAGATAGTTACTTCCTATCCTGTTCTCTGTGTTCACAGAGAACAGTACATCACCCTCTTCCTTATAATCACCTTTGCTGTATTTGAAGACTGTTATCATATCTCCCCTCAACCTCCTCTTCTCCAGTTTGGGGATTAGACCTTTGCTGATTAGAGCAGAAGAATCACTTCCCTTGACTTGCAGGAGGCACTTCTGGTAAAACAACAAAGTGTGCTATTGAATTCTCTTGTAATAATACCATACTATTGTTTAGTATTTAACTTGTAGTTTAGCATTCATTCTCCAATTTATAGTTGTGCATCCAATTGTTCCATCCTAAGTGAAGAACTTTGCATTTGTCCTTACTGAATTTAATTTGATTAGTTTTGGACCATTTTCCAGTTTATCAATGTCATTTTGAATCCTTACCCTTTTCTTCAAAACATCTGCATCTGCATCCCACTTGATTCTATTTGCAAATTTAGCCATGCATTCTGTTGTCACTGGAACAGTCCATTTTTAAACACTTAACCTGGTGCCCCATTGATTTGGTCAAAAGAAGATTTTTGCCCTGTTTTCAAAGGAAAGCCTGGCACAGAGATTTAAAAAAGGACTGTCAAATGACAACAGAACTGTTTCACCCTCCCTCCCATGGTCACTTCTCCTCCTGCACTCCCATGTGCTCTAGCACTCCACACCCCTGTTCTCCCCTCAGGTGATACTAGATCTCAAAAACAGTTTGACATACTGCAAAGTGGGAAATAGTCACAATATATTAAACAGTATTGGACCCAGGATAAACCCTTGGGAGATGGTTGATGCCTTCTCTCATGTAAATATTGAACAAAAGATTGCTGCTTTTTGACAATACTAATCCAAGAGGCTGTATATTCACTGGAGGGTAGGGCTGGGATTCAGAGACACCTTGACAAATTGGAGGATTGGATCAAAAGAAATCTCATGAGGTTCAAGAAAGACCAGTGCAATGTCCTGCACTTAGGACAGAACAATCCCAAGCACTGGTATAGACTGGGGACTGCCTGCCTAAGCACCAGCTCTGCAGAAAAGGACCTGGGGGTGACAGTGGGAAATAAGATGAATATAAGCTAGCAATGTGCCCTTGTTACCAAGAAGTCTAACAGCATACTGGGCTTCATTAGGAGTGCTGAGGGAGATTTCTCAGAAGATTGAAGGGAGTGATTTCTTCCTGGAACTGGAGAAGCCCCATCTGAAGTACTGTGTCCAGTTTTGGACCCCAAAGTATAGAAAGGATGCAGACAAATAGTAGAGTCCAGCAGAGGGCAACAAAAATGGTCAGAGGGCTAGGGAACATAACTTATGAGGAGAGACTGTGGGAACTGGATTTATTTAGTCTGGAGAAGAGAAGACTGAGGGGGGTTTAATAGCAACCTTTAACTATGTGAACGGTGGTTCCAAAGGGGATGGAGGTAAACTGTTCTCAGTGGTGGCAAATGACAGAGCAGGGAGCGATGGTTTCAAGTTGCAGCAAGGAAAGTTGAGGTTAGATATTAGGGGGAAAAAATTCTCACAAGGAGGGTAGTAAATCACTGAAACAGGCTATTCGGAGAGGTTGTAGGATCTCTATCCTTGGAGGTTTTTAAGACCCGGCTAGAAAAAAGCCTTGGATGGGATGATCTAGTTGAGGATGATGTTTGATAGATAGTTTCTATGATTCTATCGGTGCTAGGGCAGAAAACTAAACTCCAGTTTCTAACTCTGAGATTAGGCATTTGGACCATCCTCCTTCTGATACCTGGAACACACTGGTCTACAACATCCTATGAGGCAGCCTTGCAAATACTTCCACCAGCTGTGTATGTCTTTCCCTTAATGGCACATGATTTAAAGAGAATTGTTTGGGTTTTTTATTTCCCCTTGAGGCCACCATGAACAGAAGGATGAAAATACCTGAAGCAAGAGTATTTTACACTATAATGAAAGATAAGACAACATTTCCTACTACAACAATACAGTTCGCAGGTACTGAAAAGTCCTAGTCTATGACGTGCCTTCAGGCCATTTCCCTACATCCCACTGTACCTCCAGTGATTTCCTCACAGCAACAGAGTACCCCTCTGCTCAGCTAGTTGTGTTTCAGTGCTAATTTATCAAGCTGATTGCTGGCTGATTTTTTTTCCTCCCCAGCTAGGAGGAAAGCTCTTAGGAAGTTCTCTGGACCCTGCCATTTTTTTTTTTTATTCATGTAGCCTCTGGATCTCTCCCAGCTGTAGTCCCCAGTGAGTTCAGGAAGACTTTTATTTCCAGTGCTATCATGATTATAGGCTGCCTTCTGGGTGGACGTTGAACTGGTAGGTAACACTGAATCAGCAGTTTCACTGTAATTAGTTGTATACTGTTAACTCGTCTGCCAGCCTGTCTCGCCTGTGTAAAATGCTGCAGAATTTCAAAATTGGAAGTGTCAGTTTAGTAGAGGCCTTTGACGGGATGAATAGAGTGCCGCAGGAAGGGCAATGACCGTATGAAAACATTGTGAGCAACCTTGCACAGTGTGGCTGGCTAAAGCCAATACACAGTAAAAAGTCTTTCATTTTCCATGGGCACTTAGAGACAGAAAGGTTTGGGGTTTTTTAAAGTGCTCAGAATAAAAATCAAAATTGACACACTTTCCTAATGCTGTTTTTGTAGTTTTTTGTTCCTCTGATTCATGTTCCTATTCCTGTTTTATTTTATTTCAATCTGTTAACTTAAAAATTCCACTTTTTTCTAAAAAAAGTACACCAAAGTGAAACCTAAAATTCAAGGTCTTGGCACAAGTAGTCAGTCTTGCAAGCGCTCTCTCTCTCTCGCTCTCTTTGACCTTCTTTTAAAATTAACTTTAAAGAACAACTGCTTTACAGTAGTGGTTTATGTAAGTGGTTCTAACTTAAACCTATAGTTTTTCAGTGGTGCGTCAGAAAGCCTGTTGTCTACACTGCTAGAATCGCGTCTAAAATGCACTCTATAAAACACAGAGGAAACATTGCATACATGTAAGTTGGGCTCTGTTAGGAAGTGTAGTGATTGCAAATAAACATTAGCAGATTCTCATGCTGTTTTCTGTGAATATGTTTAAAGTTTAAATCTTTAATCTAATGCAAACTTCTGTTCAACTATGAGCCAAAATAGTCTGCAAGTTTACTATTACCCACATTGGTAATATTTGCTAGTGCCCAATGTTCTGTGCAGTCTTCACAGGCAGTCTCACTCCATTACTTTTAATGGAACTAAATCACTGCTGTCCACATTAGGAAATAGGTGTTTTAGATGAACATAAGACTTCCTTCCTATCTCATTTTGCTAATGGATGGAAATCTAGCAACATGAAGCAAGTACCAAAGCACTCCAAGGTAATTTTAAGTTTGTCATAGTACACATATCTTGTCTAACAATGTCTCCTGTATATTTATTGAAGTTGTTTTTTTAATTTAGGCTTTAAAGCATAGTTACATTTTAGAGTTAACCCTTCACAGGCTTCATTTCTAGTATTAAAATAGAACTCACTTTTCAATCTTAGGTGTGCTGGGATGGCAGAAATTATGACATCCTGCTATAGCTTTGGAGGCTTGACTTCAAACTCTGTGGTAGGCTTCTGTTGAAAGCTGTAAGTGGTCACCTCGTCAGTTAGGCTGCAGGGTCATATATAGCTGAATATAATGACAGACAAGTCATACACTTAAGTGCTGTTAGCTAAAATGGCTTCCCTTAATAAATCTATTGCAATAGGTCAGAAGGCTCAAGTGAACTTTTAACTTTTAATCCTGGACACTGATAGGCATCCAGACTTTTCATCTGCCCGGTGAAAATCACTGAAGGGCATAGAGTTGTTGTAGTTGACTCTAGGCCACCTGTTTTTCCCCACATAACCTACAAAGAGACTATAACAGGCTTGAGGGGCAGTATGGAGCATAAGGTGCACAGACTCATTATTGCACATCTTAATAGTTCTTAATAATCACTTGGGTTTCTCTAAATTACATCAGCTCAGAATTAGGAGAGCAGAAACATTGCTTACAGACATGGCTCCCTTCACTTCTCACTGCCCTCAGCTCCACTAAAATTGTACCAGCATAAGCTGAATACTGAGCCCATAAGGTTTAGAATACAAATGCGTTAAGGTTTACACAGCGGTCCTCAATATGCCTTAAAAATAATTGAATTGTGGTTGCCAGAGAAAAGCCTTTGCCAAACAGCTGTTTCATTTTTTTGTTTCTGTTCATTGCAATTTCTAACCTACTTAAGGATGGATAAAATAATTGCCAAGTCCACCTGTCAATTTTGTGAATTTAGTGGTCTATAAAAACAAGGGCTGACAAGGGGAGCAATGCATTTACTGGAAAAGATTAGTAAAAAATGTCAAACAAGAGTATCATGATCTGCCTTGTATGGATACACAATTCAGTCACTTTTAGCCCCAGATAGTCTCTGGAACATTTTGAAGCAGGGTAGGCAACCCCAAGCATGCATGCCAGAGCTTGGCATGCAAGGCATTTTGCTTGGCCTGTGTGCCTCAAGGAAGGGCCCAAGGCTGCACTGCCATATCAGGGGTCAGGCCCCTTGTGACTCCCCTGCTGTCTGCCCTTGGCATGCCAACATCTTCCAAGTCAAGGCTGGTGTTTTGGCATTCTGCCCAAAAAGATTGCCGACCCCTGTTCCAGAGTTGGCTTTTAACTTAAATTAACAGGAAAGCATAACCTATTAATACTCTATGAGTTCAGTTTTAAAAAGCACCTGAAAGTTCTCTTAATTATTTCAATTTGTGGAGACTGACCATCCAATGGCCAATCAGACTTACTCAGCTCCTTACTATACTAATGATCAACCTTATTCTGTTTCCCACTGGTACTCTTTCTTTGTCACTTTATCTGCATATTACATATTCCAGATATACCTTTATAGAAATATGGAAGAGAATGCGGCATGCTAATAGAACTGAGAATGCAGGTAAAAGTTGAATGAATTCAAGTGTCCCACTATATTGCAGATCAACCTTGAATAAGCTTCTGGGTTTTGGGTCCCAATGAAAAACAAACTTTGAAATCCCTTGAAGTTTTCCTATAATCACTCAAGCATTTTGCAACAGCAGAAGTCTATTTGATGATGCTAGTTTAACAGTAAACTTGTGCAAGTGAAATCAGTGTTCCTATGGGATAAATAATATTTCTTATAATTATAATACTTCTGTTATAAATCTATGAATTTTAGCACACCAATCCTCCTTAAAATGTATACTCACAACTAAGTATAAATTTTCATTATACAGAATGTGCTCAAAGACAAAATAGCAGACAGTAATGTTAGATGACTAGTGTTATTCATGTTAGACGGTTGGTGATTTGAATGGTGAATTAATGCCACATAACTGGATCATAAACCCTGCTAAATTCCAACTCCCCTCCCCCACTTTTTTGTTTTGATATAGTGTAGTTAATATCTAATTGATAAGATACATGGAGAAATGATGAAATGGTGCAATTATTATTCTTGACACCCTAATCAAAATGAGAAAAAATAATAAATTATTGTTTGCAAGAAACTGCAAAAGGTCTTTGTTGGCCTAGATTTATGTCCCTTGTAAGGTAAAAGAGCAGGAACTACTGACAATATTCAGTATAGACTCTAAGCTCTTCAACTGGGGATTGAGAGTGAACGAGTGAGCAATTTGGGCTTTTGGGAGAAGAGTGGTTTCTCTCAATGAATACCAAAGACAAGTAACAACCTCACAGCAGCACACAGGTGATAGCGTTCACTTGACCAAAAGGCCAGCATTCAGAATTGTGTTGCTATTTGTTTCTTTTCCATTAGGGATTTTTGTTGGAAATAGAAGTGTCTGCAAAATTTATTATTCCTCATTAGAGAACTGCAGTGCAGGCAC
This sequence comes from Gavialis gangeticus, assembly GCF_001723915.1. Lineage (NCBI taxonomy): Eukaryota > Metazoa > Chordata > Crocodylia > Gavialidae > Gavialis > Gavialis gangeticus. The sequence continues at coordinate 17,356,889 of NW_017729024.1, read as the reverse complement.
TGCATTAATAAATAGACCAGAGGTTTCTAGAGGCAGTTTAAATCTTGAATCCTCTCCATTCTTTACAAGTATCTTATTATTACCATCCCTCAGCAGCAAGGCTACAGGTTTTGTTTCCTATCCAATGGTAAGGCGTATTTTATTCATATATAAAGTTATAAATAAAATAAACCTTTAAAAACATATACCAATATGAAATAATAAAGATAGGGTTTATAGATACTGGCTGCCTATACACATGCTCAAAGGTGGGTGGTATGTTTTAATTAGAGCTTAAGGCTTAATACATATAATGGTAAGGTGACATTGGGGAAAAAAACTGCACACACTGGTTTTTAAAAGTCATGGCACACCGGGACCTTTAAGGAGCATCTACATGAGCATTTAAGTGTGACTAAATTCAATGTGCATGAAGGCACCCCTTGTTAGACTCAAGCCACCACTCCACAATTTTTGTGAATTGAGTAGCACCCCATTTAAAAAAACTAGTTAATTTGTTATAGTGCTTATCTCCTTCCAGAGGGGCTAGACAGTGGAGATGATGAGGTCATCAGGCATGGAAAGCCTGAGTCTACCCTTTTCTGCTTATTTCTTCACACATTGTTTATCTCCTCACACTTCCAGCAGCTCCATTGAAAGAATCTTGCTGCACCCCAGGGCGCCCTGGCACCTTGGTGGAGAATCACTGCACTAGACCATGTTGTCTCAGGATCAATCAAAGCAAACAATCAAGGAAACAAAATATTACTTTACGTACTCTGTTCTAAATGTGTAGATTCAGAATTAACGTGTTGAATTGTGATATGAGAGGGGGAAAAGACTAATAAAAATTACTTTTATGTTAAAATTTCTATGCTTTGTTATTTGCATATAGGTCAGCCTATTGAATAATGCATGATGCCTTGTACTTATTAATATAAGGTACTTGGAATTTGCCTTTTTGATCAATTAAGCACATCTTGAAAGTCAACTAAAAGAAAAGATTAAGTAGATGCTGTAAAAATGTTTTTTCCCCCAACAAGTCTTATGGGGAAAAATAAACATGAATAAATTTGATGCTTAAAAACATTTTTCAGTAAAAGAAAACTGCTTCCTATCCAAATGTAGATCATATATAGACTAGTCTTCAAATTGCTTTATGATCAGTATGAGCTTTTCCTGACATGCTGAAGAATATTTTTTATGCAGGTATCTATTCAAGAAAACTACCTCTTGATCATTACAAATATATAACCTCAAAACTCTTTTACATTAATCCAAAGTGTTTTGAAAATGACAATTAATTCTAGTGTGGATAGGATAGAGGACTATAGAGGCACAATACATTTTACCAGAGAAGTTAAGGGATTGATCCCTTAGGGGATTCAGAACTCTGCATGCATGGGACTGACTTGTGTGGAGTTTTGGGCTGGTGAATTGACTGATTTTTAGTTTAGCTTTAAACAAATCATGCCTCACTTCCTTTGCTCATATAACTAGACCCAGAGATAAATTTGACCTAAGAAATAACTGGGATTCTGGCTCTGATTTAACCTAAACCAGGAAGGCTTCTGGGACAAACATTGCATAAACTGGTTTGATCCAAATCAGTTAAGCCTGATACTATATTCAACCAGATTTATCTCAAACCAGTTTCATCTCTTTTCAGATTGGTTTATGTGCACTGAACATATGTTCTGTTACAGGTTTAAACCAGTTTCTGATCACTTAAACTGGTTTATGTGTAATGTATATCCCTAGCTCCTAAGACAAAATAGGGATATTCAGAAATTCTAGGGATATTATAGCTTTAGACTGTCATTAGAAGATATTCTTCAAATATAGAATTCAGACTCATAATGTTAGTTAAATAAAAGCTTCAGATGATAGAATGGGAGGACACTGTATTACCAAGTATTTTCTCACTCCAACTCCAGCCAATGAGAACTTTGACCACAATGCAGTAGTATCTGACCACAACTGACAGCACTCCTTAATAATATTGAAATGCCTTGTAAACAAGTAGAAAAAATGGTGTAACATCATTTGGGTGTTTCACTTACACAAAGGTTGATTTTTTTTTTTTGCCCTCCTTCAGAAGTTCGAAGTTCACAAGGGTGTCATTTAGTTTTGGCAGGGAAAGATCTTACTTGCTTCTCCTATATTTTTCTCCCTTCTTGTTGTCCAATTTGATTCCCATTGCCTTCAATAGTCAAGATCAGATTCTCAGGACAAACTGTGAATGAGATCTTCCTGGTTCTGAGGTCATATTAAAATCTGGTGCATATGTTGCACTTTTGTATGACTAAATTTGATGCTGGTTATATCCATTATGCTATAATTTATACCCAGTGGATGACAATTAGTATTGCTTATGTCACTGCTGAATATAGTTAAGTTCTTGCATGGGAATTATACCCACTTACTCCAGTTTATAACTGACTTCTTTCTTTACAGGACTGAGGTCATCCCTGTATAACTTGGAGGAAGAAATGAAAAACAAGAATCAGGGAAGGCAACTAATGTGCAATTAATTTTTGAGGAATATATTGTTCTGGATGATGGAACATTACAAAATTTCAGTTCCTCTTGGATTCTGAAGTAGTGACACCTTGCACTGCTGTGGCTTTGAAAACTAGTGGAGTTTTGTTATTAATATCTACATTCCATTTTTTCTAAATATTATTATTTTTAGAGCTCTTCAGGGTTTAATTCATTGTTGCAGAAGGAGCTTCATCTTTAAAATATATTTTAAAAATTTGAAAAAAAAACTTCTGCAGATGCAATCAATTAGAAAGACTATCTGAGAAATTCAGTTACAACCTGGATCTATAATAAATTATGGTGCCAGAAGGGAAATCTGAACTTAATTCCCTAACTAATGAAGAGGTGACAGGCCTCCTTGTAGAATTAATAATTGCTCAGAATGCATTTGTATTTCCCTACATAGTGAAACTTACTGTCCTGCACGTTTTGTTCTCAGTATAATGAAGACCAACTCAGTATCATGTTCCTGGTTAGATGCTCAATTTTTCATGAATTCTGTGTTCACAAGAGATGAATCATTTGTAAGTTATGGATAAGATTAAAATAATTATTTAGAAGGGCTCTCTGTTTCTTCATACACTGACCATAGTACCTTCCATTTGATATCTTGCACTTCTGACACCTGACACTGGATCATATGATATTTGACTTATGATACTACCTAGTGAATCCACATAGTGATTTCTGTTACTTGAAGCTAACACATTAGGCCCAATATTGTAGTACAAGCAATATCAAAGAAAATATTTATAAAAACATGTTCAGTTGTTATTCCATATTCCATTTACAAATGCTATTACAGTTTGTAATGTAGGATGAATTTAACTATGAGTTATATAAAAGAGGGAGAAGTTTAGTTTTTTTAAGCTTTTTGATGTAAGTGTCTTTTGCCACTTAATTGAAGTTATAGTTTTCTCAGGAATAAGACTTAAAATATTTGAAGCAGTTGAATACCATAAGGGCAGCAAATCAACCAACTAAGATTAAATGTATTTTATTGTAGAGCAAGACAAAGGAAAGTGTAAATATATAATCAAATAATGCCATAAAGAGAGTCAAATAACCTTCTTTTAATTAAATATTAATTAAATTAAAAGAACTGAAATAAAAAAAACAAACAAGAGGTTGATACATTGTCATACCCTGAGTGTGTAGAAATATTTAGCAATGTGAGAAAAACATTGTGAAATAATCCAGGAAAAGCACACATCAAAGTGAAGTTTTGTGAAAGATATATGTATACAATCATCTAAAGGAAGGCACTGAGCAAAATGTTTGCTGCTAACCTGGAGTGCTGTAGTAGATATCATTACACCACAAATTTCAGATTAAAGTTGATTTAGTTGATTTCTGACTCCTCCTCCCTATAAATCTCTTCTTATATATATCAGGCTTATATGTTTAACTTGATAAAAAAATTGTGTCAAAAGACTTGAGGTGATGAGCTGCAGTAAATAAATTGTATGATTTATTGAGGAATGTCTAGAAACTCTATATGATAAGTGATAGTAAAAATTATATTTTAGTGTAAACTTGGTAACATCTGGTAAGTTTGCAGCAACTGTGTATAGTAAGTACCCTTCTATGAGGGGATACAACCCAAAGATATCCTTCTGGAGAATTCCTATCTGCTGACCACTTACCTGTTCCCAGTGGCACTGATTGCTCCTCTCTTGGACCATTGGGAACCTGATGAGCTCACTTGTATGTGTAGAGAGTTAATTTAGCTCCAACCATCTGCCCTTTTTTTTTTTTTTTTTTTCATCTGTCATTATACATGGCATAGCATTAGGCAGGTATGTATGGTTAGTATGATGTAGGCTGTAGCCTATGAAAGCTTATTAATTGCTAAATGAATTAGTCTGTAAGGTCCTATCCTGCCCTGTCTCCTTCCTGATATAGGGTTAACCATATCTAGGAGGTAAATATTTGAGCACTTTTTTGGTTGTTTTGACTCTAAGCACATACTCCACAGCTGAGAATGGATTTTCCTCTTCCTTTTACTCATCCTTTGAAGAACAGGTTGGGCAAGTATTTTGCATTTCCTAAAGCAGCCCAAGGGCTTTGTTTGGAGAGTACTGGGAAATGCTGAACAATTTTTTCACAGCTTTTGTGCCAGAAGCCCAGTGTGATAATGGTAGTATCAGGAACTATTTACCTATTCATTTCCCAGTCATGAACACAGGGCTGGAAGTCTAGGATTCCTAGTTTAAAATATTTCAAAGTGGGTACAAATCAGAATACCTAGGTAGAAAGTTTTATTCCCTACAACAAAGGGTAGCACATAAAATAATGAGAGGAGGAGCAAGTCTGGGAGAAACACTGGAGATGGAATTCCTTTATATGTGGTGGCCATTAAGTTATACTCTAGTGGCTTGATTATAATGACAGATAGATATCTTGCTGTCTATCTTCTGCTGTGTTTGTACAACATACCTGCATACATAGAATAACAGCTATTGTACAAGACAGTAATTTGCTTATACAGAAATCTCCACCTCATACTTCATAAGAAAGTCTAATTAACTCTTTACAAAGGAAACGCTTCATAGACCAGGCAGTAGAAGAGTTTGGATAAAGATTTTCCATAACTCTTCAGGTAGCTGAGACTTCATTACAGTGACAATTGCAAACTATCAGTTGTGTTCATCAGCTGTAGGCCTTCACAAAAGGCAAAAAAGCACGCGAGTGATTTGAATCCTGGCAAAATATTAGTGTTTCTGGTTCACAGTGATTGGACTAGCCTCCCTGCATCTGTGTAAAGAGAGATCTGTTTCTAAAATTACTATATTTTACAGCCTGTCCTCTGAGCTATGGAGATAAAGGCAGGGGAGGAAAAAGGAATTCAAATGACATGTCAGCCTCATACATTAATCCATATCAATATGGTCTCTCCTCCCCTCAGAAGTGATCTTGCCAGACGTGTACTGACTTAACAGGCCTGCCACCAGAAAGCTCCTCAGTGACTGACTGAACTATTGCAAAAATTAATCTTTCACAGACGTCTAAATCCTCACACTGACTGCTGCCCGTTTCCTGGGCAGAATACATTTCCATGCTACAATGGGGATAGAATATGTTTTTTTTTTTTTGCTTTTGCTTAACAACTTCCTGCATCGGGTCTCTGATCTAAGTATCACATACTACTTTTATCTGATGTAAAATACTTGATTCTGATCAGCTCTTTACCACTTCACACATCAGTAGAACTCCTGAAGAAGAATATTAGGCTGAGATGATCAATTCACAGGCTGTGCACGCACTTGAAGAAGATACAGCTTTCCATGAATACTCAGCTGGAATATTTATCAAATTGTAAACCCTTTTGCAATGCTCAAGTAGATTTTCTTCTAATACCCAATAAGCCCTGATTTATACTTCTGCTGGTATCCAACTGCCTCTAATCCAAGAAGTCAAAAAGCATTTTAAGGGCTAGATAAATTGAAAATGTTCAATTCGCAAGCCTGCACCTCAAGCCTCTTAATAATTGTTGCTGGCACAGATATTTTTGATGTTCAGTTTTGTCATAAATCAAACCTCTTCTAACCTTTTTGTGAGATTTTGATAATTTCATTCTTTTCTATTAATTGTGGGTCAGAGTTCACCCTTGAGGTTTATTTGCTGTTTCTATTAGTGTTAGCTGCATTTATCCTGCACATTTTGATTTCTTTAACTACACTTACATGCTAAGTCTATTTTTCCACATTGTACTTTTTGTCACATTCTGTGTCCTTTGTGCAACTCCATTGTTTTCAGTTATGATCACTCATTTGCACAGCTTTTCATAGTCTGGTCCTGTGATTTCTTCCACGAAGCTTCCCATGCATGGTTCAAACTCTTTGTGGATTACCCACAGAGATCTTGGAGATCTTTTTGCTTTTGAAATCTTTTTTTTTTTTTCCTAAAAAGCAAAACAAACAAATCAAAACCATGTTTCCACTCTGCTTATAATGAGCCTTGTTCTGAGTCTGAATCTTTCTTGTCAGACATTGCTTACAGCATAAACAAAGATTCATCATCCCTGTCTTTTACACTGCTTTCTGGAACGGATAACTTATTGCATTTCTAAAACCACTGGCATAACTAAGGGGGATAACCAGGGCATCGGCCTTGGGCACTGGCTTATGGGGGCACAAAAACAGCAGCCACTGCCCAATTGCTATGCTGCCACCAGCAGCCCATCTGCCACTGCTGCTACAAGCATCACTGCTACCTACGGTCTAGAGCTGTCCAATTCTGCCTCAGCCTAAAACGGCTTCTTCACAAGGATCAGTTCTTGACCCAAGGATCAATTCTTGACCCAAGGCTTAAGCTCCAGCCTGGAGAATCTCTGGACTACTTTTTATCTGGTCCTTACCCTTTGACCACTCTGGTTCTTGTCCCTGCTAGCATTTAAAATTCCTACGCATCTCATACAACTATCAGGGTGATTGGAGAGCACACAATTTCTCATCATGTTCCCAGTAAGCCCTGTTGATTTGTATTAAACACTCTTTTTCTTTACATTTCCCCCCTTCAGCTTCTATACAATTCTTCCTATCCTATCTAGGAAATATCTAGCATATAGATTATTCTTGTTGGTATCTATACCTAAACTGGACTGTCCCGTGCAAAAATAGCTAGTTAACTGGGTTACCTAATGAAAGTAATTCATAGATGCAAACTGCATGATCAGCTTAAAATTTGATTTACACCTATGTATAAAATTTTCTATTTCCTGTTTAATAAAAAATTCCCTCTTGACCCAACTGTCCTCTAAAATGAAGACTAAAAATATACAGACACAAATTTTAATCTCTGCAAGTCATTAACCTTACTAAAGGTTGTGCATGTATGCCGTGCTCTGTCCCTTTTCTGCCTAGATTATCTGGTCTACTCCTGTGGGGATCTAGACAAGTTAGTATTCCTTGCATATTACTAATCTGATAACAAAGTTAACAGATGCAACAGAAAGAGGATACCATTTGAGCATTCCATTTTGCACATATGAAAAAAGCTGGAAAGTACAGTTTTAAGTCCATCATTTTTAAAGCCTATCTCTAAATGGGCGACTATTACTTTTGCAATCTATAAATGACACAGAAAAAAGCTACTTTTGCAATTGCTAGCCTGAGTGCCTTTTTGTGTCTTCAAGGTTTGCCAAAGCAATAGAAAGGAGACTGAGAAATGATAGTTATTTATTAGTATTGCAATACTCATGTCAGTCTCTATAAATCGGTGATAACCTTTTCTTTATATTTCAGCTCATCATTGGTTCAGGTATACTGTAGTGATGCAATTTTCTAAAGACTGTTAAAGCATAAGGCTCTGTGGAGTTTGTAGCAGTGGCAGTCAATCAAAGAACAGAGGAATAAATGCTTTAATCATAGGGGATGACTAAAACAGGAAAATATAATGTTTGCAACAACTTAATAACTCATATCCACCAGATTCAAATAAACCCTTAAGTGGTTAAACATTTCCAATTTAGTTACAGTGAGCAGTAGGGAATCTGGAATTTAAGGCATTAGATAACACAAAGTATCTATGTGACAAGAATCCTTTCTAAACTAGTTTTCTTATTCATAATTCTGGGTATTTTAAAATTGCTGGACTAGTTAGTGTAAATCATTGGAGCTTCAACGTATATCAACACAAGATAAAGAAGGCCCTTTGTTGTATCTCTGAACTAAGGGTGAGCATGAGGTCATGCTCACCAGCAGTCAAATCTTGGCTTCCGTGAAGTCAGTGCTGAAACTTTTATTGCCTTCAATGGACCATGATCTTGCTTTAGAAATCTATAAGTAAATATTTATAAACAAAACAAATTTAGCACTCAATACGTAGTAATTCTCCCATTAATGTTATTACTTTTCTGATAAAATAGACAGTATTTTAGTGCAGTTCAAATTAGCAAACAAAACAAAAAATATACCATCCAGATTTCTATTAGAAAAGGACAGGCTGATGTGGGGCATGCCTGTAGCGCTAACTTGCTAAAAACATACTGTGGTGCTTAGCAGGTATTACCTCCCAACCCAGAAATAGTGTAGGCACCTCCCTGAGAGGTACGGCTGGTTAGCATAGATGCAGTACTTCACAAACACAGCTACACTGCTTTCATCAGACAGTGCCTGTGGAAAAGTATGGACTGGTTCTGCCTGGCACAGTTAAAATTGTATAGGCCTTTTAATGGAAGCCATAGGGCCCCACTGCAGAGTAGGATTAGAAAAGGAAATTTTCCCGTTTAAGAGTGAGAGCAAGCTAGACCCCCCCCCGACTTTTTTCTAGACCACAATTAATTTATTACTCGTACATACTTTACTCATAACGTGTTTCTGCTGTTTATTATAAAATTCCTCCTATAAGCATCTAAAGTGTGAGTCATGAAAACCAACTGCTATATGTGCTTCCAAAATCATTTTTGTAATGCAAACTTGATAATCATGTTCAATACACACATACATACTCACACACACATTCATTTTCAAGTTTGTGCAAGTCATATTCATGCACACTTCCTCCTGCCTCTCAGATGATCTGAGCTTTTTATGCTTCAATCCTGTAGCTTTATTCCATGTCTCTTGATACTCATCAAGGCTTACTGTGAGAACCTCACTTTTGTCTTTGCCTTAGCAGTGCTACCTGCATAGTATAGGGTGGAGGCATTAAGTATGAAAATACAGCCTGTCAGGCAAAATATAAAGTAGAAACTAGGAAGAATAAGAGATTTGAGACATAATCATGTAAAGGTATACATGCTTAACTTCACTATCAACTTCTGGTCTGGAACAAATAAATATTAAATGAAAGTGAACAACAACATGCATACAATTTTTACAAGCAAGTACTTTGCATATAAAGCAAAATTTCAAGCATACATGATACTATTAAATCCAGAAGTTGAGAAAAATTATAAATAATATTAAAAATTACCATAGATGATAACAACAGCAGACATCGTTACACTACACAAAACTTAAAAAGAGGAAGAATGGCCACTTGGTGATATTTAGAAAGGAAAAAACTATGTGTAAGCTATTTGCTAATTAACCTTATAAGGACTGTTATGCCTTTCTCAAGTTTCTGATACCAAACACTCTTGAAGAAAGACTACTGGAATAGATGGACCACTAATCTGATAACGGATGGCAAATATCCCATTTCAGTTGTTCTGCTTACTGGCTCCAAATGTACTTTATCTCTCTTAGCAATAGTATTTCACCAACTTTATTTGTCTAATCCTTCTTTGAACTTCTAAAATTGTCTCCTGTACAGTATTTACCATTAAAACTTTTCCACTTTTGTCTTAGATAATGATACAGCAAAGCATCATTAACTGCACCATTCCCTACTGGTATATATTTTCTATAATTAGTGTCTTTAATACATTGTGGACTATTTTATAGTACTTCAGACCAGGGAAATAGAGCATGTTTTATTGTTATACTTTTCTGTAGTCAGTATATAGCCATACTCTTTTCTACTGCTGTAGTTAGTCATACCACAAATAATGAGGTAACATTTGAGAGCTATAGAAGGCAATTAAAAGCAAATTACTTTCACTCTTCCCTATTTGTTAATCAATGATCTCTTGGCCATGTGTAGACCTTTGATGTCTTTGTTCTATCACTTCTCTTTTCCACCTAGAGAGGAAATAGAGAGGAATGAGTTGGTGGAAATAGATGCTGATTACATAAAAAAAAAACTAGGATGCAATGTCAGAAGAAGACATGTCATACATACTCCTGGGTCCGTAAATACTGGGTCTGAGAAAATTAAGGGAAATCACACTTTTCTTTCTTTCGTGCCATTATTTGTTGATACCCAACTGGAAACACCAATTTATTAACTAGGAAGAAAATCCGTTTCAAATCCTCAGCTGCAGTGAGCTTAGTTATGGCACTAGCAGAAAGAAGGAAGATGCTAATATACAGCCTTTTCTCTTTGTCTTTTCTTAGAACCACAGGGTGTTTCAGACATCAGTATAATTTTGGTCCACTTAAATCCTACTGTAATCCTGTAGGTGCCCCACAAGGAACACACAGCATTTATTGTCATCCTGCTGCAGGTCTTACTTTTACTCATCTCTCTTCTTTCCTTGTGCTACCTTGGTTGTCAAAAAATATAGGGCAGAGGATCTGGCTTCTAAGTTTTTTCTCTTACTCAGTTATGGCAGTGAAACAAAACTGTAGAGGCTACAAACACTTTCTTACTCTGCCCCTCTATCCTCAGGCAACAATGGTGAAATAGAATATGTGAAAATTGGAGCATCCTGTAGGTAGCCTGAATAAATGTCTGTATTAACATAGTTTCATAGTTGGTAGGGTCGGAAGGGACCTGAGCAGATCATCAAGTCGACCCCCTGCCATGGCAGGAAAGAGTCATGGGGTCAAACAACCCTGGTGAGGTGTTCATCTAGCCTCCTCTTAAAGGCCCCCAGGGTAGGAGCCAGCACCACTTCTCTTGGAAGTTGGTTCCAGACCATGAAGTCGCGCCTACTAATGTCTAGTCTGAATCTACCCTCTGCCAGCTTCTGACCATTATTCCTAGTCACTCCCAGTAGTGCTTGGGGGAACAGGGACTCCCCCAATGTCTGACTAGTTTGTAACAGGCCACTAGATCCCCCCTCAAGCCTTCTCTTGTGGAGACTGAACAGGTTCAGGTCCCATAGCCTCTCCTCGTAGGGCCTGCCCTGCTGCCCCTGATCATGCAAGTGGCCCTTCTCTGGACCCTCTCCATGTTGTCCACATCCCTCTTGAAGTGCGGCCCCCAGAACTGGATGCAGTACTCCAACTGTGGCCTGACCAGTGCCTCATAGAGGGGGAGGATCACCTCCTTGGACCTGCTCGAGATGCATCTGTGGATGCATGACAAGGTATGGTTGGCCCTCCTAATTGCATCCCCACACTGCCGACCCATGTTCTTCTTGGCATCAATAATGACTCCAAGATCCTTTTCTGCTTCTGCACTGATGAGAAGGGAGTTCCCCAGCCTGTAGGTATGCTGCTGGTTCTTCCTCCCCAGGTGCATCACCTTGCACTTGTCAGTGTTGAATCCCATCCTCTTCTCATCCGCCCACCCCTGTAACCTGTCTAGGTCCGATTGCAGCCTATTCCTCTCTTCTAGCATGCCCACATCTTAGTGTCATCTGCAAATTTGAACAGGGTGCTTTTCACCCCCTCGTACAAGTTGTCAATGAAGTTGTTGAAAAGTGTGGGCCCAAGGACCGAGCCCTGAGGAACCCCACCACCCACATCCCTCCAGGTTGAATAAGACCCGTCCACCACCACTCTCTGGATGCGGTCCTCCAGTGTTGTGTTACTCATGGGAACTGTGTCTGCTGCTTGGGTATGGGAGTGAGTGGTATCTGGCAGCCCTGCCCTCTCTCATACCCAAACAGCATGGAGACACAGCTTTCCTCTGCCCTTCCCCAATACAGATTGGCTTGGTAAGGTCTGGGTCTGGGGGGCATGGCTGGGATGGGGGTGGGGATTTGGGAACAGTAGGTGTGACCTGGGCCATCTCTATGTCTAGAGCGGAGGGGTCAGAGGTTCCTGGGAATAGTGTTTGGTGGGGATGGACTGAGCTGGGTTTAGGGGTGTGCTGGTGGGTGGAGGGTCAGGTGCTGGTGGGTCAGTTTCTCCCGCCTGCTCAGACTTTTGGGGGAGGTGAGGGCATGTGTTGATAGCTGCATAGCAATAGGGCTGTAAAGATGGCCTGGGCTTTTCCAACCCACAAAACTGGCAAGGACCTGGATTTTGTTCACCAGAGCACCCCAAGGGATTACAAGGTTGAATGGTTATAAACTCCTGCAAGACCGTTTCAACTGGACATAAGGAAGAACTTCTTTACTGTCCAAGCCTTCAAGGTCTGGAATGGCCTGCTGCTGGAGGTGGTTCAAGCTCCTACTTTGAATACCTTTAAGAGAAACATGGATGTTTTTCTTGCGGGGATCCTATGACCCTAGCTGACTTACTGCCCCTGGGTCAGGGGGCTGGACTCTGATCTTCCGAGGTCCCTTCCAGCCCTAATGTCTATGAAATCTATGACATTTTCTCTGTGCTCAGTCAAAGCTGTGGAGGCCATCTGAATCAGACTGCCTCTGTGGAGGCTAAAGAAGAGTGGGGACAGATCGATTCATGCTGGCATGCTGGAGGGCAGTGCAGACGCTTTTGTCAAAGAAATAAATGTACAAGTGTTTGTTTCTCCAGTAGGAACTCTACCAAAGATCACTTCTACCTTGTCAGAGGTACTGGTGGAACTGTGATTCCACCAGTAAAATGTAATGCTTGTATTCATCCTTAGAAAATCCCCAAGAGAAAACAAAGCCAGGAAAGCACCAGTTACTGCTGCTTTCCCTGCCTGGAGGCAGGCTACTGTATGGAGGCAGTCAGTGTGTAGATCTGAAGTGTTGCCTGCTGGGAATTAGTTCTGACTGCCTCTAAGTTCCCTGATGCAGAGGATGCACTTTTATGTAAAAAAGTTACTGGATATATTTGAGCAGGCAACATATCCATCTGCCCCTAGAGTGTGAAGTCAGTTTTCTCTATGTTCAGTGCACTCTCAAGTTAAAAATGAGGAAAATGTTTTTAAAGCTTTGTACTTCAGCCCTTTATCTTCTTTTGAGTAAGTAATTATTGGTTTTGATTAGCTTGTTTGCTTTGTACTTTTCCAGAAGCACTTTTCCAGCAGCCTCAAGGGAAACTTGATAGTAAATTGAATCACAACAAGCAATATAAATTTCCCTCCTGTGGGTTATTCCTCCAAACTAAATCTAGGAAATACCACACTTTAATTTATCAATTTGTAGTTATATGGGTGGGAATTAAGATGTAAACACAAACTCTCTTTTGTTATAGAAAGAAACTAGAGAAGAATACAACAGCTCAAGAAGCCAATTCTGCCCCAGCCCCAAATACAGTATTTTTTCTTATATAGAATATGAATACTAATCAGACATCCTCACTTTGCACCTTAGATGTCCTGTATTTGTCATCAATGCTGAGGAAATTCTATTTCCACCTTACTATACTGCTGATGGTGCAAATTCTGCTTCTCTGTGGGTAATTCTACACAAGATGCTGACCGCAGAGTGGCCAAAAAATAATCACAGTGGACCGTCACAACAAGGACAGTGCTAATATAGTAATACGTGGTATTATTAGGCTACTGCAAAGTAGTGTCACCTAAAAGACATTCACCAGCTCTACTACACAGTAACTCTGGTTACTGAACATTTATTTAGTACTTGCTAATAGAAGTACTAAATAAAAATGCAGTAATGATTGCACAGTAGCGTCTCATGTAGATGCGCCCTGTTTTATGTTGTTGTCGTTTATTTATATTATAGAAGCACATTGGATCAAGGTGCATTATGCTAGACTATAGACAAAAAAAAAATCCCTGTTTTTCTGTGAGTAATCCCACTGTAGATATTGCATCGCTCTCAGATTACTTACCTTGTTTCTACCCATCCCTAGTCAATTTAGCTATTTTAGGAGTAAAGTATTCATCAGTGTGAATTACGGATCTGAACAAGAGATGCAGAGCTTGAGTTTTTGCTCTAAGATGGACAGAATGTACATAATAAAACTTAAATTTGATATATTCAGTTCAAGAGCCAAGATATATGGATGTTTTGGCAAGGATTGCCATTTTGGCAAGGATTATGTGCTTTTGTTTGTTTTGCTATCATTGTTTTAATACATTTCCCTCATTTAAAAAAATAATAATTCCTAGAATACCATAATATTGTCCAGTGATAGTTCCAATAAACAAACAAAGAAAAATCTCCAGGGAGACTGTTGATTAGTTTCTCAAGGAATATGTTCTTTTGTATGAGATTTGTACTAGAAAATAAGACTATTACTGCAATAAGACTATTATTGGCATTAGTAAGATTACAATTTCTAGGCCAGGCCCTCAACATAACTTCAGTATACTTAATGGATAGACACCAATTTACAACAGTTGATTTTATGGTACTGTAAAAAGGTGAAATTCAACTGAAATTCTAAATGCAGTCTATTTTATTCTATGCTGAAATGTGGTGCCTTTTAAGAAGCTGTTTTTACTGAAAATAGCATGAGAAATGGCATAGAAGTACCTTAAAGAGAGACTGCATTTTGCTTAAAAAAGCATACAAGTTTCAGTTCTAGCTTAGACTATGTCACCCTGGAGATGGCTCTTCAGACAAGTGGAAATGCCAACACCATTATATTTTTAGAACAACATTTTGCTGCTGCTACAAAACACAGTGGTAAAATGACAGAAACAGGTAGTGATGTATTGATTATAAAAGAAAAAGGCATATTTGTTTTAGCTTGATCCTTTTCATGTATCGGCATAGTTGGAACTAATTTTTGTTCCTGGTGTTCATGCAAATATTTTGATATTGACCTCTTAAATATTTATACTTGATGTTTGGATCTCTCTTTACCTCAGCCACTTTCAGTACAGCCAGCTCATTTTATTAACTGCTTTTCATATACTGCTAGACATTTAAACTTAGTGACAAAGCAGTAAAGCCACCAATTGATAATTATCCTCTTCATTTTGAATGGTGCATGATTAAAGAGAAGGCAGGGAAGGGTAGCTCCTTCAAGACTAATTTGTTCCAAAAGCCATAATTAGGGAGTAGTGGATGTTGTGTATTGTTATGGCCCCAGTATTTTACTATCCAAGTGTCTCAAAAACTTTAACACTTTTCCTGCAAGGTATTATCTCTATTATTACATATGAAATAGAGACATCAGAGATACTAATCTAAGAGCCACACACAGGAAGAGTCAACTACTGAAACCAAAAGAGAAAGATCCTTAACTGTAATAGCTTTATTTAAATCAGTGGAGCTATGCAGACTTATTGTAGCTAAGAATATGGTTTTCAGACTTTTCTAATTTTATCTACATAAGTTACACATTTTTTCCTGTATGCCAAAGCATCTGACAGCCATGCCAGCATGTAAGCTGGGTGATGGTATACATGTCTGTGTTTGAGAAAATCTATTCAGGGCTGAGAATTGAACAACTCTTTAAGTTCATTACACTTGCTAGCTGTAGATAAGTTCAGCTCCCAATTCATGGGTTTAAATAAAGTTTTCCCCACAAATCAAAAACTTATTATTTTTCAGCAAAAGAAAGAGTACTTTATTCCCCTCTCCTCCCCCCATGTCAGGAATGATGCATTCAAATGTTAAAAAGAAAAACATTCCAGTCCTTGGAAATATTATGTTTATGATCTGATGAGAATCACAGTGACCTATTAGATATCTTCACTTAGGCATTGCAGAAGCTGAAACTTAGGCTTCTGGTCCTAGCAGGAAGATTCAGAGAAACAGAGTTGAGTACCTAGTCTCCCTGGCTAGGTACAGACATTCAAAAAGCCCAAGGTGGAATCAATCTAAGTTATGCAGTTCTCTGGAAGTGGCACAGTTTAGATCAGTAGTGAACAACACACATACTCACTCTTTGGTGGGGGTGGTAAATCTGTCGGACCACAGCCTCTCTGCCCAGCCATGTCTCCTGGCTCAGCCAGCAGGCAGCATGGAGCAGGCAAGGTGGGGAGGGGGTTGTGTACAGGCAGGATTCCCAGCACACCTGGCCAACCAAGCTGGTCTCCACAGTCCTCCCATGAGCTGCTGCCTCTCAGCAATAGGGAAGCAGAGAGGAACATATCCCGTGACCCTGCCTCCCCCCACCCTCCCAGGCTGGAGTCTGCACAGCTTGGGGGGAGGGGGCAGGGACGCTGCATGGCAGGGGCTTAAAATTCACCTGTATTCTTAGAAAAACTTCATTTCTTATGCAACACCCTATAATGTATACTGTTGAGACATAAAATGAGCCTAAATAAAAATGCTTTGATGGCAGTCTCAAACTAATGCCTTCCCTAATTAAATGCCTTGAATTAAAACTCTGCTTTGTTGACAAAGACATTCTGTCAAACAGATGTCCACATATTTTTGAGACATTTGTTTTATGAAACATCATTTCATATAATGGATATTTTGGTATCACACCCATAGAATTTTTAAACCATTTGTTTTATGTAATAAAACCAATTCCTAGTGGATTTTGTTGCAGTCTTTCATAGGCTTCATATCCTGTTGACTAGAGGCTAAGCTTGATTTAGTTTCAAGATTGTGATTCAGTTCAGGATAGGAAATGAAAGCTCTACTGCTCTTAGACAGAAGATGGAGGTTGAAGTGCACTAGGAAACTTTTTGTAGGAACAGACAGTATGAAAAACAACAGTTTAAATGCAGATTATAAATACTAATAAATGACACTGTGCCGAATGTGTGAATTTCTTGATGATGAACTAAACAAAAATATGTAGCTGTGTTAAAGGTCATCACTACTAGGGTTTTTCAGCTTAATTTTAAATTCATGCAGGAAATACATATACACAAAAAGGAAGTTAAATCCAACTAGGGTTGTTTTATCTCTGGAAAATATTCTGCCTTTTGGGCTAGTCTTAAAAGTTTCACAGTGACAGCCTACACGTTGGTTTGTGCTCAGCCTGGTTGCTTATACTTAGCTTCTCTTCTCTTATAGATTTTGTCTTTCTGGTAGCAATATCTTGCACCCTATAGTATTTATGAAGGTTGTAATACAATGAGTTTCACTTTAGAATATTGATATGCCTAAATATAGTATTGCAACAGATTTTGAAGCAGGGCTGGCCCGCAATATTTTGGGGTCTCCTGATGTGAAGAAGCTGGCAGCGGCGTAAGCGGGGGGGGGGGGGGGGGGGGGGGGGGGGGGGGGGGGGGGGGGGGGGGGGGGGGGGGGGGGGGGGGGGGGGGGGGGGGGGGGGGGGGGGGGGGGGGGGGGGGGGGGGGGGGGGGGGGGGGGGGGGGGGGGGGGGGGGGGGGGGGGGGGGGGGGGGGGGGGGGGGGGGGGGGGGGGGGGGGGGGGGGGGGGGGGGGGGGGGGGGGGGGGGGGGGGGGGGGGGGACAGGGTGGCGAGTGGCTGGACGTGAAGCCTGCGGCGATGGCGGCAACATGGAGTGGCAGAGTGTTCACAGCCACAGGGGGCCCCCTGGCTGCAGGGCTCCCTGCAACCACAGGTTTTGCAGGATAGGATGGGCCAGCCCTGATTTGAACCTCTTCCATCTTGTTTAAATATTTGAGATTTTTGTTGTGGATTCATTTTACTGTTTGGAAAGCTAAAGATAAACCATATATGACAAGACTCATTCACATCAAAATAAAATGACGTCAGCTACATTATTATAAGTTTTAGTTTTGTATTTGTATGTAGTACTGTCACTGGTTTTATACAAAGATCTATGTATATTCCATATTTGGGACCTGATGTAAAGGCCAATAAATATCTTTTCCCCTTGGCTTTAATTGGCCTTAGAAACGGTTCTTCGTTCTAGCATCAAATTCACAATAAAATTAACTGAATATCTTTCCTAGAAACCATGATGTATATGCACTAAGAATGAATGCTATAAAAAGGACCTTCTGACTTGGTGGTTAAGAGTGGAGTTTTGTTTTAAAAATGTGAATTGTATTAATATTTGTATTTATGATTACATCATAGATTTGTCTTTTGTTAGAAATAAAAAATCTAGCTAGTCACCCACAACACCCCCCCCCCCAAAAAATTCTTTGATCACTTTCTTCCTGTAGGAATGTTGTTAGCTTATAGGAACAAGTCCCTATCATCATTATTTTGTTTTAATCAAGAAAAGTTAGAAATAAGATAAATTTTATCAAAATGAAGCTAAAGCTATAACCCCCCTGCCCTGAACTGATTATTTTCCAGAAAGTGAACATTGTTTCTAATTTTGTGGTGTCATTTTATACAGACATGTGATTGTATGTACATAAGTATATTATAGAAAGAAAAAATATTGGAAGCATATGAAGGGTGATTTCCTTAGCCCAGATCAGATATAAATAAAGACAGGATTCTTACCATGCATTTTGTTTTTCTTTATAGTCAAAATGTTCTTTAAAAAAAGCCCATTTATAGCTTCTACCAGTAAAGAAATATATTGTGTGAAATGATGCTTTCAAAGTAAAGAAATGAAAATCAACTTCCAATTAAGACTAAGTACCATCATGATCCTCTCCAGAGATGTTCTGTTTGTCTTATTGATGCACTGCAGATGTTCCTCTCAGGTTGAATATGGGGTGGAAAATGCAAATCATTTCCCACACTGTTGTTATCTTCTTCCTTTTTAATATTATTAAAGGCCAGTATAGAGAACCAAACAAATGAGTATGATTTTTTTTCTTTTCTTTAGTTCTTTTTTTCTCTTCATAAAGAAAGTAAAAATGAACAATAAATATTCTTTTGTCCCTGGGGAACTCTTACATGCTAAAAATTACTATAATTACTTTAAAAAGTAGAAAAATATGGCATTCTACTTCAAACTTCATGGTTCATATTTACACAAAGTACAGACAAGGTTCACAAAATCAATTGGAAAAGTCACTGCAGCACTGCTGGGATTAGCAAATCTGCATTAATGAAATTTGTATGAAGATCCTGGGTTGCAATGGACACCAAATTATTCTAGTGTATTTCCCCAAACAATTCACATTTAAATTATCTGCAGGTACTATAGCCTCATTCGAAAAACAGCTGTTTCTTAAACTAACCTACTTATAATCCTGCAATTGTACAAAACAGTTTCTAAAGGCATCACATGAGAAATCCAGCACGATCAGAACTTCGTTTATAATTTGTTTTCCATTTCGTTTTCAAAATTGTGTGAGAGAGATTTGTTGCATAATAAGCTCTTTTTAAAAGACCAGCTAACTTTCAGTAGGATCCATGATGTCCAATTGTACATCTGACCTAGAAATATTATGGACCATAAAAAAAAAAAAGCAACAGTCTTCCTTCTCTCCCCAACTCCCCCCCCACCTCAAACACAACAGTCTGTCACACAGCCACTGACTTTATAGATGATCTCCAGGTGGCCAAAATGTACCTACCCATTCCAGCTGTTTTTCTTTTCTTCCTCCCCATTTTTAATAGGATCTATAATTATGATATTCATGCTCCCCCAGTGTGTCCAGAGTGTTACAAGTGGTGACCAATGTGTTGGCATAAGAAAAAACACAACTTTTTATGGTTAATCCAATCAATGTTTTTGAACGGGTGCTTGGAATTATTAAAATTGTATCTTTTCCTTTACTTATTAAAATTGTGTTATTCTCACAGGTGAATCTTTACTAAACAGACAGTCTTGGTTCTTACTAAATTTAATGTATGGGCCAAATACTTTTGATGTTCAGTTGCCCTTTGCAGAGGAAACAATATCTGTAAACAATGGAGAAAAATCATAAAGCATGTGTCAGGTCAGAGTTAAAACACATGGATGCAGCTCGATCTAGATTTTAAATACAGAGACTAAGGCTAGGGATAGAAATTACACATAAACTGGTATAAATGATCAGATACTGGTTCAAATCTGTAACACAACAGTTCAGTGCACACAAACTACTTTCAAAATGGCCAAAACCAGTTTATGATAAAGCTGGATGGATGTAGTATCAGACTTAACTGATTTAGGTTAAATCAGTTTATTGAACTTCTACCCCAGATTCCTCCCCTCACCCCAGATTCAAACTGTCTGCTTCAGCCAAGCAGGGAGGCATGTTTTAACTTCCCCCCAGCTTCTAGTCTGGGCCATTGCAGGCATGTGGCTGCATTTCCAGAATCAAAAGTGAATGTCTGTTCACTTGTTCATCTGTTCAATCTATGCAGCTTAGGTTAACCTGTGAAGATTGAATTGATTCAGCCTCAGGCTTTTTGACTGACTACACTTAACCTAAGTGCAAGTGGTCAGGCAATTAGCTCGAGCAACCCCTGGTGTACTGGTGTGGGTTGATTGCCAGCATTCCAATTACCCCCTTATCCCACTTCCAGCTGCTACCAGTTATGGGGAGGGGGTGCCTGCTTTAATGGGAGCTGCAAGATTTTCAATGTTCTCAGGCTACTCAATATACGTCTAAGAAGCTTCTCTCTATAGCTCAAAGTTCATGACTCTCTAGTGTCAAGACATGATCACTGATCATCTACCACTAGCAGATATTGTTATTCCAGCCTTGTGTTGTAGAAAGCCAGGAAAAGAAGTTGTGAGCTGACCCTGAAAAGAATAAAACAGAGTTGGGGTGCAGAGCTCTCTGGAGAGGCAGACATAAGGATTTTTAATCGAGGAAAGTTTCTGTTGAAGTTTGTTTCTAGTTAGTTCAGGGAAATAGGACCTTGAAAACTGTTTTGTAGATAAATAAGGCTGCACCAAAGAATATACCTAACTCATATAATTGAGTGCTACTTGTGGCCTGACCAACGTTGCATACAGGGGGAGTATCACCCCTCTGGACCGGCTTGAGATGCTTCTTTGGATGCATGACAAGGTATGGCTGGCCTTGCTGGCTGC
>NW_017729024.1:17328906-17335615 GCF_001723915.1 Gavialis gangeticus | reverse complement strand
TGCCTTTGATGAACCCATGCTGATTGCCCCCAAGCATGATCTCCCCTGCTGGCCCCCCACAGATGTGCTCCTTGATGATATTCTCCAAAATCTTCCTGAGGACCAAGGTGAGGCTTACGGGCCTATAGTTACTTGGGTCTTTTTTCCTCCCTTTCTTGAAAATTGGGACCATATTAGCTAGTTTCCAATCCCCTGGCACCTGGCCAGATGATTATGAATGCTCATACAGCCGGGCCAAGAGCTCCGCAATGACCCCGACAGCTCCCTCAACACCCTTGGGTGGAGGGCATCTGGACCTGCATATTTAAAAATGTCCAGCCCTTCCAGAAGATCCCTAACTACATCTGCACTGACCCAAGTCCTGACAGAGCTATCCCTGAGATTGTCCCTACCTCTGGCAGGAGGGATGTCTCGGTCCCTGTTCAAGAAAACAGAGGCAAAGAAAATGTTAAAAATATTGGCTTTCTCATCTGGCATAGCCACAAGGTTACCATTTGAGTTTTGCAGGGGCCCTACATTGCTTGGTGCCCTCTTCTTGCTCCCAATGTACTTGAAAAAGGACTTTTTCTTGTCCTTAATCCTGGATGCTAGCCTGAGTTCCATCTTTGCCTTGGCCTTCCTAATAGCCCTCCTACACTCATGGACTGAGGAGGATTACTCCTCCTTGGTGATAGCCCCTTCCTTCCACTGGTTGTACACCCCCCTTTTAGTCCTCAGGCGTTCCTGAATGCCCTTGCTGAGCCATGGGGGTTTCTGAGCACTCTTACCCCACTTGCTTCTCTCAGAGACTGTTATCCTCTGGGCCTAGAGGATCGCCCCCTTAAGGTATGACCATCCCTCATGGACCCCCATCCCCTCTACCTTCTGGGCCCTCAGTGCCTCCCCCAGTAGTCTCCGAAGCTCATTGAAGTTGGCCTTTCTGAAGTCAAGGGCTTTAGTCTTGCTGGATAGTGAATTCCAGCAGGTGATGATCACTATTGCCCAGGTGGTCAAGGACCTGCAGTCCCCTCACCAGGTCATCCCCAGTGGCCAGGACCAGGTCCAGCAAGGCGGTACCCCTAGTGGGACTGTGCACCTCCTGGATAAGGTGAAGGTCCTGTAATACAACCAGGAACCTACACAAGTGGTCAGACCTGGCTGGCTGTTCCTCCCAGCAAATGTATGCATGACAATGACATTCCTTGATCTAACCGCCTCCATAAGCTGTCTGGAGAAGTCCCGGTCCAGCTCTTCCCCCTGGTTGGGTGATCTGTAATAGACCCGCACCGTAAGGTCCCTTTCACCATGTCCCCCTTGTAGTTTGACCCACAGTGTCTCCGCCCAACCCTTCTCTAACCTGAAGCTAATTCTTGATTATGTGAGTTGCTCTTTGACAGACGGTGCAACCCCCCCGCCAGCCTTTCCTCTCTGTCCTGTACCTTCTATATAGGGTGTGTCCCTGAATGCCCACTGCCCAGTTGTAGGTAGGGTCCCACTAGGTTTCTGTGAGCACTACTAGGTCTGGATTCTTACTCGCAATCAGGAAGCACAATTTCTCCTGCTTCTTCCCCATACTATGAGCATTGGTGGCCTCATTGGAACTTGAGGCCTCCTGAGGGTGCATGCACCTCCCCCCTACTCCAAGGGCTGTTGTGGTCCCCTACTCCCAGGACGTTGTTGCTTACCTGGGTGTCCCTTTCTCTTGTCACCCTGCATGCTGGCGAAGCATCCTCTCCACTTGTAGCAGTCCCTTCCTCCGGCAAAGCTAGTTTGTATTACAAAAAGATGTGCTATATAAAGGGACCCAGAGCACAGCATCACAAGTGAAGGTCTCCTACATAAATGGTCCTGTTGTGTATGGAGCCAGAAGACAGCTGTCTTTGCAGCCAGCAGGTCTCTTCTGGCCCTGCATGCATCTGGACCAGCCCCTATGCTCCTTGCTAACCTCTGGGCTAGCACTCAGTGAGGCCTGGAGCCCTCCCTGGCTTTTGCAGGGGGGCTGAGCAAGGCAGGAGAAGCTCTGTGCTCTCATCAGGGTGCATGTGTAGATATGCTCCCAGGGAAGGCTTACTGTGCAGCATTTACTCCACAGTAACCCTAAAGTGCATTAATAGCATGTGTAGATGTGCCCACTGTGTCCAAGAGCAGGAAAGGTTTTTTGCAAATTCAGTCTGGAAATTTCCATTGGAGATGAGGCTCAGGTGAAACAGAGTTAGGGCAATTGATTTGGAGTGAGTAAGTATTTTCTGCCTCCAGTGGCAGAACAATATAGGCTGCTTGTAGGTATGGGAAAAAACCTCAAAAAATGGTGCTTTACTTTAAACTCAGTGCACTTCCATGCCAAGCCCCGCACATGCCCAGAAGAGGCAGCACATTAGTTGCACCTGGCTTTCCCAACAGCTGTGTAGTTTGGGCAATTTAATGAGGCTTTTTGGGGCTTTTAGCTAATAGCTGATTGAATCAGCTTGAGCTGAAAATGCCAAAAAGTCCTGATGAAGCACCGAATCTATACAGACACTGCAGAGCCAAGTCAAATTAACTCACTGTTGCTTCCAATAAAGTGTGTGTGTGTGTTTCTTTCCCATGTCTGTCAGTGCCCATAAGGGCTATGTTGTATGATAGCTTTCAGCCAGGAAGGAAGGGGCCTGTTTCAGAACTCCCCTAAAGGCAAATATATAAAATAAAACATTGAAGTTGTGAATAACTGGGCAAATCCTTAACTGATCACAGATATCTAGGTTTCATCCATTTCTGCTAGTATTATTTGTGGTTTGCCAATAGTGGAAGAACATTGCATAGACTGAGTTGGAAAGAAAAAACAGTTCATTGACCGACACACACTTTTTTTTTTTATGTTGGACACAGGCTGTCGGTAGTATATAATATAAAGGAAAATCTGGGCCCAATAAGGGGTGTAGAATTTCTGCTGCTCCCAGAAATTAAGATGTGACTGTGAAAGCTGAGCCTAGAAGAAATGTGAGGGTAAAAATTCCCCAGTGGAGGTGGGTGGTAAAAACTATTCTGAACTTCAGACTTCACATAAACAATGGGCATGATCCTGGGGTGTATTAAAAGGAGCTCCTGTTATTTTTCTGGCAGATCAAGAAGGAAGAGGAAAGGAAGAAAGATGATTTGAACTGTGGTGTGATTTTTTTTTATAGGAAAACACTACTTAAATATGAAAATACTAAAGTTTGATGTCTTTTCACAGTCTTTGACACACCAGTTCAGCTGGACTAGCAATTGTACTACTGCTACTCTAGTAAGATCTCACTTGGGGACACTCTTCCTGCATGGGCTATGTAACTGAGAAAGTGCCTCCAGGTCCTGTGAGACTTTGATTTTGAAAAGCCTTGATACAACTGTCTTTATCCAAAAAATGCAAAAACATAACAATGAAAACAACCTAATCAACTCATTCTTTTCTTTCATTCTAATTATAAACTGCTTTGATCTTTGAGACTTAGGACTTTTTTCTGCAACAAATGACATTCTGAAGTTGAAACCATGTGGAATTTGAATACAAACCGTTCTCAACTTATGACTTTGTGGTTGTGATGAACATCACTTACGACATTTATAAATTGACACCCCTTTCGACGTTCTGACATGGGTTTCATCTTTATGATGTGCAATACTGTGTGTACCTGGTAAGTGGTGGAAGGGGTTTGGGGGGGCAGAATTTGGGTTTTGATTTATAAATACATTTATCAGTGAATATTTTCCCAAAAATGTCATCGAGCTCTAAAAGGATGCTTCTTAGAATTCCTTGCCTACCAATCCCTGGATTCCTTGCTTTCAGTCATATGAATGGTTGCTAAGGATTAGCACTTGCCTGATATTTATTTTGAGAAAATAGATCACTCGTCCTGGAAAACAGAATGAGATGAGCAGAGGTAAAGGTTGATAGCCAAATGCAAACTGTTTTACAGCTTATCAAGGGTACATTGCCAATATATCCCTTGCCAAGATACATAAGTAGTTTTCCAGACTCAGCCTAGGAGTTTTGTACCATGCTAGGCCAGCTGTCTGAATGATATTACCTAATTGTTTACCATTCCTAAATAGTCATTCCCAAAGGGCTGAATGTTGACATCCTTTTTTGAATACATGAAGGCCATGAAGGATTGGCAAAGAGGTCTCAGGGTGGTGATCTGGCACAATTGCAGGCATAAAATAGAAGGCAGAAGCTTGTGAAATGTGCAGAATCAGCAAAGTGTCCCTGCAAAAATATTGGCACATTACAACTCCATCGCTGGCCGAAATTATCAATGCATTTTTGCTGTAAATAAATTACATATATCTATTATCAACAGTTATTCCTGATTTACTCAAATACTAAATTTACAATTTATAGTGGCTGTCATAAAAACTTAGAATTTACCCGTAATTACAGCAGAGTGGAACCTGAGATAGTTTATCTTTTCCTATATCAAGGATCATCTCTCATATTTCCATAGTCAGCCTGCAGTTGAGTGCATTTAGAATTTATCTATTTTTCCCCTAGAATATAAGATAATGAAGGAATCTTATGGTAAAAGTAGACAAATCTTTTCTCATCTTATTGCCCACTACATTATTATCAAACAGCATTTAATTAATGTTTTCACTCATTAAGCCTTCCCTTAGACCCTGTTATAAACAAAGGACTCAGCTTCTTAGGTTTAAAAATTTGCTTTAAATTCAAATAAAAAATAGATACTGAAGCTCACATGAATGCCCCACCTACCAAGCCATTCTGCGTTGAGTCATTGTCCTTTTTTTTCTCCATTAACATTTTTAAAATATCTAATTTTTGTTAAGATACAGTGCCCCCCCCAAAAAAAAATTTCAGTCTCTTTCCTCCTTTGCAATCTGACCCCCATCAGAGCCCTGTCACAAACCTCACCAAGTCTTGGGGCTTCATGGGGTGTCATGAACATTGTCTGTTTTGTTGTACTGATATGGTGGGTATGAAGTCCTGTTGAAAAGCCAATGTTATGTTGTATCCATCTATGTCACTTTTATCACTGTATAGATTGTTATGCTGTTTATACACATCTTCATGATTTTTTAGCTGGTTTAGTTAAGGGAACTGAGGGATTCACACTTAAGGAAAAGGTAGTAGGTGGAACTACAAGTGTCTCTTGGCATTTTGTTCTAAGGCAAGGGCAATTGCACTCCCAATTACAGATAGAAGGAGCCATTATTGGGATGAGAACCCAAGGCATTGTCTGCCTGTAATGGAAAAATCAACTCCTCAATAGTGAAGGCATTCAAGAGAGTAATTGGCCAAAGGAATGCCAGATGTCCCAGGGAGAAAAATTTCTGAATAATTATGAGACACCGTAGGAATTGGAACAATTAAGATTGGGAGTGGGGAAGGAGAGGGCCTGACTTGGAAGTATTTAAGGGCTATATGTGAGGTGGTTAAAGTCTTTGGATTTTCCCAGGCAAGAAGAGGGTCTAAGTCCTCAGTGGTCAGGACTTTCAGGATCAGCAGGAAGGCTGATTTCTGAAAATACTGTTGGTTCAAATCATTTTTCAAATTTAAGTTTTAAATTATAATAATCATAATGCAGACAAATTTTTAAAAAATCCCTCTTTTTTCCCTTTTGGACATTAATTTTATTCCATATTTGTTAGTATTTAAATTAAAATTAGCATATTCCTTCCCATTTTGTCTGTGCAACTTTGACACAGTTAAAAATGCAACGTACCTACAGTTCTTTTCATTATCAAAATAACTTCATAAGTCGACCTAACCCCCAATTAACATCAGATGTATAGGTATGTTGTAGCCATTATGGCCCAGGAATTATGTGAGAGGCCATGGTTTTTATGGATTGTATCTTTTATTGGACCAACTGCATTCAAAACCATGTTGTCAGTCCAATAGGAGATATCACCCACAAAAATCCTTGCCTCTAACATCAGCTGTATTGAAAGAATATCAGCTTTAGGGCCTTTGAATCTCTGAAATAGGTTTTGGCTCCTTGTCATCTACTGTGGAATATTATGCATGATGCAACTGTCATTGAGAAATTCCCCTTTGAGAAATGCCCCATTGAAAAACATGACATTACATGTTTTAGGCTCTGATCTCAAAAACTTTCTGTTTTGACCCTCTGCCTGCTCAAAGCCCCAGACTTTCACATGGCTGAATGCAAAGTAAGTTTCTAGCTGGCACATATCTTCCTATTTCTGGCAGGATAATTTATTAGTTATTATTAACATTGATATGAGCTCTGAATATATGTCTTCACCTATTCTAATATAATAAAAGGCTTAGTCTGTTTTTCTGTGTGTCTATCTGTCTGTAACACTTTTGGGCAACCGCACATGTGTTACTGAGAGGGCGGGCAGAAATTGGCTGCGTGGCCTGGGTTCCACGTGCCCAAGTTGCCAGGGAAGTTTGTGGCAGTGGTGAACACACCCTGGCTGCCCAAGTAGTGGAGCTTTCCCACCTCCCCACCTCCCTGCCTGAGGGCAAAGGGGATGGGAATCACGGTGGCAGCGTCCCCACCACTCCTGGCCCCACTGCCCCCCAAAACAGCAGGGAAGGGGAGGTGATGAGTAGGGAGGGAGAAAGGGAGGCAGATTCAGGCCAGGTGATATGGAGTGGGGGGGGAGAGGTGGAGTGAAGCCAGACCCAGCATGGCAGGGAGCAAGGGGTAGAGCAGGGCTGGACCTGGAGTGGCAGGGAGGAGCAGTGGAATGGGACCAGGTCTGGAGCAGTGGGGCTGTGGAG
>NW_017729024.1:17313061-17328713 GCF_001723915.1 Gavialis gangeticus | reverse complement strand
GGGGGGGGGGGAGTTGAGCAGGGCCAGATCCAAAGCAGCAGGGATGGGGGCACAGGGCCAGATGCAGGGCTCTATCCCTGCTCCCCTCTCCCCCCCATCATTCTCGATGGGCAATTTTCTAGTTTTTTATATATTTGTTGAAAATGGTCCTTATAAAAGCAATGTGTTGTCCGCAGTGCCACATATTACTCATGAAATGGCATGTCTCTATATGTCTTCCACAAAAAGTCAATAGACATTTGTAATATATATTAAGTAGCATCTAACAACTTGCATTTATCTTGCTTATTATATCTGCTACAGAGATACATTTTAAGTTGTTCATTCTTTTGGTAGCAATATCTCTTCACAAACTGAGTTTACACTTTCAGTATGTTTTGTTTTCTCTGTCTTCCAAATTGCATTGGCTAGAATCAGTCCTTCCCTTCTCTAACTGCTAACAGAGATAATAAGCTGAGCACATGGTAGTCCCCTGAGTTTCTTTAATCAACTTTAAAAGATTGTCTTTCCACATCTGTACAAAAATGTGTTTAATGTAAATAATAGCTCCCTTGCCTTTGTATGCAAAACAGAGACTACTTAAAACTTGATTCAGTCAGATTGAAAACAATAATGAAAATGAAAGCTGCTACTTAGAGTGGGAAGAATCATTTCAAATACATAATGCAAGTTGTCAATAAAAGCTTAGTGGCTGTCTTGTTTCTAAGGCTAGGGACAGACATTACACATAAACTGGTTTAAGTGATCAGAAACTGGTTAAACCTGTAACAGAACAGAAGTTCAGTGCACATATCCCAGTCTGAAAATGTCTGAAACCAGTTTGAGATTAACCTGGTTGAATGTAGTATCAGACATAACTGATTTGGGTCAAACTGGTTTATGGAATGTCTGTCCCAGACCCCTTCCTGGTTTAAGATAAACCAGACATCCCCAGCATCCCGGAATGATTTCTGGGCTGGCTGGTGCTCTCTGCTCCACAGCAGGGCTGGTCCCTCCCTTCTGTTCCCTGGCCAGAGCTCCAGTAGAGACTTCCAGGCACAT
This sequence comes from Gavialis gangeticus, assembly GCF_001723915.1. Taxonomy (NCBI): domain Eukaryota; kingdom Metazoa; phylum Chordata; order Crocodylia; family Gavialidae; genus Gavialis; species Gavialis gangeticus. The sequence goes on along the minus strand of NW_017729024.1, from coordinate 17,327,672 downwards.
CAGGGTCATCCGTCTTCCCTGTGCCCCCTCCCCACTCAGTGTTTTTAATGAGAGATCCATTCCTCCTCTCTGTTACAACACAGACCATAACCAGCATGTGGTATGCTAGCTAATGCTGTGTCAGGGAGATAGGACAGTGTCTACTTAGGGCTTTTTGGAGGTAATCAACAGCTCAGTAATGTCCCTGCATTCATGCCTTTGGGGAAAAAAAAGCTATTTAAGAAGAGCTTGTAATGAGCAAGACTTTGTTTTCTAATGGGGAGTTAAATTCTGATAACAGAGCTGATAAATGTTCTGTTACCAAGGGTGGTGTGGGGGGGAGCTGATAAATACTCTGTTACCCCTCCCCAATCACAGTATCCTACCAGGGGCTGGCCACGCCCTCCCTCAGCTCAGCCCTGGGGAAGAGAGAGCTGTTCTAGTGCCCCCTGCCCCCGGCTTCTAGACTGAATCACTGCAGGCATGTGCCTGCATTTCTGGGATGTCTGTCTGGTTACAAAACTGATTTAGCCTAGCCAGGTTAAGACTACCCTGCAAAGATTGAATCAAGTCAGGCTCAGGCTTTTTGAATGTTTGTCCCTAGCCTAAGAAGCTTTCTTAATGAAATCTCATAAGAAACCATTAAACTATGGAAATTTTGGTAAGATCAGTGAGATAAGTAATGTCCAATTCTCAAATGTATATCTTGAAACATGTTTATTTGTATATATTAGCCATGTAATAGAAGTTATCTAATAAAACTGTGTCAGCTTACTGGAAAAAAAGGTTAAAAATATAAAAACAAACCTAATTTCCTGACTCTTATGTAAACCCCACGCTTCACTTTGGCTATAACATTTAATATCTCCATGTCTCAGTTCTTCTCCTGGAAAAATAAGTCTCTAATAATTATTTTGTCTAGTTATTTTATAAATTCAGCAAACCATGGACAGTCTCAGTCTCTTTCTATGTTTTTTTTAATATCTCACCACAAGAGAGTATTGAGCTTATTTGAGGATCAATTTTTTTGTATAAATAAATAAAAGTAATGATAGAACACTGAATACTCAATCAGCTGATCAAGAGAAATACAATTCTCAACATTAATTTCAATGTTGTTCAAAACATATTTTGTAACTATATATTGCAACCACTGGTGAGGTCAAATCTAATTTTTATTTTATTACACACATTTAATGGTGCCATAACCCTATTATCTGGAGTTTTTACAAGGCTTGCATTGAGGCCTAAGTGAAATTTCCTCCTGTAGCTTTATGTCAACAAGCAATCAAGCATTTCAATCAGCTGCATAGCAAATGAATTCTAGATGTGTGAGGTTATTATCTCCAGCCATCAGCACCTGAAAGCCTCACCATTGGAATATTAACATTTTAGAAGAATATGCCAGATGTCCTTTCTTACTGATCAATCTGCAAGTTTCTGGACCCACCCCCCTGTGTACTTTCTGGTCACCTAAATGATTCTTAGTGGAATCCTAAAAAATTCAAAGCACTTCAACTTGATATTGTATTGTTCTTTCCTGTAGAATCATAGAAAAATACAGGGTGAATGTACTTCCAGAAAACATCTAATCCAAACCCTTGCTCAAGCCAGAATAGAAACCAACTTAGTGTTTTTCTAACTTGCTCTTAAAAAAAATCCAGCCTCTGAAGATAATCTTTTCCAGTGCTTAACCACCCTCCTAATTAGGAAGTTCTTCCTAATACCCAACATAAGTCTCTCCCTTGCAATTTCATAATGATACTTCCTGTCCTGTTCCCTGCATACACACAGAATTGTATATTACCTCCCTCTTGATAACCATTTTTCATGTATGTATGTATGTATGTATGTGCACATATGCATGAGGAAAAGTAGATTTAGATTAGTTTCATATTATTCCTGGCATTTTAAATACATATTTCACATTCACTAGTATCAAGTAACTATTTGTTGTAGGAAAATTTAGTGTCACTCTCATGAAGATTTCAAAATCAGTCTAAGTCATGCAGTGGTCTCCTGCATGCTTTGCAGAAATAAGACTCAAACAGATTTTTTCCCTTAAAACAAAGGGCCATGGGATCTGGTCAACAAATAGGTCCATCAGTGCCTCTGAGGAGGGAGTCACCCACCATGATGACCCAGCTTCTCCTCTTCCAGCTGCCCAGTTGTCACTCAGCCTGTATGGTTGTTGCAGATGTGCGTTCCCCTGCATTTTCCTCTGCTACATCATCCTTCAGTGCTGCCAGTGCTTAGTATCTGTTCCCCAGCTGTGTTGGGGAAGCAGTCACAGCTGCATGCTGCCTGGCTCTGGAGGTAACAGTCTTCCATTCTGCTACCTTGGAACCCCCTCATGGTTTCTCTCTACTAGGTGTTGGGTGTGAAGAGAATGAAAGTGCCCATCAATTTCACTGTCTGCAGCCCTGACCCCCCACGGCCTGCTCACCTCAGCCTGGAGAACCTTCACCTGCCCCTCCAGACCCTCAATCTGGGTACATGTGGGGGACAGACAAAGGGACCTCCAGCCCCCACACTGCCCCTAGGACCCAGAGATCCCACCAGGCAACCACACAGACCTGTGGGCAGGGCACTGCCGACCTAGCGAGGGCCCTGCTTGGGAGGAGGCCTCACAGGAGCTCCAAGGCAGAGGCAGCAGCAAGGCAGGATCCCTGGCTGTGCTCTGTCACCATCCCCATAGTAACCCCCCACCTTTCATTCACTCACCTGAAGTCTGTGTCTGAAGCTGCTGACTCTTGGAGTTCAGGCCCCTCCCATGCATCCTCCTGTGCAAACTCCCACACAAACTCAGGCGTGCTCTTCAGGGGTGCGCCAGTTTGCTTGGCATGTTCAAGTGGCTCAGGAGAATGACTCCCTCCCAGCACTGCTATATGGGGATGGGAGGGTGGAAAAACCCTTCCCGATCCCTTACATCTGGCCCTGCTCTTCACCCCTCCCTCATTCTCGCCTTTTTACCACTTACCTTGTAATTGCTTCCTCATCCAACAGAGATCCGCTGCTCTGGTGTGCTGTAGTCAGGGGGAGCCGAGGGCTCACATGCACTGCCACATACATGTGCCTCCTTTGGTATCCAGTCCCGACTGGCGCGGGTTTGAATTTCCTGCGGTAACCAACAGCCATTCGGCTGTTCTGTGCTGGCATGGCTTGCCCTGTGCCTGTGCAGAATAGTCTCCTAGCAGCCCCTCCTCCAAGGAAACTCTGCCCCGGGGCCTCCTTAACCCCAGAATCCCCAAGTAAGTAGCCACTCTCCCCCTAGGGATCAGTTGCCCACCCCAGGTACCTCTTGCCCGTGCCCACTCCTGAGCAAACTCCAGCATGCCCCTGAAGAGCACACCTGTTTGCTTGGCCTCTTCATGTGGCTCCTTCCTAGTGCCACTATATGGGGACGGGAGGGTGGAGAAAACCTTCCTGATCCCTTACAGGTGGCCCCACTCTTCACCCCTCCCCCACTCTCTCCCTCTTACCTCTTACCTTGTAATTGCTTCCTCGTCCACCAGAGAACGGCTGCTCTGGTTAAGGGGAGCTGAGGGCTCACACACACTGCCACATCTGTGTGCCTCCTTTGGCATCTAGGCCCAGCAATTGCAGCTCCAGAGTTGGTGACATCGTGCTGGTTTTGGCTTCTACAACCATGATCCACACTTCCATGAGAGAGGTATCCTGGGATGAGATGGTCTTCATCTTTCTTTTAAAGGTAAGAGTCTGTTTTCTTACAGGTTGGCTGATTTCCTCTGAAGGGCTTTAAATTAGTTTTGTCAGGGTATGGGGATGCAGTGGATAATGAGAGCCTAGGTTCAGAGAACCATGATCCATGCAGTGGATCATCCCAGGTAAGCACTAAGGGGCTTGATAGATATTAGGACAGGGGGGTACCAAGGGCACCCATTGGATGGGTTAAATGTCTTTATACTAGTGCTAGGAGTATGGGGAACAAGCAGGAGGAACTTGCACTCCTGCTTGCAGGCAACAACTTTGACCTGGTTGAGCTAACTGAAACCTGGTTGGATCCTACTCATGGTTGGGCAGTAAGCATTGAAGGTTATAAGTTGCACAGATGGGACAGGGTATTGATCCTCTGTTAAGGATCAATATACATCTTCTATAATCAAGATGGGATCAGAGGAGGGCCAAACTGAGGTACTGTGGGTTAGGATAAAAGGAGATTGAGGGGAAAGGGACTTGGTAGTGGGGCATCTACTGCAGACTGCCACATCAGGAGACTGAGCTAGACCTGGAATTCTGCAGGCAGATCTCTGAGGCCATACAGTCAAGGGACGTGGTTGTCATGGGTGACCTAAATTATCCTGAAATCTGCTGGGAGGATCAGTCAGCCAGAACTAATCTCACACCTAGGTTCTTAACCCACATATAGGACCTTCACCTAACACAGGAGATATTTGATCCCACTGGGGAAACGCCTTGCTGGATTTGGTGCTGGCTACAGGGGATGACCTGGTGAGGATCTGCAGATACAAGGCAACCTAGGGGACAGTGACCATCAATTGATTGAATTCACTATCCAGCAAAGGGTGGGAAAAGTAAGCAGCAGGGCAAAAGTGCTAGACTTCAGAAACGCTGACCAGCATGCTTAAGGGATTAGTTAGTGGGGCATTAAAGCTCAAGAGCATTGACAAAATGGGAGTTCATGAAGGGTGGTCATTCCTCAAAGAACTGATTCTTTGGGTGCAGAAACAATCCCACTGTGTGGCAAAGGGGCCAAGGAGCCCTCCTGGCTAAACAGGGAAATCCAGAAATGCCTAAGGGCAAAAAAGAGGGTATACAGGCTGTAGAAGCAGGGAGTAGCTACCAAGGAGGAGTATACCTCCTTGGCTTGCACTTGCAAGGAATCAGGAAGGCCAAAGCAGCATTACAACTCAGGCTGGTGACAAAAATTAAGGACAACAAAAAGTCCTTCAAATATATAGGAAGCGAGAAGGTGGTGCAGGGCAGCATAGGACCCCTACAGGATAGACAAGGGCAGTTAGTAACAGATAGGAGGGACAAATCAGAGCTCTCCAATGAGTTCTTTGCCTTTGCATTTTTGAACTTGGACCTAGATAAATCTCCCAAATGCATTACTGACAGAAGCAGGAGAAACACCAGCCTACTAACTATCAGCACCAACCTAGTAAAAAGACACTTGGAGAGGGGCTGGATGTGTTTAAATCAGTGGAACCAGATGAGATCCATCCAAGGAAGCTGAAAGAATTAGCCAGTGTCATAGCAAAGCCACTGGAACATCTGTTTGAGCGCTTGTGGCAGATGAAGTCCCAGAGGACTGGAAAAGGGCCAGTGTGTTCCCTATTTTCAGGAAAGGGAGGAAGGAGGATCTGGGTAACTATAGACCGGTTAGTTGCACCTCTATCTTTGGGAAAACCCTTGAAAAAATGATCAAGGATCATATCAAGGAGCACCCCTTGGAATAACCAGAAACAATGGCCACAAGCAGATAGACAGTATATTTAGGAGACCAGTGGATAATATAATGCTGAAGGGCAACCAGCATGGGTTCATACCAGATTGATCCTGGCTGACTAACCTTGTTTTTTTCTATGATCAGGTCACTAAAAGATTAGATGCAGGAGTCAAGGTAGATATCATCTACTTGGACTTTAAGAAGGCCTTTGACACGGTATCCCATCTAATTCTTATAAACAGATTGAAAGGCTGTGACATAGATGACTACACAGTCATGTGGCTGGCAAATTGGCTTAAGGATCATACTCAGAGAGTGGTATTGGGCAGGTCGGTATCAACCTGAAAGATGTGGGCAGTGGGGTCCCCCAAGTTTCGGTCCCCGGGCCAGTGCTGTTCAACATCTTCATCGGTGACCTGGATGAGGGTATGGAAAGCACTCTGTCCAAATTCGCAGATGACACCAAACTATGGGGAAAAGCAAACACAGATAGAAAGAAACCAAATCCAGGCAGACCTGGACAGTTAGAGAAAAGAGCAGAGAACAATAGGATGCAGTTCAACAAGGACAAGTGCAAGTTGTTGCACCTAGGGGAGGGAATCACCAGCACACCTATAGACTGGGGATGACATTGTCAGCAGCACAGTGGCAGAAAGAGTTCTCAGAGTCATTGTTGACTCCAAGATAAATATGAGTCATCAGTGTGATGAAGTAATTAGCAGATCTAACTGCACTTTGTCATGCATTAGTAGGTGCATCATGAACAGGTCCAGGGAAGTGATGCTCCCCCTCTATGCGGCACTGGTCAGGCCGCAGGTAGAGTACTGTGTCCAATTCTGATTGCTGCAATTCAAAAAGGATGTGGACAACCTTGAGAGGGTCCAGAGTGGGACCACTCCTATTGTTAGATGCCTGCAGGGAAGGCCTTATGAGGGAAGGCCTTATAAGGAAAGGCTGAGGGACCTGAACCTTTTCAGCCTCCACAAGAGAAGGCTAAGTGGGGATGTTGCAGCAGTATACAAATTCACCAAAGGGGTACAGTAGGGAATAGAAGATGCTCTTTTTACCAGAGCACCCCTTGGAATAACCAGAACCAATGGCCATAAGCTGATAGACAGTAGATTTAGGTTGGACACCAGAAAGAACTTCATGGTTAAGGTTGCCAGGATCTGGAACAGGCTTCCAAGGGAGGTGGTGCTCTCCCCTACCTTGGGGGTCTTCAAAAGAAGACTGGACAAGCACCTGGCTGGGGTCACATGACCCCAGCACTTTTTACTGCCACTGGCAGGGGGTTGGCCTTAATAATCCTTTGAGGTTCCTTCTGACCCTAGCATCTATGAATCTATAAATATTCCATTTTTACCTTAAGAACTATTTTCCTATTTATTCATGCCCTTATTAATATGAATAAATTTTAAATTATCATAAAAATATTTTAAACATTTGTTAAAAATTGATAAAATATTTACTTTTTTAAAAAGTTGATATGAGAATAACTTTTATTCAGGACTGTTTTACTTTGTTTTTAAAAGTTCTCTTCAATAAAACATGTGAAGTATAGACTAGATTTTTTCTTCCTTTACATTTATTCCCTAAAGGAAAAAAAATGTTTTGTACTGAACTATATTGGAAGCAACCATATCAGGTACACTGTCAAGATTACATAAAGTAATGTTCTTTCTGTCCATAGATGCAATGAAGTGTACCTTAATGACAAATGATTTATGGTGACCCCCCTCTGGATAGTTGAGTTCTTACCTACATAGTGATAATACATGTGTAACACCTTAAGGAATATCTCCTAAAGGCCTTATGAAGTTGTTTTTACCCAGAAGAAGTTAGGAGTTACAGTCATAATATTATATTCTTTATTAAGTCTTAGCTTTATTATCAATCTCGTAGGCCAAGATTGGGCCTAAATTCTCAAGCTTGTGTACGGGACAGCATAGGGATGTGCTACTTCAGAACCATCAAACCTGTTTGCAAGGAAAAAAATGGTGATCTTTCTTCTATTTCTTTACAGGGGGTCACAGGAGTCTTTCACGCATTGACAACTTGTACCTTCTTGCTTCCTCTCCAAGCAGGCCCCTTCAGCCTTAAGTTTTACCTAACGCACACCTTGAGTGGCAGATGTACCGTCTTTTGGGCCTCTCCTGTGACCCTCACTGGGGTAGTGGCCAGCCAATTACCTGACTGGGGCCAAGCTTGCCCTCCCGGAGCAACTTTACACACACACACACACACACACACACACACGCACACACACACTGGGCTCCCAGCCCTCTGGTTTCCCCCTTATTGGGGCTCCACCCCCTCTCACTGGGGCTGCACATCTCTTCCCCTTCTCACTGTGGTCATGGGGCTTCCCTCCCTGGTGGAGGCTCAGGTGGCCATGGCCATGCTTGGCCCCACCCATAGCCATGCCTGGGCCCCTTATACCCACTGTGCTGTGAGGGCTAGGGTTTAAGGTGCCCCGACCCGCCTTTCACCGGGGTGGTAACTGGCTTGGTATTTTCTGGGGGCTCCCACACTACTGGGAGTCCCACCAGGCCACCCACTCCCAGCAGGGTGCAGTTTTAGGTCATGCCCAGTACCAGGAGTCTCCAAACCATTCCCATAAGCTCCTGTCCTTACCTCCAAGTTTACTCCTTCTGCAGCTCAGCTAGGCAACATTTTTGCTTGACTGGCAGCAACAGACTGCAACATTTATGTACTAGGTTCTCAAAATGGTTGCCACCATCAGGCACCTGCTGGATGCCTGACCCAGCCCTTAAAGTGGCAAGCACCAACAGAGCCCTGCCACACAAGCTTATGGAATAGTGCCAGTCATGTGGAACCTGATTTCTCATACCATGCCAAGCATTAGCTGGCTGGTTTTTGTCACCTGTCAAAATTAAGTAGTTGGTGAGCATCAGAGGGCTCACAAATATTTAATGGGAATCCTGCCATCTATGCAGTACCTTTTGGGTAAGGGCCACAATCTGGCCCTCAGATTTGTGTATATGACTGTGTATTTGTTATGCATGCTCTTACTACTATTCATGTTAGTAGTTACAAAGGCAGTATGTCTACTAGAAAATCAACGTTTGATTGGCGCAGCTGTATAAGTAATACAGGCACCTCTTTTAGATGTTACGGAGAAGAAAGCATGATTAATTTAAAATAAGTAACTCCAATGCTGTATTTTGTAGGATTAAATTATATTTATATGGTGTCATTAACACTAATGGGCATATTGCTGATAAACTAAGAGAAAAGCAAAAGGTGAGCACTTGGAACAATGCTCACCAACTTGGAATGGAGAGTCAGCCCTTCAGCCATCTGAACCACTGCTCTAGCCCTCAGCTTCTCCTCTGCCAAGCACGCATGCCCTGTATGGGAGAGATTTGTACATGCTAAGTGCCTTGACTTCATTCTGGATGAGAGCTGCTGTTGCATCACGGGATGTCTGAAGCCCGCCAGCCTAAACAGTGTGCACCTGCTGGCTGGCACAGCTCCACCTCATATCAGAAGAGCAGTAGCCAGCAGGACAGAATGATCAAGACAAATTGAAGATGAGACACCCACTGTATAAACATCCTATAGCACACAGACATTTGAAGTCATACAGGAGCTTCCTCATCAGCACTCACCTTCTCACAGCTGTGGGAAGGTGCCTACCAAAGGCGTATGCCTAATGAAGGAGGCATGAGTACAACTGTGGAATGAGATGCTGAAGAAAATATCTGAAAAATGGACATTCCAGCAGCTGAGTACTTACCACCAGGGGCTAGCAAACCATGGCAAAATTGACTATATCTCAACAACCTATGTACCAGAGTTGGATGCTTCAAGGAACTAATGAAGAAGTGGGCCTATACCATTGGTTCAACTACTTGTGACTGCAGCACATAGCCTCAAACTGTACTACACCTGATGCAATGCTCACTGGTTGAAGGCACATGTACAATGAAAGACCTTGCAAAGTACAATAAATAATCACCTGCATGTGTAACAAAATGGTCAACTGTGGTGCAGAGACATGAGAAGAAGACAACTAGCAGAAGGGACTATGGCAATTTAATTATAGGTGCAGATTTTAATCACTTCTACATTAATACAAGTCAGCAATAATCACACTGAATTGACCTGAGTTACACTGGTGTAAACTTGAGGAAGTGAAAATAAGACCTACAGATTTTTAAAATTATATAATGTTACAGTAGTAGTTTTATTATTATCAAACTAAACAACAACAAACTATTGATATTTTCTTGACAGGATTGTTTTTCTGGTTGTTGTTCTGCACTAACTAAAAATATTTTTCATTTATTAAATGTACATGAATAAAACAGGAGGAAAAGGCTTCAGTTAAAATATTTAAAATTCCAAAAAGGAATATACCTTTATGTCTTCCTTACTATCCTCTCTCTCTGCTTCCTTGTTTGTTCAGAGGTTTTCACGTGTAGAAAACCTTTTTTGATCATCTATCCAGTAATATTTAATGTCCTTCCTAGGAAAATGATGATCACGTTTTGATGACAGCTCTTAGCTTTAGTTGTTAAAATACAATCCTTTTTTTTCCTTCTGAAGACAAAACAAATCAATACAAGGAGTTGAAAGAAAAAAGAATAGAAAATAGGTAAGGAAATGCAGCTTGTGCCTCTAATGCTTGAGGGGGAAAATACAACAATACCAGTACTTCTACATTGCCAAAAGTCATAGCCAAGTCTTCAGGATTGGATTTACCTTAGCTAGCTAAACTGGACTTCCACTAAGCAGAAGAAGGAAGATGGAATGAGGATATGTACACCCTTGAAAGGAATTAGTATGAGTTTTTCATTCACATTTCCAGGGTATGTCAGGACACAGTCAGAACAATGATTATGTCTACTAGTCCTGTCTTTCTGTGCTTTCTGTTTTAGGATTTTGTATTGCCTCATCATCTTAGTATCTCAGCCCCTTTGAATGCATAATCAATTAATAACAATTAAGTCTAGATGTATGTCATAGAGTCTCTGGCTTTAGTCTCTTTGCAGATTAAAGTAAGATCTGCTTCAGGAATGGCCCTTTTAGTTTGTGTGTGGGGGTGGGGGGTGGAAGAGGAGAATGTCTGCATAAGATGGGACCTTGCTTTACACTTACATTTTTCACTCAGACTAAGTTCCTTTTCTAAGTTCTAAATTCCTTTTTTAACAATTTTCTAAGATCCCCAAAAACTTCCTTCAGTTCAAGCAAGTACAGTTCACACTTTTTTTGCAGTAATCTGTAACTCATTTTGATAATTTCCCACAATATGTTCACATCTTAAAATGACATCTTGTCACCTTTCATTTGATTGTGACAATTTAAGATTTTTTAAGTTGAAGTATGATTCAACAAAATAGGAGAAATGATTGTATAATGTGTGAGTGCACATAGCAATTGAACTATTCCCAAAAGTCATAAATTGGGAAAAGATTTACAATTATTGTTCTGGGTCAGAGGTACCTATACTAACAATGCCCTAGCATTCTAGGTAGGATGGTCACTTGTTAGGCATTGAAGTGCTATGGCTCTGTCATCATCTCCATTATGTTTGGGCGAGGAGGGGGTTATGGAGGGGGGACTCATGGAGTGTCATCATTGTTTTCTAGTGTTTATTTCACTGATATGGCATGTGTGGTCTCATTGGAAAGCCCCTGTTACGCTACATCCATTTCTTTTACAGTTATCACTGTATACACTATGTTATGCTGCCTTTATATACCTTTATGTTTTTGGACATGATTTAATCAGAGGAACGGAGAGGTGCATACTTAAGGGAAGAGTAGGTATAACTGCTAATTACCGCTTGCTATTATGATACTAGGGCAAGGACAACTGTGACTCAGTCACAGAAAGAAGGGCCCACTGGTGGTTTGTCATCCAAGTTACTGTCTGCTTGTAATAGGAAAAGCAAATGCATATAGAGAAAGCGTCTGAGAGAACTGGCCCATCATCCAGAAGAATACCACATGTCCCAGGGAGATCAATTTCTGAAGGATTCTGGAGACTTGTAGGGAATTGGGACAAGGATTATGAGAAAAGGGAGGCATTGGCTTGGAAGTATGTACAAGTCTATTTTTGAAAGAATCAAGACCTTTGGATTTTTCCAGGCTGGAGAAGGGACAAATACCCCAGCAGACAGGGCTGATGGAATCAGCAGGAAGGTTAATTTCTGAAGATACTCTTGGGGTAGGTGGTAGACAGAAGAAAGATTAAGGAACTTGTTTCTTTATTCTCTCTTCAAACTTACGGCCAGTTTTACTTGCATAATTCTTTTCGCCTACATAATAAATACTGTTGTGATATTTTAGTCTTCTTACTGACTGCTTGTAGAAAGAGTGATCTCTATGTGAGTGCTTTTCTAAGCTAACCTATTCTGTGGAAAGGGGGACCTAGAATTTCTTTCATAACTCAGGGAATCTACCCAGACCTGGGCAAGATTCTCCTGCTGTACTTGTGGGGTCTGGAGAAGGACAATGCAGGGATCTCATTGATAAAAGTGACAACAAAAGGGTGAAAAAGGGACAATAGAGTTCTAGTAGCATACCAGAGCAAACAGTTGCAGCAGTATGTGTGGTGGGGAAGAAGCAATGCAGCCCATGATGCCTGGAAGACCAACCAGATGCTTCATGAAACACTTGGTGTGCATATGTAACGTATACCCAGTTCACAATGCACTGGTTCAGAAGAATACCTGTTTTTTTTTGTTCACATTTGCATTATAAAAATACATATTATATGCTTTCCAAAATAAAGAAAACAAAATTTCATTAACAGATTTAGGGACAATTAGCTGACTAAGATACTGTTTCTTTGGAATAAGGGCAGAAGAATCTGGTTCTGTTTCTACAATTTGAACAATGAAAATAAAGAAGTCAGTTCTTCCTTATAGCAAGCAACCTACCCTGCTGGTTAAAGCAGCCAGGTGCCCTGTTTGTAGAACAAACAGTGCTATTAGGGTATGTCAACTCTGCACATGCGTGTGAAATGTAGAGATACCCAAGCTAGCTTTAAATGAGAAAGAACAGTCCGCTTTAGTATGTGACAAGCAGGGCAAATTAGCAGGCATGCAGCTTCATAATACTTCAGCTAAATTGCTTTTGACATCTGACATAAATAGTTTAGAACTGTCCAAATAACAATGCACTGGAGATATACCCCAAGTTTTCACACTGAATCTTCCACCATCCAGTCTAAAAATACAAAACAAAACAAAACACAATACAAGCTGGCCAGAAGAAGAGCACATAATTATAGCTCAAAGGGGCATGATGGTTTGGAAGAACAAGTATAATATAAAGCAGTGTGTATCAGTTAGAATGGAACTATCAGGGATTTTTTCTTGTATCAGAATTACTTCATTGAGATTTGGAAGTGGGATGGATGGCATGAAAATATGCCAACTGAATTAGATAACTGAATAAAGGACTCTTCCAAAAACTTTCCCACTTTGTCCCAGAAGGAATTTTCTTTTAATATGGGTCCCTTTGCAGATACTTGAGGCAAATCTGTAGCCTTTTATTAAACAAAATTTGTTTCTTTTAATTTAAATTTAATTAAGAGCAGGTCACAAATTGGGTTTCTACTAATTGGTCCCAATTCAACTGAAATTGCATTGTAAGTTAGTTTTATGATTAACAAGAGAAAGCTGAAGGAGTAACTTGTATGGATTAAAACCCCCCCCGAAAACAATTTGTATTTCAAAGCCAGCTAATTCAGGTTATACAAAGGGAATGATAATGATTGAGAGAGACTGATTTTTTTTTTGAAAAAAAAAGCTTCTATTTGTGTTCACACAGCTTAGCCCATACTTATGGACACACTCGGTAATACCAACACTTACCTGCTTGACTGTGGCCATATCTACACAATATGCTGACTGTGCAGTAGCTTGTTACTATTACTCAGTAGCATCATGTGGCACAAAGCATGACACGATGCTCCTGCAGAGCAGTAACAAGCTACTGTGCAGTCCAAATCACCATAAAGCCATTCAGGGATGCTACTGCTCAGTAATGCTAGGTAATGTGCAATCATCAATGATGCACAGTAACACCTGCACACCCAGCATCTTGTATAGATGCAGCCTGTTTGTAGGAAAATGTACATCGGAATAGATGCCCAACCAAAGCCAGCAAACTGCAGTAACAATTGGACTTGTTTATTTGAATTGTCTATATTTCTCTGATACATTTATTAAATGAGGGTCTGGGCTGTTGAAAATGGAAGCAAATGAGAGATCAGGTCAATGTTACTTCTTCGGCAATCCCTTGCAGTCAAGGATGATTGTCTTCTATGATTGTCTTATCTGTGTGTCTGAAAATGGCTGCTGAGGTCTATCTGGGATTGACAGACTCTACTGCAGCTCAGACGTGTTTCTGTGTGTGGTGGGTGTCTCGGAAAAATCCTAAGTATATGCTGCCAACACAAAACTTCTGTACCTGACATGCGCAGTTGAAGTCTGTGAGTGGAAAGTTCCAAGGCTCACTCAGCTCGTGCCCCCTGGGTGACCTGCGGACCTGTCAGTCATGTTTGACCTACTTTCCCCACAGACACATGCTCAGCAACAGCAAAAGCATGAGGTAATCTGACTAGAAATTTCTTCCCTCTGAGTGTTCTGATTGGCCACTAAATTCAAATAAAAGTTCTGTGAGCTCCTCCCTCGGGGGGAGATTGCGTTAGCCGGGGACAGAGGCTGGTGTTCCAGGGACTGTCTTTCAGTCAGGCTTCTGGGCCTATTGATCTCCTCCCTCGATTGGCATTCCGTGTCCTTTGCTGTTATTACATTGCTGTTTGGATTTCCTGGCTTCGACTTACCTTTGGCATTGGCTATCAACATCGATTCAGATCGTTCCTCACTAGCTCTGGCTGGATCCTCGGTTCATCTCACTGGCTCCTGACTTCTGCTTCAGACACAATTTCGGCTCTTCGTTGTCCTTACTGGACTGGTGTCACATAGTTACAGTTCGTTGTGTGTTACCAATTTATGAGCTGTTGACCAGCCCTAGGACTATCCAGCAGGCAGCCGCACCTACCTCGTCAGAGGTAGAAAGCAAGGGCTTGTTGGAGAACCCTGTGGGCCAACAGACCCCTTTGTTTGTTCACCTGTTTGTTCACTGTAACTGAAGACATCGTTTCCTACGCATCTAAGCGTAAGTTAAATAAATTCCATCTTGTTTAAGGAACCATTAC
>NW_017729024.1:17305439-17308061 GCF_001723915.1 Gavialis gangeticus | reverse complement strand
GCGTAAGTTAAATAAATCCCATCTTGTTTAAGGAACCATTACGCTTTCTGTGCCGCTCAGACTCCATCACCAAAACTCCCACCTGTTCATATCCAATTTGCCACCACCCGGCCGCACCACCGTGACCAACACCGCGAGCTTGGCTTGCCAGCTCCATGTTGCCCAACAGTGGGTAGCACTGGATTCTTGATTTAGTCCACCGTGATGTTTCTGCCGCTCCCAGTTTTACAACTTCTGTTGCTGCCGTTAGGTTCCAAAGTACTGAGATCCCTGCAACAAACTCTTCCTCAATTTGGGGCAGTCCTAGGCAACAGTCTCCCATAAGCTGGCATCAATGCTGCATTTTTTTAAGTTGGCCTTGAGGACATCTCTTAAGCACTTTATCTGCCCTCTTCTTAAGCATACACCTTGGATGAGCTGGAAGAATAAAACTTGCTTCAGAAGTCTGGAGTTGGACTTCTGGATGACATGGCCAGCCCAATAAAGTTGATATCAGATGATCACCTCAATCCTCATGGTGTTTTCTTGTAGGAGGACACTAACATTGGTGTGTCTGTCTTCCTGCTGGATTTGAAGGCTCTTTCACAGGCAGTGATGATGGTAAATCTCCAACAACTTTAGATGTCTCTTGCATGTTTTCCTTGTCTCAGCTCCATAAAGTAAGGTGGGAATCATGACTGCTTGATAAATCATGAGCTTACTTTTGGATCTGATGTTGCAATCTTTGAACACCCATTCCTTCAGGTGTCCAAAGGCTGCACTTGCACATTAGACATGATGTAGGATTTCTTCATCATTGTCAGCCTTCTGCAAAAATGGCTGCTTAGATACTGGAAATATTAAAAATTCTGCAGTCTCACCATAGATCTGGGTTACTGGAGCTGGGGACTGTTTATTAGGATCCTAATTGTTGTCCTAATGTCACTCAAACTGGATCCCAAATGACAGCTTCAGGAGAAGCATTGCTGTTGTAAGATCAGTGTTGAAGGACTCAAGAACCCAAGCAATCAAAACCTCTTCAGCTGGTGCCTCAACAGAAAAACTGGTGAATTCCAATCAACAACAATGGGAAAATGTCAGCTGCATGTGGGGTGCCTTCATGGCCTGCCATCCATACCTGTGAAGAGACACTTGGATTATCTACTAGGAAGCATCACAACTGGTTTGGTTAAATGACAGGGAGATCCAAGGTTGATTGATAACAAGTGCAAGGTCTTTTGTGCTTGGCAAAATGTTGTTAACTCCAATCAAGGCAGAGGTCCAAATGAGCACCCACTATATGAAGAACAAATGGTGGGAAGACAAGGCTAAGGAGATTCAAAATCTCACTGACATCCATGATTTTCATGGCTTCTTCAGTGCCACCAAAGTCATCTATGGTCTGACTACTCAGGAACCAGATCCCTTGAGACATAAGGATGGAGGAGACCCGATCAAGGAAAGGGAAGCCATGAATGCCTGTTGGAAGGAGCACTGTTGGCTTCCCTTTTGAAAGCTTTCTCAATTGGGAATCTGTTGTTGATGTAAGTGTTCTCAACTCCATCCCACAATACCCAGTCAGAGATGATCTTGGAATCCCTCCAGCCCTTGATGAGGTGAGGAAAGCCATCAAGCAGATGAAGAATGACAAGGCATCTGGAGTGGATGGAATCCCCAGAGAAATCTGCAAGTAGTGAGGAGAGGAGCTCACATCACAACTTCATGCCCTCATCTTAAGGATCTAGAGTATGAGAAATCCAAGATGACCTCAGGGACAACATGACTGACAGTCTTCAAGAAATGAGAAAAGTCTGACTGTGGAAACTACAGAGGGATCACCTTGCTGTTCACCACAGGAAAGATCATTGCACTCTGAATTGCTGGAGAGCTCTACCTGGAATCTCAGTGTAGGTTTAGGGCATCAAGAGGCACAATTGACATGATCTTCACAGTTTGCCAGCTGCAGCAGAAATGCCAGGAACAACATCAGCCTCTATACATGGCATTCTTGTTTTCAATGCTGTCAGCCAAGAAGTGTTGTGGAGGATCCTTCTGAAGTATCGATGTCCACTGAAATGTGTTACCATTTTCTGCCTGCTTCATGACAATATGTGAGAGGTAGTTCTCAGTAATGGATCTATCACAGATGTCTTTGAGGTTAAAATGGGAGTTTAGCAAGGCTTTATCATTGCTCCAATGCTCTTCTCAATATTCCTTGTTGTGATTCTACATCTGACCACCAACAAGGCTCCAGCCAGAGAGGAGCTCAACTACCGCATGGATGTTAAGCTGTTTTACCTCAGCTGACTCATGCTTTACCACACCTTGTCATGCATCCACAGATGCATTTCAAGCAGGTCCAAGGAGGTGATACTCCCCCTCTATGCGACACTGGTCAGGCCACAGTTGGAGTACTGCGTCCAGTTCTGGGCACCGCACTTCAGGAGGGATGTGGACAACATGGAGAGGATCCAGAGGATGGCCAACCGCATGATCAGGGGTCTGCAGGGCAGACTCTATGAGGAGAGGCTAAGGGACCTGAACCTGTTCAGCCTCCACAAGAGAAGGCTGAGGGGGGATCCAATGGCCATTTACAAACTAGTCAGGGGGGACCAGCAGACATTGGGGGAGTCCCTGTTCCCC
>NW_017729024.1:17303468-17304169 GCF_001723915.1 Gavialis gangeticus | reverse complement strand
AAGAAAGAAGTGTAGGAGGTTAAAGTTACCAGGACCAGGATTAGAACCGGTAGACTACTGGGGCCTGGGCTGAAGAACTGAGGCTCGGGGGTAACTTTAGGTTAATTGATCTTAACTGATTAAAAGACAATGCCCAAAGCCTGCAGAACAGGGACGTATGCTGGCACAGAGTCTGGGACTGGAGCCAGAGTTACGGGGGAGCTGAAAAGGTAGACGAGGAAAGGAGGAAAAATGGGACTAAGGGAAAGTGTGGTTGTTAAAGAGGGGCTCAGGGTGTGGGGAGCCAGAGGATGGCTCTGGGGCAGCTAGAGAAGTTGCAGAGAACAGCAGTAGGTGCTGGAAGCTGGAGAGAACTGCAGGACAGCAAATAGAAGCTGGGTCACTGCAAGGAGTGGGGGGAGCCTGAAAACAGAGAGACAGGCAGCAGAAAATCACAGGAAAAGCAGCAGGCAGCAGGGACAGCAGGAAAGCAAGGAGAGGCTAAGAGGTGGCAGAAAGGGGGAGATGGAATTGGGAGAAGATGGGGAAACTAGCAGAGAGGGTAGGAACTGGAGCTGAGAGAGAGAGAATGAGGCTGAAATTTAAGATAGGGAAGGGACTGGGATTCAGTAAAGCATGACCCAACTCAGGGTTGCAAATGACAGTGGTTTTATTGAACAGGGGAGATGGTGACACAATGCCAAATTGGTTCCCTTGCACCC
>NW_017729024.1:17297666-17298468 GCF_001723915.1 Gavialis gangeticus | reverse complement strand
AGGCCACAGTTGGAGTACTGCGTCCAGTTCTGGGCACCGCACTTCAGGAGGGATGTGGACAACATGGAGAGGATCCAGAGGATGGCCAACCGCATGATCAGGGGTCTGCAGGGCAGACTCTATGAGGAGAGGCTAAGGGACCTGAACCTGTTCAGCCTCCACAAGAGAAGGCTGAGGGGGGATCCAATGGCCATTTACAAACTAGTCAGGGGGGACCAGCAGACATTGGGGGAGTCCCTGTTCCCCCAAGCACTACCAGGAGGGACAAGAAATAATGGTCACAAGCTGGCAGAGGGTAGATTCAGGCTAGATATCAGGAGGCGCTACTTGACTGTCCGGGTGGCTAGGATCTGGAAGCAACTTCCAAGAGAAGTGGTGCTGTGTCCTACTCTGGAGGTCTTTAAAAGCAAGCTAGATGAATACCTTGCCAAGGTTGTTTGATCCCAATACTCCTTCCTGCCATGGCAGGGGGTCGGCCTCGATGATCTGCTCAGGTCCCTTCTGACCCTACCAACTATGAAACTATGACTCCAAGCCAAAACCAAGAAACACCCTGACTTCAATCATTGAGGTCTAGTACACAGATGAAGCTATAGTGTGTGCTCACTCTGAAGCAGAGCTTCAGGGCTATTGTCAACCTCTTTACCAAGGCATACAAGAAAATGGGACTGATGCTGTTGCCCTGAGGGGTCAGGCCAATTGTCAGGATCTCAATATAGCGCTGTTAGACAGGAAGGCATGGTGTACAACTGCACATGCGCACATAAAAATCAATTAAGCACACACTCACTAGGTGCATACA
>NW_017729024.1:17291977-17296936 GCF_001723915.1 Gavialis gangeticus | reverse complement strand
GGCAAGGGTCAGCCCCTGGCATACTGAGCATGTGTGCTCCATGCAGGGATGTGCAGTTTCAGGTGTCTGTAATGGTGGGGTACAATGGTAGAGTTGCTGGTTCTGCAGGGTCTTTTGTTTTTCAAATGCTGGGTTCTTGTCTCTGTTCCTGGGTAAGGTCCCTAGTTCCTGGATGAATCAATGTGAGGTGATGGCCCAGTCATTATAAGCCATTCAGTAGAGGCCTGCTACCATTGTATTTCAGTCATGCCCAATTATTCTCATTCATCAGGGAACCAATTTACATGGGAGGGGTACAATGAATCATATTGTTGCAACATGGGATGCCCAGGCAGAGGACAGAAGATGGAGGCTTGACATATAAAATGGAAACTTGACATATAAAATGGAAACTTGACATGACTTTGGTTCACTTACAAACACAGGTCTAAACCATACAATATCCATATGAAACAGTAAAAATCAGTACAAAAATTATTATAATACAATATACAACAGTAATATTCAATACAAACCTAATAATAATACAATATAAAACAGTGGATATCCAAAACAAGAAACTTGCTACCAAAATAAAAATGTTTAAAGCTTATCCAAAGTTTGAGCTCACTTACACTTATCTATATGGAATAGAGAGGGAGAGAAAAAGTCAAAAATGGTTGGGGAAGGGGCGGGAATGCAATAAATAAAAAGAAAAAGAAACTGGGGGTTTTGCTACAATGCTTAACATTCAGAAGACTAAGGTCAATGTTGCTTATCCAGGCTATGTCAGGGTTCTGTTTCTGAAAGTTGGAATTATAGGTCCTCTCTATCCTCTGTTGTAAAGTGGGTGTGGCCCAATAAGGACACATCCCTCTGCAGCTTCTCCCATTACTTCATGTCTGACATGCTCTCCAGAGCCTCATCTCTTTCTATATCTCCAATTTTGGAATGTGCATGTAGGAATGGATGTGTATGAATAAGGGACTGTGACTGCAGCCCAATAAGGAGAAAATAGCAGTAGAGGATTGAAGGGTTGCCAGTGTGACTCCTGAATTTAAAAAAAGGCTCTAGAGGGGATTCAGGGAACCTCAGGCTGGTGAATCTAACTTCTATTCCTGGAAAACGGGGGAAGAAAGAAGAAGAATTGTTCAGCATAGAGGTGAATAGGACTTGCTAGAGGGAATCAATGTAGCTTTGTCAAAGAGAAATCACACCTTGCCAATCTACTAGAGTTCTTTGAAGGTATCAGTAGGCAGATGGATGAGATATGATCCAGTTGACTTGTATATATAGACTTCCAGAAAGCCTATGACAAGGTCCCCCATCAAAGGCTCTTAAGGAAGTAAGATAGTCATGGGATTGCATAGAAGATGCACTCATGGATTACAAATTAACTTAAAGATAGAGATAAATGGTCAGTTTTCAGGATGCAAAAAAGTAAACCGTCCCCAGGGATTTGTGTTGGGACCACTGCTGTTTAACATACTCATAACTTATATGAGTTAAATTATGATATGAACAAAATCATTCAGAGTGGTAAAGACCAAGGTGGACTGTGACCTATTACAGAAGGATCTGGCATGACTGAACAAACAGACAAGTAAATGACAGAAGAAATTTAATGTGGCTAAGTGATGCAGAAGGGCCCAAATAATCCATGGTATACCTATATTACAATGGACTATACATTAGCTGCTACTACACAGGAAAGAGCAACTATTGAGAATGGGAGTTAGGGGTTCAGCCTCTGAACCAGAACTTCCTAGACCCTAAATGTTGCAGGCTGCAAGTGAGAGAGAATGATGTAAAAAACCCTAGTCATACACTGTTCACTCTTCCTTTCAGCATCAACTCTCTACTACTGTGTGATACAGCATACTGGGTAAGTTGGAACTATGGTCTAAGCAAATACATGGAAGTTCTTATTTTTTCATGTTAACTCCCCCAGAAGGGGAAATCCTAGGTTCTAGTCCCTGATGCCGGTTATTTCTGTTTCATAACTAATGACTGTTGTAACAGGACTCCCTCCTGGCTTATCTTACCAGTGTAGCTCAGGTGTCCAGACCACAAAAAGCACAGCTGGCAGTCCATGACTGGACAGCCCGCCTCACACTGGTGCAGAGCCCGGAGGCCACATGTTTAAAAGTGGCCTGGAGGCCAGGAGGAAGGGGGGTATGTCCAGAGAGCTGGACATGTTCCCTGCCCCCGGAAGCAACCTGATGCTTCCCTTGCTGGCCGGTGAGCCCGAGGAAGCAGAAGATGCACACCTCAGCCAGGTGGCAGCCAAGACAGTGGAATATGCATCCTTCTGCCAGGAAGCAGCTAGGGAAAACCCGGGTGCAGCTCCTACAGTCAGCTGGGAATGAGCAACCCAGACTGAGCCAGAGGAGCCTGTCAACCCATGGAGGATTGAGGCCTGGGGGAAACACTGAGCCTCTTGACCTCATTCACACATGGCCTGTCACACCAATGAACTCACCCACTGTTGCAGTGAAAGGACCGCCCAAAGAAGTAAAGCTTAGGTGGGGATGGGGGAGTGCTGCCCAGTGGGCCTGGTCAGCCCTAGAGGGACAGCCCACAAATTCCACACACCACTGAAGTGAACTGCATATCCAAAGTGCCAGCAGGGGACAGCCATGATATTCAGCCCTTAGCAGGCCTGGCAGGGAATGCCCTGAGGCCCTGTTACACTTGGCCTACCAGCCAACTGGGAAGGACCCAAAGAAAAAGGGCTAAGTAGCTCAAAGGAGATGAAGGGTCAGGGGAAAAGACCTTCAATCTCCAGATGAAGATCAAGCAGCTCAGCATGGAGGGCAACAGTTGCCCTACCCACTGCTCAGACCGAGCTCTTTTAAGTTCTTCTTGTGTTAAAATTTTTATTGGACAGCGGCAGAGCTATGGAGAGATCCTTGTGGCACCTGTGGTTCATCAAGCCTTCATTTCAGCAACCTGCAACTACGTTAAGGTGCAGCCTGGATCTACAGTAACACTCAAGCATAAAGGAATGGGGAGTAGTAGGGGAGAAGGAGCACCACAGAAGATGCACCAAGGAAGGTATTCCTGAGCCAATGTAGAAACCACTGAGCAACACCCCCAGAGTTCTGGGAACAATGAAGTCATGGCAGGTAGGCTTAGGTGTGGTCTGTCCTAGGTGGCAGGATGAGGGCGTATCATAGTTGGTGCAGTGGCTGGGAAGGAGCAACCAGCGGGTTATTGACACTGGATCAGAGGCATATCATCCATGGAAATAGGAGCCATGTGGCCACATGAGAACTGACAACAGATGCAGGGGATGATCTGTTGCAAGAATTTACACAGGCCATCCAGGGAAATGGAGGCTCACAGTGCCACATTTTCCTGACAGAAAAACCTGGCTAAGATATTAACTAGGACCCAGATGGCCATAGGCAGCAGCCATGACAGCTTCTACATGCCCTGGATGGTCAAAGAGGATGACCTGAAAGCATACTTGGATCATTCGAGCAGTTTGTGACAGCAGCTGGCTGGGACATGAGCCAGTGGACCACTCAGCTGGGGCCTTTCTTAATGGGTCAGACTCAGGCTGCCTATCACAGCCTCATATGTACTAAGGACCTGGACTATCAGCCAGTCAAAGAGGCCATATTATATCAGCTGAAAATATCACTGGAGCACTACCAACAACAATTCTGAGCTAAGAAGAATAAGGAGAACCGGTGACCCTGGCTGCTAGCTCAGTTGCTGAAGGATATCAGAGCCAGGTGGCTCAAGCCAGCAGAGAGGCAAGCTGCAGAACTATCTGAGCCAATCATCCTCAAGCAGTTTGTCTGGGGCCTGGATAAACTGGCCCAGAAATGGGTACGACAACACCAGTTCCAAGCTTTGGCTGAGGCTGTGCTCATTGCTGAGGCCTACGTGGACGTGGTTGAAGAACCTACCTGAGACAAAAGGCAATGACTACTCCTGAATGACTACTTCACCTCGGTCTTTCACTGGACCAAGGGGAAAACAATGCCAGGTAGACTACAGGATGAGGATGGTAGGAATAATCACCTTCCTACTATTGCCATAGAATTGGTGTATGACCAATTAAAAAAATTAGACATATACAAGTCAGCAGGACTGGATGATCTTCATCTGAGAGTGCTGAAGGAGCTGGTTGAAGTCATTGCAGAACCCCCGGTGGAACGCTTCCACAATTCATGGTGCTCTGGAGAAGTCCCTGAGGACTGGAAGAGGGCCACCCACAAGGGTCATCCCTGAGGACTGTTGTGCTCATCCACAGGAAGGGCAGGAGGGAGGACCAATCAGCATAACTTCCATCCTAGGGTAAATCCTAGAAAAACTCTTCAAGGAGGCTATCTGTGATAAGCTTGTGGAAGTTAAGATTCTGAATGACAGCCAGAATGGCTTCATCACAGGCAGGTCTTGCCTTACAAACCTCATCTCCTTCTATGACCAGGTAACTCACCACCTGGACACGAGAGAGCAGGTTGACATTGTATACCTTGACTACCAAAAGGCATTTGATTTAATATCCCACAATGTCCTCTTGAGAAAATTGGAGGATTGTGGGCTTAAGTCCGAGACAGTCAGGTGGGTGAGAAGCGGGCTGCAGGATAGGACCCAGAGAGTTGTAGTGAATGGATCTGTATCATCCTGGTGAGAAGTGAGCAGTAGTGTCCTGCAGGGGTTGGTGCTTGTTCCAGTACTGTTCAACATTATTAATGATTTGGATGTGCAGGTGAAGAGTTCACTGGTCAAGTCTGCAGATGACACCAAGTTAAGGGGAAGTGTGGTCACACTTGAAGATAGGCTACAAATACAGATGGACCTAGACAGGCTAGCAAGTTGGGTGGATCAGAATCTGATGAAGTTCAACATTGAGAAATGTGCTCCACCTCGGGACAAGCACCCCACAACACACCTACAGGCTTGGCAGCACCAAACTGACTAGTACCGTGAATGAAATGGACCTGTGGGTAATAATAAACCACA
>NW_017729024.1:17286589-17286977 GCF_001723915.1 Gavialis gangeticus | reverse complement strand
CAGTCCCACAAGCACCCATGACATGAATTTTGCCTGTCAGCAACTAGAGGTGCAGGGCCCCAGAAACCAGAAGCTCCTGCACCTATCACCTTGACATCTGGCAGGTGTCATGCAGGGGCTAGCAGGCCTGCATTTTTCACCCTGCTGTGCCTTAACACACACAGTGTCACCCATGTCACGAGTTTTTATAGTCCGCAGCTTGAGGTAGAGTTTCCCCCAAACCCCTGCACCCATCTCCTTGAAACTTGCCAGGCATTGTGGCCTCTGCAGGGGCTAGCAAGCCTGCAGTTTCAACCCTGCTGTGACTTAGCACATACACATGACACAAGTTTTGCTTTCAAAATTTCGGGTGCAGTTTCCCCAAATCCCCTGCACCTATCTCATTGAA
>NW_017729024.1:17280411-17281589 GCF_001723915.1 Gavialis gangeticus | reverse complement strand
AGAAATGTGCTCCACCTCGGGACAAGCACCCCACAACACACCTACAGGCTTGGCAGCACCAAACTGACTAGTACCGTGAATGAAATGGACCTGTGGGTAATAATAAACCACAGTATGAATATGAACCATCAGTGTGATGCTGTAGCCAGTCGGGCAAATAATACTCTGGCAGGCATCAATTGATGCATCTACAGCAAAACCGAGGTGGTTTTTCTGCTCTACTTAGCACTGTTGAGACTGCAGCTGGACCACAGCATCCAGTTCTGGGTACCACACTTTAACAAGGATATGGACAAGCTTGAGAGAGTCCAAAGAAGAGCTACCTGTATGGTCAAAGTCTTACATAGCAAGGCATACGAGGAAAGGCTGAGGGATCTGGGCCTCTACAGCCTGAAGAAAAGAAGGCTGAAAGGGGACCTGATAGCAGCTGACTACTGTACTGGGGGAGTGCATCAAGGGCTCATTGAGCAACACTTCAGTGTGGCACCCAAGGGGAAAGCTATGAGTAATGGCCACAAACTCCTGGAAGACCAATTAAAAAATTATACAAAAAAAATGCTTCAGAGGTTTTTTTGATGTAGCATTTTGCTATGGTGACATAGCATCAGTATCATGGTTTGTGCCCACTGACACTATAGCGCCATAGCTCATCGCTATGATCACATAGCGTTTCATGTAGATATGCCCCATGTTTAGTACTTGTATAATCAAGTATTATATCAATGCACAGTAACAAATATTATTGCACAGTAGCATGCTTTTAGTGATGCTACTGCACTGTAGCCTAATAATACTGATTAGCAGCATATTAGCACTGCTTGTGCTGTTCTGTGCTACTGCACAGTATTAGGCTACTGTGCAAAAAAATAGTCTTTCCGTGGAGTAACATTTTAATACCATGCACCCACCCGGTGTGGAGCTGGGCTGCGACAACTTGTAAACTTTGGGTGCAGAGTATGGCAGAGGCACCGGGGCAAGGATTAACACCTACAAAACCACAGACTAAGGAGAGGAAAGAATCAATACAGAGCCAGGAACTGATTCTGCCCCAAGACAGAGACAGTCAGTTGCACAAGCACCCATGTCACAAGTTTTGCCTGTCAGCAGCTAGGGGTGCAGGGCTCCAGAACCCCCCTGCACCTATCTCCTTAACAGCTGGCAGGCTTTGTGGCTGCAGC
>NW_017729024.1:17261252-17279882 GCF_001723915.1 Gavialis gangeticus | reverse complement strand
GGGCTAGCAGGCCTGCATTTTTCACCCTGCTGTGCCTTAACACACACAGTGTCACCCATGTCACGAGTTTTTATAGTCCGCAGCTTGAGGTAGAGTTTCCCCCAAACCCCTGCACCCATCTCCTTGAAACTTGCCAGGCATTGTGGCCTCTGCAGGGGCTAGCAAGCCTGCAGTTTCAACCCTGCTGTGACTTAGCACATACACATGACACAAGTTTTGCTTTCAAAATTTCGGGTGCAGTTTCCCCAAATCCCCTGCACCTATCTCATTGAAACTTTGCATACATTATGCCCACAGAAGGAGCTACCATTCCTGCAAGTGTCATTGAAACCAGACCAGAAATGACAAAGTTATAGGTTGTTTTGTCCTTCCCCATTGTAGCCTATGGGAGAAACAGCAAAACAGTGTTGAGATGGCAAAACATTTCAGTTTGCCTCATTTTGTTTCAAAGCTGTTTTGATTATATCTGTTCTGTTTTGATTTTGCTGTTTTGACCTCGAAATAAGTTGAAA
Source organism: Gavialis gangeticus (assembly GCF_001723915.1). NCBI lineage: Eukaryota > Metazoa > Chordata > Crocodylia > Gavialidae > Gavialis > Gavialis gangeticus. Next base: position 17,279,370 of record NW_017729024.1, on the reverse strand, counting down.
CAGCATCGAAACAAAACTGGAGGAGAAATTTCACACAGCCCTACTATGTACAGACAATTACCCATTGTGTTTAAAGAAACAGAGAAACCCTACATCATTAGGACAGCTACAGTATAAACAATTCCTGCTGTAAACATAATGACTACAACTCTCACAATGACTGTACACTTATCTGATGTACTAGAAATGTTCAGCACCAGAAAAATCGGGGGACTATCTAGCAGGATTCTACAGGTGTTTATAACAGGTGTTCTCCTCAGGAAGTGAAAAATCAGGCTGCAGTCATTTTTTGCCCGTGGATGTTTTGGGAGGTCTCTTCTGACTACTCTAGTTGCCCTAGCTAGTGCAAATATCGTTGAGGTCCTTCTTTCCCTGCTGTTAGAGCAAATGATTCATTAATGCTCACCTTAGCAATAACTTTACAATCTGCAGGAGTCCTCACCAATAGAGACTGTCTACTGTGCAGTAGACTAATTAGCTGTGCTGTAAACATTTCACATCTACACATGCCCAACTATTAGGTCAGAGTAGTTTAATAAACTCCACAGCATATTCAAGTGTTGAGTTTTTTACTGAGCAGCAATGCATGTGTAGATGCTGATTTGGGCGTAATTGCCATGTGCCTCCCTCAGGGCTGTGTGCCATAATCATTTCCTCCCCATTGGTCTCTCCCTGACACTTGTCAATACACGTTGTAAATAGTTTCATGGGGATAAGGGTGCTTTACTGGTGGTGCACATTGAGGTTAGGGGGAAGGTTTGTTGTTGGGAGGGAAGGAAGGAAAGGGTCTGTTGTTGGAGAGAGGGAAGGGTGGAGTCTGTTGTTGTGAGGGGTTGGTCTGTTGTATTGTGGAGGGAAACAAAGGTTGGGATTTGTTGCAAGCTGTTTGTAGTGTGCATGTTACTGGGGTTGAACTGTGGGCCGGGCCTGGGGTTGGTGAGTGGCCAGTCAAACACTCTACTGTACCTATTGGAGGAAATGGTAGTCAGCAAGTGCCTTGAAGACATGATGCCCTGGCTGCAACTGCCAGGGGAGGGCAAGAAACACTCATGGCATGCTGAGGACAGGTTTCCAGGGCAATGGCCTAGCAGGCTATGTCAACAGGCTGCAGACTGCTTGGGGCCACAGAAATGTGTGACCAGGGACCAATGGTGGGCAGCCTTTTACAGAACAGGGTTGGCACTCAGGCAGCTGTGGCCAGAGCCTAGAGCTCCCCTTGGCTGCTTCAGGGGGAGAAGAGCAGGGCAGGAGCAGCCCTGGCTTTAACTGCTCCTCCTCAGCAAAATTTACTCCTGTCCCAGGCATAAGTGTGTACTGTGCCCCCAGGAGTAGTTTACTACAGAACAATTTGTTGCACAATTTATTCATATGCATTAGTTGCACATTTACATGCACCCAATGTGTATCCATATAATTAAAAGGGGATAGAATATCATGTATTATTTTCTCTTCCAGTAAAGCAGAGGCTGATTAGCTAAGGCCAACCCAGTGAGGTTCTCATATTCTGAAAGGAAAATGAAAACCCCAAGAAATTTCCCTGTTCCTCTTATGGCAGTGCAAAAATATATTATATTGGTACGATCATAAGGAGACAAGCGATGTCATTTATTTAATCTTGTCTTATACCCACATTATTTAGAAACATGAGAAAGGGTGGAGCACACTCCAGTTCACAAAATCTGTCTGAATTTGAAGAATTATAGTAGCTTCATTTGTCATTTAACCATCTAAGTAAGTTCTCATACCTACTGAGACTGAGCAGGGAGGGGTACCTGATCCCCCCCACCAGTCACTGCTGCCACTGTCCCTAGCTAAGCCCAGCACTCATGCAGCCCAGCTGGAACAGATGGAAGTGACTCTGAAGCTTCCTCAACCCCAGGACTACAAGGAAAGCAGCAGTTGCAGATAGGTAGTGAGAAAGGAGGTCTCTGAGCATGGAGGTGAAAGGAGAGTTTATCATCTTCACTGAGGATTTTAAAAAGTCTCTGGAGCCATCTGAGGTAAAGTCAAGTCTGAAAGGGGTGTATGACCACATCACTGCACTCCCTCTGGATCTGTCCCTAATTATGGGGATCAAGTATGGATCGAGTATCCAACCACTTCCCTCATTTTTTCCTAAAGGAAGAGATTTTTTTCATTTCTTGACACCTGCATGAAGACAATGAAATTCAAATGAGAAATGCACAAAATAAAATGTGGTTTATGTCAGAAATATGAAATATAACCATAGAAACAAAGAATGGCATTTGAACATTGCCCTGTAGATTTTGAGAAGCTGAAATAATATGGCTGGTGTAATTGCAATGACCTAAAACAAGAAACTGGCAGATCCCTTTCTAGATTTCAATTTTTGCTTTCCAATTTTGTGCAGTGTTTGAGATTTTCAGGAAACAAAATAATTATTTATATGCTGTGATTCATAATTGATATCTTCTGCCACATTTTATGAAAAATTATTTAAAATAAATTTATTTATTACTAATTCTATAATACTGTATAATATTCCTATCCCATTTTTCTGAGTGAAATGGCATGATATTGGATAATGATTTGGATAACCTTTTACATTATTTCAATTACAACAGACGTGATCTTGTAAAAGACATTATCACTTTATCATAAAATGCAGTTTTGTTTCACTTGCATCATCAGTGTTGAGAGGAACTGGGAAATCAGACAGAAAGAGCTGGATGAGCTTGAGGACTAGAGTTATAGAAATCGGATAAAATAGGAGTTTGATTGCCAACTCAGTTGCAGCAACTTCCATTTCCATATTTTCACTCTCATTATCCATCCTACCGTTCCCCTCATGACCAACATTATCATTTGTATTGAAAACTGTGAAAAAAATTCCATTTATATTTTGGTCCATACCTACATTATTTTTAAGCTCTGCCCTAACCTTGGGGCTACTGTGTAATGAGGATGGGGTAAACATTAAGCATAACTGAGGTTAGGATCAAAAACTAAATTCATACTTCATATCAGCTTTCAATAAGGAGGATAATATTGACCTTCAATAAGGAGGAGACAAAGCGAGGATTGATAACAGGTATGAGAGTATGGAAATGGAAAGTACCACCACAGATGTCAGCAAAACTTACAGAACTTAATGTCATTCCATCAGGTAAACTGGACAGTCATCTGCCCAGTAGTCTAAGGAACTGACATATAAATATTTGCAGGTCTGGTATCAGTATGCTTAACAGATCTTTCAAGTTGGGTATGTTATATAAAACTAGAAAATAGCAAATTTATTATTGTATTAGAGAAATGGTAAAATGATTCGGTCAACTGCAGGTTCGTGCCAAACTACAGACCGACCATAATATAACCCAAGGTATAGTGCAGGACAGTATAATTAGTTGTAAAATTCATCAGTAATTAGTGATAAATAATTGATTATTATTAAATTTATTAGCTAATATGTGTAATAGGGATAAAGCAACTGGTTGTGTTGAAAGGGAAAGGGTTAGGCTGAAAGTAGGTTACTGATGGAGTTCCTCAGACATGAATCCTGGGCCTTATTTTGTTTAATATTTTCATTGATGACCTTGGAACAAGAGGTGGCAGTGTGCAGATGAAATTTGCTGATGATACAGTGTTCAGAGACACTATCAATACAGAAATACTGGACTAATACAAATGTGATGAAATCCAATGCTACAAAATCTTAATCATGTACTTAGGAACTAATAGCTATAAGCTGAAAACTTAGCAGAACAATGTAGTTTTATCTAACTGATCACAGGATATGAATGAGCTACCAGTGGGGTGAATTAAAATCACCCCACTGGTAACTCATTTACCAAAGAGCTCAACCAAAGATCCATTGGTTGAGGTATTTCTATTAGAGATGAGGGAGCATTAATACCATATTCAAGGCACTCCACAACATGGGTAGTGCTCTCTCTGCCCCCCACCCCCACAGCAGTCTTATCCAAAATTAGATGGACACAGGTTGAAGAAAGATGAATTCAGCTAGAACTGTTACAGAAAAGTGCTACTAGAATGATGAAGGGAATGAAAAACTATCATGAGAAAAGACAAAAATTTTTGGCTTGTTTAGTCTATGAAAAATGAAGGGAACGATGGGATAAGTTAGGGGGCAAATAATGAGGAGGAGAACAACTTTTTCAGCTAGAGGATAATGTTGGTATGGATGGATATAAACTACCCATGAGTAACTTTCAACTAGAAATTAACTATTAGCACAATCAGGTTCTAAAATGGCCTAGCAATCAGTGAAGAGGGAGCAAAAAACAAAACAGAACAAAATTTATTAGTTTCAAGACGTATCTTGATAAGTTTATGAAAGGGATAAATTATATAATATGGTGCCTGTGATGACAAGTGACTGGGCTTGATAATCCAAGAGGTCCATTCCACTCCCATACTATCCATCCCTACCATCCAGTGTTATTCAGAGGTAAAGTATAATACAAGGTGAATAAAGTTTTTATAAAGAATCAGTGGCTGTATCTCTTAAGACAATGGTTGGCAACCCAGGTGACTTCCATGGCATCATTGTTAGGGGGTTCTGCTTCTGCCCATGCTGGGGTCAGGCAGTTGAGAGCTTTCCCAGGGCCAGATCCAGTGGCTCTGAGAGCTGTATGTTGCCAACCCCAGCCTTAAGGCATCGAACATTTTCCTATATACAATCATAAATAACACCATACAAATAAGTACAACTACTGTTAGCATCATTATTTGGTTTTACTGGTCTGAATTGGGCTTATGGCCTATAACAATGGATCTCTACAATTATATTCTTTGTATAGATCTATTTGATAGTATTATATCCATATCCTATGGTACTAAATTATTATTAAAAAGATCTAGTCTTTTGAGGCCTCCTTTTGCCTTTCTTTGAGCCCTATTCAAAGAAAGGCAATTTAAATTACAGTTCTCATAACAAACTTTCTCTAGAGGAAGGCTCATGAATATAGAATTAGCCATTCCCTGAAATCTATAATTTTGGTATTTCCCCCTGAAAAGCTCATTTATGCAGTTCCAGAAAGTATTATAAATATGGTTAAGCTACATGAGTCACTTTTGAAAATCATTGTAAGAATCCCTAAATAGTTTAGGTTACGAAAAGATCTGTATCTGAGCAATAATTTAATGCATTTTACTGACACAAATGATTAAGTGGAACAGATCTCAAATGCATCAAGTGAATATACTTTGATTCTGGGGTTATCCTCCAGTGATATCTATAGAGCAAGGTAGAAAAAAGTAAGTAATGCCAACAAATTTATCATCATATCTGCCTAACTTGAATTAGTGATGAATTACTAATGAGTATGTATAGTAACTCAAGCCAAAGTTTCTAAGAACAAAAGGATATAAAAAGAATTGTTTAGGTTTTCATTTGTGGATGCTTTAAAATAAATTTACAGTGACAGTGTTGTAGCCAAATTATATACGTTGTTAATTCCATTACAAAATGCATTGTTATTAAAGTTTTCTTTACAAATTACTTTACAAGAACATTTGATGTTTCCCATGTATCAAATTTATTTTCTACATCACCATTATGTAGTTTGTTGTATAAAATCTATTTAAGTAAAAATATGCACAGTGCACCAAGAGATTAAAATGATTAAATAATTATATAACAAACGTGTTCAAATATTGAGGTTAGGACTCTGGTACAAGCAGCCTGTTATTTTATATTCCCATGTGAACATTCTTTGTAGTTTTTGTCTTGCTTTGTAGCATGGGGCTTCCTTTGTATCACGGGTCCTGTCCCTTGGAAACTTTTGAGCATATTTGATCCAACTACTCCCCTGTCTTCCATGCTTTTACATCCATCAGGTTATAGGGCATTTTTGGTGTTTCTGGTATTGTGCCTGCAATTGTGTAACAGTTTGAATTGATTTTGTAGAGTTCCTAGATGCAGAGGGTAGGGCTGAAAAGGAATAGGAAGACGGGAAGTTGCCAGAAAGGTGCATTGCCCAAAAGGTAATGGACCTACACTCTTGCCCATGATGACCATCCAAGCAGTGAACAGAGGATGTTCAGTGGAGGAGAGCTTATGCAAGATGGGCTCTAATTATATTCATCCAGCTTCAGACCTTGCAGCCACAAATATCAAGACATGAGTAGCTGTTTGTCAGGTAGGCAATGATAGAATCTATTCTGAAATCACAACAAGAGCAACCAAAGCTACACAATCAGAAATAATGCCACTTCCAATTCTACATTTTTCCTAAGAAAAAAGAGAAGTGTCACTAGGAGAACGCATATTGCCCTAAAAATCCAGGAGTTTTAAGTGTTAAGAGTTCACTATACTTTTTTGAAAATCAGGGGTTTGATAATAAAAGGGGGGAACAGGCCCAGATAAATCAGGTGGATATTTCAATGTCTTTCTAGAGATTGCCCATGGCCAGACACACTGCCATGTATGGATGGCTATTAGGGCTGTGGAAAACTTTGGATGCTGATTCGATTCAGAGGAGATTTGATCTGATTTGGCGGCCAAATCTCCAAATCTGAATTCAATAGGGAGAGCAATAAAAAGGTCCAAATTGATTCAAAGCTCTCCAAATCAATTCAGAAAACATTCAGAGAGCTTTAGAGATTCAGGCAGTCCCCACTTGCCACTGCAGGGAGTTGGACCCAGACTATGTGCTGGTAAGTAGGGGGTGCGGGGTTGGGCTGGAGGAGAGGGGAAGGGACCATGGGGAGATCCCTAGCAGGCCCCATCCCCTGCATGTTCTCCCAGCCCCCGTGAGTGTCCCTGACCCCTGCCCGCCCTCCCAGCCCTGTCAATGGCTGCCCCACCTGGCCCCAGCTCCCAGATCTTAAAAAAAAAAATTTAAAAAGCCCTGCAATCACCAGCTCCTGTGGTGGGGGCCAATCCCCACTGCCCCCCATTGGCCTGTGCTTCATGGGGGGGCTCTGCTATAAGCCCCCATTCCCCGCCCACTCTCTAAGCCCTGTCAGTAGCTGCCTGGCCTGGCCCCAGCTCCCAGTTCTTTAAAAAAAATTTTTAAAGCCCTGCACTCACTGGCTTCTGGGGGCTTATTGCAGAGTCCCCCACACAGCATGAGGCAGTGGGGATCTCTTCCCCCTCCCCTTATGCTGCTAGGCAGGAGCTGATGAGTGCAGGGCTTTTTTTGTTTGTTTTTTTAAGTGGCGAGACAATGGGGCTGGGTGGGGCAGCCATTGATGGGTCTGAGAGAGTGGGTGGAGTATGGGGCCTGTTCTATTTGGAGATTTGGCCAATTCGGTGACGGCCATATCTCCGAGTCAGATGCGGCTGAATTGATTTGGGACAGTGATTCGAATCACTGAATCGAATCGCTGTCTCCCAAATCAGCCAAATCTGAATCCAAAGTGAATACTAGCCACTTTGCACAGTCCTAATGGCCATCTGTATTCCAGCCCCAATCAGACAGGCCAGCCGGACACACAATGGAAGCTCTCAGCTTTATAACCTTACACTTTTGGGCTGCTAATAGGCTGGCTCTCCTTGTACACTCAGGGCTGGATGGTAATGGCCAGGGTTGCCTTGGAATTGCCAGGTACATCCATGCTTCTACCAGTGCTGCTCACAAAGCATTGTATTTACCTGAATCCAAGATGAGATTTTTTTCCCCCATTCAGCAAGAGAGAAAAAGGCTTCTCATTTTTTATTCACGGTCAAGCTGGGGGAGAAGAGAGGAGGTGTGCAGATGACTGCTGCTGTTCCAACTCCAGCCCCAGCCCCAGCCCAGGCTCCCGGTTGGAGTTACAGCCACAGCCCCGCTGCTGCCCCCTGCCTGCTCCCCACTGCCACTTTTCCCCTCCTGCCATCTCTTTCCAGAGGTCCGAGTCATGCTATGCTGGCCAATCATGCCAGTCTCATATTATGCCTACTTTGTTGGCACTGATACATATCGGAGTTACCTATTCCCTGAAAACCTCTCACCTCCATGGTGGCAAATGCTACTCAAAAGATGTTCCACTCTCTGAAGCATATGGGCATCCTACTAAAAGTAGCTAGGGCCTCTTGAGGTGTTTTTGGTTTTTTGTCTAGAAATGCAGTTCCTGCTACCTCTTCTTAAGGGCTCTTGTTTTCCTTCCTTACCCTGCCACTGCATTCAGAGTGGTCTGGAATTCCTCCAACAAACAGACAACTTGTTAAATCTTTATATCTAGTGTACACTGCCCTGTCCAGATGGTTCCTCATAAATGAGTCTGGATCATGTGGAGAGTAAAGCCAGGCTGGTAGTTGGTTCAGTTTGCCCTGTATTTACACAATTGCAATCTTCTGGATTACCAACAGTGTGGAACACAGACACAGCTTTGTAAATATTCTTTGAGTTAGCTGTATAGCAGTGACATCATTGAGTCACATGGCTGAGCTTACGCATCCAACAATTCCAGCACCAGATGTGGTATAGTTGGACATACAGCACTGCCCTATACCTGGCAAAATAGGACTGTCTCAGGTATTGGTGTGCAAAGGATGCCACTGACATAGATTCTGATTCTGTGTTTAACTTTCTGGACTGTGGTCAGCTGTGGCATAGTGACTTGTGTTTGGCTTGATGCCTAGAATAGAAACCTGGCTGTCATTCTAAGAAGAAGGATGTTTGAGTCTGATACAAGAAACTTCCCCATCTTAACTTGTAAATTTTATTGCTTGTGAATCCATCATTCACATCATTGACTTATTGGCAGTCTTGAAGTTAAGAACTGAGTGGCTTTTACATTTTCCTCTATGCTACTGTGGCCTTTCTTATCTTGTCTTTATGATTTTTACAAGGTACTGGTGCTAGGTCCCTAGAGTCTAGTATGTGGGGGAAGGTATGCCCTTGGTTCCAGTGTTGCTTGTACGTTTTTGCATTACAGAGTCATGGGGGAAACTGCGTAAACAGCTCTAGGGAGAAGAGTAGGTTCTTTACATCATGCTCCACTTGCTTGAAAATCCCTTCTTAGGGACCTGGAATAGATAGCCAGATGGCATTGTTTGGAAAGCCTTAATTTGAGAAAACTCATTACAGCACAATCATGCAGGAAAGGCCTCTTGGAACAGATGACCCAGAACCCTGAAGAAGGAGTATGTGCTTCTATTTGGAAAGAGGAAAAGTCAGAAAAGAATCAGTTTGTATAACATACGTTCCTAATTGAATCAAAAGATAAGGTTATTTAAGATGCAATATGCATGGTTGGAAACCAAAGTGGTATAATTGAAGTAATGCTGAACTCGTTGGGTGCATCTACAGGAAATGCGTACTGCAGAATTGTCTAATTAGCTCCACAGTAAAACATCACCATGTACACAAAAGGTGCCATTAGGCCGGAGTAAATTAATTAACTCTGATTAATTAACTCTGCCAAACACAAATACTATTCTATGACAAAATTATTTACTGTGCCACAGTGCATGTATAGACAGTGACTGGGGCTGGCTGGGGTACAAAGGTACTACAGTGCAGGGCTGCCTGGCTCCACATTGTAACACTTTCAGTCTCCAGCCAGCCCCTCTGCAGCATGTTGAGCCATGGTGGAGCAGCTCCAGGCTGGCAGGCTGGCCCCCAGGACCCTCTGCCAGCAAGGGTTGCACTGCCCTGGATCAAAGTGCTGTGGTCCCAGGTGCACATAAAGATGCTGCACCTGGGAACAATAAAATCCAGTGCAAAGTACACTGGAGTTTATTAATGCTCATTAATGAAACATGTATATGTGCCTCTTGTGAATAAGCATGACCACAGAACAGAGGACCAGACACAGTTTCACTGCACCCAAACACAATTTCACTGTATTTCATCTGTACTTATTGTCCTTACTTGATATTAGTTATTCTAATCCTGTAATCAAATGTAATAATATACTACACTAAAATTCTCCTAAAGCTGCTTAATTAATAAGCTTGCAAGTTAGGTATGAACTGCATCTTTTACTTCACCATAAGTCCCAGAAGCTTTGGAGTACAGAATAGCATCTATGAACTGCAGTAAGACATTCCTACATTTGAGAGATGAAAAGTAAGTGGACTGATTCATGCACTTTTCATAGTTTTAAAGTAAGACTTCAGCAGCCAAGTTTAGAGTGATGCCTTGGTAACCTGGAATTCCTACAGTGCCTTTAAAGAGCACTTAGCATATTCAATAGATGTCACCTCCTCCTGGGGGTAGAGTTCTTGTAATAAGAGAGTAGTGAGAGATGCCCCGGCTTCATGGATGTGCCAATGGTAACAATTAGGTAAGAATTTCTTGACAATTTTGTGACAAAAGTTACTTAAATTCAGAAAGAACAAAATTTCATGTCAACACAAAGTGAAACAGAGGTAGGACCACTAACTTGATTAGTGGGAGGCCTTGATTCAAGTTTCTTCTTTGTGCCAAACAGAGAATGATTTAACTTGAACTATGTCTGTGTTCCACACTGTTCGTAATCCAGAGTCCCTTGGACTTGAACTTTGGATTTCCACCCTCCAAGGGACATCTTTGCCACTAAGATATAGAGCTTCCTGATCTGGGGTTCCCCAAATTTCTGTGGGTGGAATTGTTTGTACCTTGTATTGACTACCGAAAAATTGAATTAAATGACCCAGAATGTAGGATAGCTAGCAGTTAAGGCACTCATCATGAAGGGCAGGACAGGAGTTAAATCAAAATGGAGCAGCATCAGTGAGGAAAGTATACCATTCTATAATACCTTATCAGCCAATAGCTAAGAGTCCTCTCAAAGGAGATCAAGGGTGAAACCTTCTCAGAAGGAGGATGGAATGGATCATGGTCTTCTGTATCCTGGGTGAGTTCTCTAACCCACTACATTATGGGGCAGAACAGGCATAACCCTGCAAATAAACCTAGCCTTTTTACCCATGTTACTTTTGCAAAAATAGCCCAAATTAGAATATCACATTATAGGTCAAATGGAATGCTTTAGCACAAAATTGTTATTGTTATTATCTGGTTGTTTGTTTCTGTAAGAAGGGACAATAATGAAATTGTTGTGATTTAATTTGATCCTTCTGTTTTCCCAATTTTTGTTTGGCTTCTGAACTAAAAAATTAATTATTCTTAGGGACCTATGTATAGGTATATATAGATATATGTATATCCCTTTAAAATCCAGCTCAGAGGCCCTGGCCCCCCCTCATGGAAAGCTATGGCAAGACTCTCATGGATGGCAACTGGATCATACCAATACTGCTATAAGACATTTCTAATTTTTGGTCAATCCTAAACATCTATAAGCTTTGACAATGGAGAACAATCCTAAATTGTCTGTCCTCATTGAATCTCCATCAGAGAATACAAGTAGTTCAAATTAGGAGTCAGGTTTTTCATCTTTTGTATTGAAGTAAGCATTTTCCCAATCATTTGAGTAGTTACAGAAAATGTACAGATCTTTCCCCATTAAGAGCCTCTGTAAATACCTATGAAGTTAACATTGACATCAAGGGACTTTGAATTAGACTCTTTAGCCTCATTGGATCTGTGGCTGTTTATAACTATGTACTTTTATGTGATCTCTCTGGTTTCATTATGGAGACTGAAAGACAACATTTAGCTCACAAGCATAAGCAATCATTTAGGTGTTGAAGTCTAGGCACATACCTTTGAACATGCTGGCTGCATCCTGCTGGCTGCATCCTTTCTATAGTCTTCAAAACTTAGAAGCATCTTTTATTCCAACTGTACTTGGAAAAGCGGAGTTCTATGGAATTGTGTTTTCTGTTGAGTACTCTCTAAAAGAGATTTGTTAATAATTGTGATAGCATTAGCATATGCCATATTAAACATAAGATATATATTTAAATATTCCCTACTAATAACATTTCTGCTGCATTTACATTGAAATGCCATAATATGGTCTGAAAATGCAAAATGTAAGAAGAGCATATTTTTTTTTCTTATTACATCAGTTTTAGACCCTCTAGCTGTCCCTCAGTTCCTCAGCCATGGAAACTGGAAGATGCCAAAACTTTATCCATGGCCTAGTTCTTGACATGGAAAATAGTGTTTTTACTATTAACTTTACTGTTAACAAATACCATATTTGCTCAAATACCAGATGAGATTCCCCCCATCCCCCCAATGGCCATGGGGGGGAAAAGCCCCTTGTCTTATTATCTTGTACAAGGAAATCTCACTAAATACATTGTTTGTCATCAAACTGCTGCCAAAAGCAGCATGTACCAAGCAACAGAAATCAACTATGAAGTTGATTAAATGCAGCCAAGACTGAGCATGACTATAAAACACATGGCCCGCACTGGGCAAACATGCTGTTGGGAATCTTTTTTGGGGGGTGGGGGGTGGAAGTGGGGTTTGGTCCTTAGAAAAATAAATGGGTAGATGTTCCCTCCACAGTGATCTGGTACTGGGTCTGGAGGTACTGTAATGCCAGGCTGGTACTGGATGGGCCCCTGGCCCTTCAACCCTTCCGGTCCTGGCCCCAGCATGGACCAGTTGGGGGATGTCAAGACAGGTTTGAGTCTATGGCCCCACTCTCTTGCTGGGGTCTACCTTCTAGGCCCTACAAGGGGGTAACCCACCTGGTTGTGGGAGCTGGGGGTTAAAGTGCCCTGACCCACCTTTCACCAGGGTGGTAGTTGGCCTGGCATTTCCTGGGAGCTCCCATGCCACTGAGAGCCCCACTAGGTAACCTACTTCCAGCAGGGTGTAGTTTTAGGTCATGCCCAGGACCAGGAGCCTCCTGACCATCCCCTACAGCTCCTCCCTGACCTCCAGATGATACCAGCAGCCCTGCAGCTAGGCAATGTTGTTGCCTGGCCTCCCAGCAGCAAAATGCCCTGTTTATATGGGCAGCCCTGAATCTAAAATGGCAGCCTTAATCAGACACCTGCTGGCTGCTGGCTTCCATCCTTTAACATGGCAGGCACAAATCCAAGGCAAGCCTCCAGCAATTAGATCCTGCAAGATTATAACAAATTAATACATTGTCCATATATAGAATTTAATTACTGGGGGGCTGTCTTATAATTAGGGTCATCTTTTATTTGAGTAAATATGGTAGTTAGTACTTTCTATTTCTCTGTCAGCTATGCAGTTTTAAGTAAACTATCTTTACACAGCAATACCGTGTTTTCATAGTATTTATATATATATATATATATATATATATTTAGTTATAGTCAGTTCTGAATGGTTGGAAATCAAAAGATAGGCACTTAGGCATTTTTGAAAATTCCACTAAGTGCCTCTTTGCATCTTTATATACTTAATTACCTTTGAAAATCTAGTCCTTCCTAATTAAAACAGCTGAATATACAGGTGAGAGAACACAACTTATAATTAGAGTAAGTAAATCAAAGGTTTTATTACACATTAGCAAAATTATTGATGTTAGAATATGTTAGAAAAAAGGTATAATTAGAAACATAACAGTTGTATCTTCAACTGTGATAAACACTTGTGTTTGAGATAATTTTTTTAATTGTCTCATCGTCAATCCTTGTGACAAGCAGTTACCTAAAATCATGTTGAGAAAACCTCTATAATATACCATTGTGGATATCACCAAAATATTTCAGAACAACTGCATTATTGTGGCAATGCATAGAGAAAAATAAAATTACCCTTTTGCAAGAGATGTTACTTCCAAATGCAATTTACTGTATATACTTTTTCATACATGGATTTGTGTATAAAGCAGTTACTTTAGGTAGCATGGCTACAAATCCTTCTGCAGTCACATTGGGGACATCCAAGCGAGCATGCACGTGTGGTTTGTGGTGCTGCAAACTACATGCACTGTACACGCATGCATTTGCTGTGCTGCTAATTTGCAGTGTGGAGGGTTTTTTGACACCAGAATCTTTTGGTGTAAAAAAAACTGCCAGAAAAGAAGTGGGTGGTACCTATGGCAGCAGCATGCATCTCCTGAAACGGGATCCTGGCAAGCCAAAGCCATGCACCAGCTCCTAGCCATGCTCCACATGCTTGGATCCCTGCCACTGGATTCCCAGGAAGCCCCCAGAACCCCAGGTAAATCTGCTGGGGCCATTTCAGGCGCTAGCCCCAACTTCCCCTACCCCGCCCAGGTCAACTTGCCACACAGCAGAGCACATGTGTAGGCACATTGTCTGGGGAAAAGTAGCAGTGCTCCTTCTATTTGTCCCTGGGGAAACACACATCCCCACTTGTAGGGACATGCCCAATGAGGAGAGTAAAGTTTCAAGAACTTCCACCTCCTTTTCTCTTGACTTATAAAAGAATAATAAAGACTTCTACCCATGCTAATACTCCTATGCTCCTGAACGTCTCCTATGCTCACAACTACTCAAGGAAGGGTTATTCTGGGAGTAAATACAGAGATGTTTAAAAAGTTGCTTCAGAGTTAGTCTATATTCCCTGACCAGTGTTATCATGGCTGTTGGATGTAGGAAGTGTCATTCCCACTCCTAAAGCAAAATGTTTTTGCAGTAGAAAGTTGTTATTTCAAAGGAAAAATAGGATGTATGTTTGGGAGCTGATCTGACATAAGCCCCATGATGCAGAGGGATCTGTACATAGGACTGAAGCAGAGATCTGAGATAGCAGGGGGAATTCAACAGAAAAGGGTTGCCCTCAAGATCCTTGTACTGCATTTGCAGGGGTTGATCAGAAGATTACACCACATCAGCTTCCTTTGATGTATTATTGTGAGTGATACAGGGTTCTTAACAACAGAGGATTGTTGCCTCCCTACACATACACAGTAGAGTTTAGACTTCCTATAGCCTTTTTTTAGGCTGCCCCTTGTCATTTTGTTGTCAGTTTACATCCAAAATGGAAACTTCCATGCCTCATCACTCTACCTGAGATCTTAAGTTGGGAAGTACACAATGAACATTTCAGCAGAAAGCTCTGCTAATCTGCCAAGAAGGCTCACGTAGAATCATTTTCCCAATAGCAAGGAGGAGTACCACCATCACCACAGAGACTCCTAATGAGTTAGCAGAAGTTTTACCATACACACAGAACTAAATTCTGTTTCACCTACTAGATGTCTCATCTGTTGTGTGCTGCTGGCAAAGTCCAGATATACACAACCATTATCAAGGAGACATTCTACTTTGCCAATGTAGATGTGTAGATCTCCCATACTTTTAATGAGTTCAGTTCTACTTCATCCTATGGGAACACACCACTCTTCTATTGATTTCAATAGGCAGTAATTAGATGCCTGCAGAGACAGATCCTAAGTTACCCAGGAGTCATGTAGGTATTCCTTCCAAAAAGGGTCTTTAACCTGTCATAAAATACCTTTATTAGATCAGAATTCTACTATCCTCAACTATATATGAGTACGCAAAGCCATAGTGGAGCCTTCTGAGCATGGTCAGAAGGCAAGCACAAGGCAAGGGTAGCTATGCAAGGGGAAGTAGAATCTATAATTTGTGTAAGTCAAAACTGGTACTTACATAAGTACATAAGTGGCACTTACTGTGCGAAGCTAACATAGGATCTAGCCTATACTATTTGGATATAGTCATTGCAAAAACTCAGAGGTGGAATAGATTCTGTCTCTTCATACCTTATATTGACCTGATATTACTGCTAACCTGGAAAGTGTATAAAATCATAAAAAGTTAGGGTTAGAAGGGACCTCAGGAGGTCATTTAGTTTAACCCCCTTCTCAAAGCAGGACCATACCTAACTAGATGATCCCAGCCAAAGCTTTGTCTAGCCATGTTTTGAAAACTTCCAAGGATGGAACTTCCACTACCTCTATGGGTAACCTGTTCCAGTGTTTCACTACCCACCTAGAGAGAAAATTCTTCCTAATATCTAGCCTGAACTTCCCTTGCTGCAACTTGAGACTACTGCTTCTTGTTCTGTCATCTGCCACCATTGAGAACAGTTTAGCTTTATCCTCCTTGAAACCCCCCTTCAGGTAGCTGAAGGCTACTATTAAGTCCCCTCTCAGTCTCCTCTTCTCTAGACTAAATAAACCCTTTTCCCTCAGCCTCTCCTCATAAGTCATGTCCCCCATCCCCCTCACCATTTTTGTCACCCTCTGCTAAACTCTGTCCAATCCTTTCTGTAGTGAGGGGCCCAAAACTGAACACAGTACTCTAGATGTGTCCTTAGTAGTTCTGAATGGAGGTGAATAATCACTTCTTTCGACCTGCTGGCAACACACCTACTGATGCAGCCCAGTATAACGTTAGCTTTCTTGGGCACATATTCAGCTCATATTCAGCTTATTGTCCACTAAACCCCAGGTGATTTTCTGCAAAGCTGCTGCCCAGTCAGTCAACCCCTGCCTGCATTGATGTATGGGATTGTTCTGTACTAAGTGCAGGACTTTGCACTTGTCCTTGTTGAACCTCATGAGACTTCCTTTGGCCACAATTTATCTAGGTCACTGAATTGTAGACCTACCCTCTAGTGTATCCACTACTCCCCTTGCCCCCCTCCCATCCCCACTTGATGGCATCTGCAAACTTGTGGAAGGTGTGCTGTATGCCATCTTCCAGGTTGTTGATGAAGACATTAAAAAAAACTGTCCCCAGGAGCGACCCCTGGGGCACCCCAATTGATACTGGCTGCCAATTAGACATCAAGCCATTGATGCTCCATCAAGCCATTGATTTCTGACTTTGATGCTGCACCCAGTTTTCTATCCACCTTACAGTCCATTCACCCACCCCATACTTCCTTAGCTTGCCTGTGAGAATGTTGTGGGAGACCATTTCAAAAGCCTGGCTAAAATCAAGATATACAACATCCACCAGTCTTCCCATATCCACAAAGCCAGTCATCTCACGATAGAAGGCAATCAGGTTGGTCAGGGATGACTTGCCCTTGATGAATCCATGCTGAGTGTTCCTAATCATGGTCTTCTCCTCTAAGTGCATAGAAATAGATTGTATAATGTTCTGCTCCGTGATTTTTCCAGGGACTGAGGTGAGGCTGACTCCTCCATAGTTCCCTGGATCCTCCTTTTTCCCTTTCTTAAATATGGGCACTATGTTTGTCCTTTTCAAATCATCCAGTGTTGGCTACAGAGGACCAACTCACAGAATCGTAATAATAGTTTATTGGACAGGATGTGGAGTTACCAATAAAATCATAAATGGAAACTTTGAGTTATGGGTAGTACTGGTCACCTTAGCACCTTAGCACATACACACACACATGCACTCACTCATTCAAACCCATGTAGTATAGTGTATAGTAGCTGCTCTAGTGATTGTG
Organism: Gavialis gangeticus; assembly: GCF_001723915.1. Lineage (NCBI taxonomy): Eukaryota > Metazoa > Chordata > Crocodylia > Gavialidae > Gavialis > Gavialis gangeticus. The sequence goes on along the minus strand of NW_017729024.1, from coordinate 17,262,217 downwards.
AGCACTGGTGTCAGTATATGTACCTGTCCGAGGCCCTGGAGTCTGCTGTGATGGTCAGCTTTTTTCAAGGTGATGTCTTCTCCAGAACGGGGTCACCTGCTTGTCCTTCTGTCTCGGTAGGTCAGGTGCTAGATGAGAGGGTGCCACTGAGGGTCATGCTTCATTGTCTTTCATCCCTTTCTGGCAGACTGGTATGATCCCCCAGCACCATCCTGGCTTCCCAATCTGGAGGTCGCTGCCCCATGTGGGTCTTGAGTAGTATCTGACAGCCGTTAGTCACAGGGGTCTCTGCCTGCTGGTACATGACTTAATGGCTGTATTGTCTGGGGTTACAGAAATAGTCCATAGGGTGAGCGCTCAGTTCCAAGAATCAATTGTTTAGCTTGATTAGCTTAAAATGGAGTTTCTTTGGCTAGGCCATTGTCTACTGACGATCATCATACACTCGCATTCACTCAACAGATTTTATCACTTTACAATTATGATTTCAATGCAGTTTTAACAATGGTCCAGGACGTAACTTCATTCTACAGGGAGTACATTCCTTAAGAGTTTAAAAATATAAAATATAAAATACAAAATGTCATGGTAAATACGAGACAGATGAAATATGAAAATGCACTGTGAGAACTATATAAAAATGCAATATGAAGTAGTGAGGATCAAAGGCTACTGGAGACAGTGAGTGAGTTAGGTTAGCACAGGGTATATTTACAGACTTTGCAGTGGATAGTTTAGTTATTTTGTTTTCTTTAGTGACACAGAACTTAACTGAAATGTAGATGTAGTTTCGAGGTTTCTCTTACAGAAAGCCATTTCAGTTTTCTGGCTTGCAATGAGTATGCTAGGTCTCTGCCAATATTGAGAAGGAGAAGAGATATCCAAAATGGTGGGTGGGGGGGTGGAGTGGGGAGGGGAGGTGAGGCCAGGGCCTGGGTAGCCAAAGGTTCTGTGGGGACCACACC
>NW_017729024.1:17258532-17261164 GCF_001723915.1 Gavialis gangeticus | reverse complement strand
TGGCTCTGCAATCACATCAGCCAACTCCCTCAGCACCCTCATATCATCCAATCTGGCCCCATGGACTTGTACACATTCAGCTTTCCTAAGTAGTCCCAAACCTGTTCTTTCACCATGGTTAGCTGTTTACCTCCTCTGTACCCAAGATCTGAGAGCTGATCTTGCCTGTGAAGACCAAGGAAAAAAGGCATTAAGCACTTCAGCCTTTTCTGCATTCTCTCTCACAAGGTTGGCTCCCCCATTCAGTAAGTGACCCACACTTTCCCTGATCTTCCTCTTGCTACCAACATGCTGGTATGCATCCCTATAATAAATGTACATGGTAGAGGAGCCTGAAAAAAAGATTATATATAAAATATCCATATGAAGGATCACTTTTGATTAAAAATACCAATCTAGACTATGCATGGGAATAGTCAACAAACTAAAATCATCCCACGTGTGACTATGCTGAAGAGTATTAAGTAAATACAGAAGTTTGGAGCATAGGCTTATGTTGTCTTTCCTTAAATGTCAGAGTCAACATTTTAAACTTGACTTAGCACCAAGCTGTAAATCAACGTAGCGCATCAGCAATAAACCTGGACAAAATGAGCTTCATCCAAATTCACAGTAATACCTGCCTCCCACATTAATAGCTAAGTCAGTTTTAGCCTAGGGCCTGGCCATAGCAATGTTGAAAAGATCAGTTAGCCCCATAACTGTCTAGCTGTAATCACACATGTGAAGATGTAGTGATATTAAATTATATTATCATGTTTTAATTGTGTAGCATATTTTGAAAGCCCAAGTTCATTAACGCTCAGGCATCAGGTGTTTAGATGTTTCATTTCCTTATTTTCTTCTCAAGTAAAGGACTCATACTGCCTGTCTGAAATTCTATAGGTAAAAGGAATACCGAGCAAGTACACAACTCCTTTTCCTTCCTTTACATATCTCATCGATGCAATTAGATTGCAAAGTTCAGAGGACTTCCCAGAAATGTATAAAGTAACCATATTATTTTTCTTGTTTTGGGACACATTACCTGTTCCAAGATACTTCCCATTTTAAATATAGAGAATGTCTTTCAAACCAAGCAACTCACTGAAAAAGAAAAAAATCTTTTTCAGTGGAACAATATCATTTGCTAGCTCCACACGAGATGCGTGATAGTTCGTAGATTGCACTGGGAATATTTGGGGTATATCTCTTGCCCTTGTGGCTGCCATGTGAGTTAAAGGACCTGAGCACAATGGAGAATGGCCCTAAATTAATTTAAAAAAGAAAAGGACAGCCATAAATTTTACTAATAATAATACCTTAAAGAAGCATATGGTAGCATAATGAGGGTAGGAGGAGTTAACTGAAAGGAAGAAATCCTAATCTGGGAAGCAGCCAATTAAAAAAGGGGGGGGGTGGAATAAGGGGTGGAGAGGGAATCCAAACACATATTGTTCACCTTCAAAATCATTTACTCGTAATGGCCAGTTCTCCATGTTTAAAAACAGCAATGTGCACAGCAGCTTTTTTAAGAAAAATGTCAGCTGTATTGCTGTCTGTCTGTTGCTTACTTCTTAAGCAGAGCCGTTAAGCAGAGCAATGCAAGTTGCAGTATATCAAAGAACTAAAGGAGACTATGCCATACACAAATAACAGCTAGGAACTGACAGAGATAAAAATTGAAACAATGATTCTCTGAGGCAAATAATTTCAGGCCATGCTGTTTTCTACCCTTATGGATTTCACTTGGCAATTCATTAACAATACATGCTAATTTATCAGGTGCTTGTGCTGCTGATTACAGGCCAAGGTAGGATATTTCTAATATCCAGTTGATTAAAAAAAAGAGAGCCTTCACTGGATAGACACACAGTAGTTCAGAAATACATATTCTATCTTCAAATATGAGGGTCAGTAATAACTGATGTTAGTAAGGTATTTTAAATATTACCCTTGTGAGTCTTAGTCTATTACAATTAACACCCCAAACAAAAATCCAAGGGAAAAAATACTAAACAGTTTTGAATTGTAACTCATTAGATATCTATACAAAACAGAAAACCAAAATACCAGTAGTAGATGTCTAACACAGTTTAACTGATAAGTTGACACTGACTGAGACAGCCAAAAAATCTAATATATGAGTTCACAGTGACTTTCAGAGTTTAATGGTATATCATGTCATAGCTCAGACACTATTAAGGAAGTAAAGTAGAAGTTTCTATATTAGGGAATCAGAGTTGAATTGAGTTGGCTCATGGCAGCTTGGCAAGCTAACACTTTTCTCTGGTGGCTGCACCTTTTGCTCTGAAATCTAAGCTTTCTATTAAAAATAAAATTAAGACTCTAGCCCTACGCTTACAAAGAAATCCTATGGAATGGGAATCAGATGTAAACCCTTGCTGCAATAACCCCTTGAGACCTTGTGTAGCCTGAAACCTGAACTCTAAGAGAACTATGTAAGTAAGGTTTGACACTGCAAGTGAACCACAACAATGCAAATAGTAACATTGTAACTGTTTCATTGCTGGTCAAAGTATATAAGAAATAATAGGGACATGGCATATTATTTAGGTGCCATGGTTGCACATGAGCAGAAAAGGGATTGAGTGGCCACCAGTGAACCTTATGGGTAGAAAGGTAGTAAATT
>NW_017729024.1:17247264-17253532 GCF_001723915.1 Gavialis gangeticus | reverse complement strand
TGCCATGGTTGCACATGAGCAGAAAAGGGATTGAGTGGCCACCAGTGAACCTTATGGGTAGAAAGGTAGTAAATTAGACTGCACAGTCTGATGTTCTCCATGCTGCAAAGGCAGAGTGCACTGCCCAAGTATGCGCTGCTCTGGGGATTTTTTTCTGTGGGTTTTTTGATCCCTGGATATCCGGGGTAAAAAAAAAATGCAGGAACAAAAAAATTAGAGTAGCACACAATCACGGCACACATTGCTGAAAAGCAGAGACAGGCCACCTGGAGCCACACAGTGGCTGCTGGCCAGGCTCCACTGAGCAGGATTGCCACAGCTGCAGCCCTGGGAGGCCCCCAGGTAAGGCTTTTGGGGCTAGCACACTACGGGCCCCAGCCTCCCCTACTGCCCCCAGGGTAGCTTGCCACATGCCAAAACATGCTTAGCATAGGGGTTCCCCACGGACAAGTAACTGCAGTGCAAGTTGTGCCACTCCTACTTGTTCCTGGGAAACCAAATGTACACGCCTGTCTGGACATGCCCTAGGTGTCCAGATTTGTTTATCTACATGATGATTTGGTCATGTAAGTCCCAAAAATGCCAACTTATGCACAGGTTGGCATTCTGTTCCCAGTACAGCATTTTAACCACAAGTCAGGTTATGACACTAACCAGGAATGTGTGAGGCTTTAGGGCCTCTTTCACTTCCTAACCCAACAAGCTAACCCCCTTCTTGGTGAGGAGAGCCCAGAACCTGCAGATACCCAGGTGAGTACTCTAGTCACTCCCCTATTTGGGGGAAAATATAGGAAGTCACCTTCATTCTCATTTTGTTGCTGGAGTCTGAGCACATACCTAGCTGTATTGCTGTGCAGGGCTTGAGTGCAGAAGTAAAATGCCAACCTGTGCATTAGTTGCAGCTTTTGGATCTAGACAACAAGGTAGATGGCTGAATTGGTACATCTAGACTTCCACAAAAAGAATAAATGCCACCCTTAAGGATTTCCTGTGGTTCAAGAATTACATAGTAGCTAAGCTGAAGTCTTGAGGACTGAAATTTTGAATTTAGCACATCAATTCTTGTATGGATCTTGCCCCGATTATATTCCTCATAATTTCTAAATCATGAAAATATATATATTTTTTTTTCTTTTTAGATTTGTTCCAAACTATATCTGAGAAAAAATATCTTATTTGGCATTATATTGTTGACAATTATGCCATTTACCATGGTAGATAGTCTTTGATACTCTATCTTCTACATCAGCATATCATCAACAGGCATAAATAGTATAAGTTAAGTTTTCCATTTCCCCAGTAGGACAACCTTCATGGAGAACAATGAAGTGTCCTTGACATTTTTTTTTCTTTTTCTGTCTTCTTTGTTTTCAGCGTTACTTGAAGTTTAAGTCATCAGGGAATCATAAGAATGTTAAAACACTTTCCATAGTAGGAAAAAATGCTGATGATTTGTGCAACTCTCCCAATTGTTTAAAATCATTGGGTTAACATAAAAATGCCCTCTGTTTAAATGAGAAAAATGCCATGACTAACTAAGAATGCAGGGCTGGTTGGCTACATCTCTGTAGTGCTTTGTTTTTCTTTGTTCAGCTCACACTTTTTTGTATGTAACATAGAGAAAATAAGGAAATATGATTAGAAGACAAGGAGAGAACCATTAAGCAAGAAAAAAGAAAGAGAGACTTCATGACCTTTAAAAGATGTTTCTACCTCAGATTTTGAACAGAAAATGTTCTCACATTCCCATTCGCAAGGCCTCGGGCATTTCCAATACAGATATTTCTGTATAGTATCCTTTCCTCTGCAAACCAGTAAATGAGAGTTGCAGCAATGTACAAAGTCCCAGTAATTTAACATTTTCTGTAAATGTCAACACAGGGTTATTCAGTTTCTGCGGGTCACAGGGTCTTTTATACACAATCTAGATGAAAACTGCAAAGATTTCACAGGAAACTAACAAGAAAAACAGTCCCAAAGTTGAACTAAGCCTGAGGGAAAGTGTTTTGATACTTATCTACATACCGTACTGTCACTCATTATATTTATCAATAGTTTCTATTCTCTGTAATAACATAATAAAACATCTATAAAGGAGAGAAGATTCAAAGTTGCAATCACTTATCTGACTGCATCATTTAGTCATAATCTGAACATTATGATTATGAGAGAATGGATTAGATGACCCAGAAATTTATTTTCAATCCTGTAATAAATGATTACTGGATCTTTCAGAAATGAAATAAAGTTTGAGAAGACTATTCTGTAGGGAAAACAAACAGGGAAAAAGAGAAAAGAAAACACATCAGCTAGAGCTAAATAAAAGCCCAGTAGACATAAAAGTAAAATTTATAAATATAGTGCCTGTAAGTGTTGTAACACACAGGCATTTGTGTGGAATATAGATTTAGTTGTTCCCACATTAATATCCGTATCTTTTTAAGATTCAGCAAAGTCCTCCATAAAACCTGATCTGTTTGCAAGGAGTGGGTGCTGCCTATGGGTACTGCATGGACAGCTCTGCATTTGGAGAATTAGGAAGCTGGAGACTGGCATGGAGATTTCATGGAAAAAGTGATGCAGCTTGGGGCTGAGGAGCCCTCCCCACTTCTTTCTACCGGAAAACCTCATTTAAACGTACATATAAACATGAAACTCCACAGCAAGTGAGCTTGCTACCAGACACTGGGAACAGCTACATTCAGAACTGTACCTTTGCATGGATGGCCCTATCCTGCACATCTAGGATAAAATAATGCCTGGAAATACTTTGGATTTGTGTGTGATCCTTAAGATCTGTCCCTAAGACAGGTGATAAACGTAGTTCTGTCAATAAAACATTTGGAAGTCCTAACAGAGTTTTCCATCATGAATATTTTACTGAAGGATTATTTGGTGCTGCAAAATTAATCCCTTTGTAAAGGATTCTTAGATATTCATAGAATCAAAGGACTGGAAGGGATCTGAATCATCAAGTTCAGTCCCCTGCCATAGGCAGGAGGTTACTAGGTTCAAACGAGCTCAATGAGGTGCTTATCCAGCCTCCTCTTGAACACCGCCAAGGGGATGTGTTCCAGATTCTAGTTTCCCTTATGGAAAAGAAGTTTTTCCTTATGTCCAGCCTGAATTTTCCCTTAATTGGCTTGTGCCCATTGGTCTTTGTCTTCCCAAAGGATGCCTTCCTGAAGAGTTGCTCCCCTAGATATTGGTGCTTACCCCTGATGTACTTGTATGTGGCTATCAAGTAACCTCTCAGTCTTTGCTTACTCAGACTGAACAGGCCCAGTTCCTGGAGTCTCTTCTCATAGGGCCTATCCTCCAGGCCCCTAATCATGTGGGTGGTCCTTCTCTGTACACTCTCAAGCTTATGCACATTCTTTCTGAAGTATGGTGCCCAGAACTGGACACAGTACTCCAGCTGTGGCTTCACCAATACTAAATAGAGAAGGAGAAGCTCCTCCCTGGATCTGCTGGCAACATATTGGCTGATGCATGCAGAGCTCTGTTTGCCCTGCTGGAGACGTCATTGCACTGTTGGGTCATGTTTGTCTTCTGGACGACTGTAACCCCCACGTCCCATTCTGATGCCAGACAGTGGACCACCACCCATCATGTAGTTATGGTGAAGGTTCTTTCTACCCAGATGAAGAACCTGGCACTTTTCCCTGTTGTATAGACCATACGGAAATGTTCAAGTGTGTTGGGAGCTGACACATTCAGCTGAAGTCAATAGTAGCTGTGACTTTCAGCTTCTTTGAAAACAAAGTTCGTTTTCTTTAGATGCCGAGCTCTAGAGTTACAAACCAGGAAAAAAAATAAAGGATATTTATGAATCAGATTGTTTGGGGATGGAAATCTCAAAGGAGGCAGCTTTTCTATTTGTAAGGATAGGAAAGGAAAACACACTTCAATTTCCCTGAGCTTGTACTATTTAATAATAGCAAAAAGCATGCCTTGTTTTTATTTTCTTTCTAAATTGGAATCATTGTAGTTAAATTTTAAAAGTTCTAAGGGAAATGAGGTGATGCAGTCCCCCTTCATATATGTGAAGCCTAAAGAAAAGAAAATTATCTTTTCTATTCACTGCATAATATCTGGTTTGCTGCTATTTTCTAGTTTCTTCTTTAGCCTCAACTTTTGTTTTAAAACAAAATTGTTTTCAATACTTAATAGATTGGATTTATGGCGTATATGGATTAGATTTGTGATAGATTTGCTTAGTGGGTTTTTTAGGGGGGGTGTAAATTATGGTACTATGTCTTCAAATAGTTGAGATGCTGAGGATGTACCTGCTTCTTGCAATTTTCCTATGCAAAATTTAACCATGTTAAAACCAATTATCAGTCTTTGTCCATTTATTAATGGGTGATGATATGCAAAATTTATTAGTGAGTATTGGTATGAAAATAAAGTATGTTTAGCCAAGAATATGCAAGGGCTTAGATTAAGACCTTAAAAAATACTATATCAGAAATGGAGGTATGAGAATCTCTGGCCACAATGCTACATCCTCAGATAGTTTTGCACTGGGTAGAATAGAGATATAAGTAAGCTCATCTTGTAGTGCATTAGTTAAAAGAGCAGGAATGAATATTGACAGTGTGTTCCCTTCCCAATAGACTTGGACTTGATCAGAGACAATTTTCACTACTGATTTTGCTTTTCCTACCTTACTGAAGCCTTTTTTATTGGTGGTACCCAGACTTTAAAAGCAGTATTGATTTCCTCTCTTCCAAATACTGTCCAGCAAAGTTTCTGTTCCAGCACGTTTCTTTTGTATAACTGCAGTCAAACTGAAGATTGGTAAACTTAGGAATATAATTTTAAAAGTCAGCAGATCCATGGCGTATTTCCATCTCTGGAATATAAATGTGAGAAATTTCAGTTCTAGTCAAAAGAATAAAGAACAGATTTATTGTTTAAAACAGCTATAGGAAAAGGTTGCTTGAGTTGTTCCCTGAATAGAATTTCCATTATGTTCAGTAAGGAGCTGGAGATTAAAGCTTCCCTCCTATAGTGGAAGTACTGGAAAGTAGAAAGATCATCAAGGAATCTATTCCTAAGCATCTAAAGGACAATAAGTTTATAGGGAACAGCCAACTTTGGGCTTGCCAGGGGCAAGTCATACAAAAACAATCTGTCAAGGTGATGGGTTTTGTGGATGAGGGGAGAAAAGTGGATGTGATATCATTTGAATTTTTAGCAAGACTTTTGATACTGTCTCCCATGACAGTTTTGCATTCCAGTCTAAGTCATCCTTACTGTAAGGTGAATGCACGGTCAGATAATCATGCTCAAAGAGTGGTCATCAACAGTTTGGTGTCTAACTGGAAGGAAGTATCTAGAACAGTCCCCCAGGGTCTGTGTTGGCTCTAGGGCTGAGAAAATGAGTGCATACTTAGTAAATCTGCAGATAACATTAAGTGGGGTAGTCAAAACTTTGGAGGATAGGTAAAGGTTAAAATGACATTGGAGAAATGGTTTGGGGAAAAAATTGTATACTATAAGGACAAATGCAAAGTACTGAAATTTGGCTGGAACAATCAACTTGGATAATAGCTAGGGCTAGGATATATACTGAAGACAAAAACTTTGGTTTATAGTGGACTGCAAGCTGCATAAAAAGAGTAGTGTAGTACTGTTGGAATAAAAAGGTAGTAACATGCTGGGATGTATTATTCAGAGTATTGCTATATTCACACAGGTAAGGCCTAACCTAAAGTACTATTTCCAGTTTTGGCAGCACATTTCAAAAACGATGTAGACAAACTGAAAAGAGTCTAAATAAACGCAACAAAAACGTTTAGATATTTAGAAAACATGATGCCCGAGGAAAGGTTGAAAAAAGTAGACTAATTTAGTCTGGAGGAAGAATATTGAGAGGGGGGACTTTGATAATACTTTTCACTGGTTTCAAAAGCTATAAGCTGTTCTCTGTGGCTACAGGATATAGAAAATAGTTATTTAAATTGGTACATGGGTTATTTAGGTTGGATGTTAGGAAGAACTTTCTAACTGAGAGGACCAGAATAGATTACATAGATAGGTTATAGAGCCTCCATCATTGGAAGTTCTCAAGAGCAGGTTAAATAATATCTTGGATGAGATGGTTTAGACAGAAAGGATATTACTTCAACCAATGGATTGGGTGTCCCTTCCAATGATATTTTTCTATGTTTCTATGTCAGCTGATAGCCCTCTGGAAAAAAAAAAAACCCTTAGTTTAATTTTGACTTCAATGAAGTCTGAGAAAAAAATTAATGGGTCT
>NW_017729024.1:17226813-17242264 GCF_001723915.1 Gavialis gangeticus | reverse complement strand
AAACATAGAAAAAAAAAAAACCCTTAGTTTAATTTTGACTTCAATGAAGTCTGAGAAAAAAATTAATGGGTCTAAATCAGGGATGCTCCACCCCCAGAATTGTGTCATTCAACCTGTGGGGCTCCACAGGGGTCTGAAAGTTTGGCAACGGGAGAGTGATGGCACCACTCCCCTGCTACCAAATTTACAGACACATAGGGAGCCCTATGGGCTATGCACAGGATGACACAGGGCCTGATCCTGGCACACGGGATCAGGCGGAGGCATTGTGGGACACCAAGCCCCAATCCCAGCACATGGTGCCCCAGGACCTAATCCTGCAGCACAGGGCCCAATCTTGGCAGGAAGGGCTAGGCACAAGTGTAACAGGGCTCAATCCCAGTGTGCAGGGCCAAACTCAGGCTCATGGTGCCGGACAGAAGCAGAGCAGGACTAGGCAGGGGCAGTGTGAGGCCCCAAGGTACAATTCTGGCACATGGGGCTGACACTGGAATTAAACATTACCTGCAGACAACCTGTATGCCACTCATCCGGCAAAAATATTGACCACCATTGGTCTCAATTATCAAGCTACTCTTGTTTGTAGTTAATAACATCATCATATATCAATTAACTACTTTTTTCTTTTTTAATTTTGTCATGCCATATGTCTATTTTCTTGTACCAAAATACTCTGATTCGGTCTACAAAGGAAAGTTGCTTTTTCTAGGTACATATTCTTCTGTCAATATTTAACACCATTTTTTCTTCCAAAGCAAAGACACTCTTCCATTTATCTACAAGTTATATATGAATTCTCTGAGTAAATGATTTATAGAGCACTGAATTTTAACACTAGTGGATAGAAGTCAATTTTGTAAGTAATTCTGCAGTAAAAAGATGATGGGTCTGTGATATATAAGGCCCCCTCTACACATGAAGATAAATTCATGATGGAATATACCGCACAGTTCACACAGTCACACCTCCTCCCATACTACATGTGCATAGCAGGAGGCGCAATTGTAGGATCTCTCATTTGTTCCCATCATGTCTTTTTGCTAGTGAAGGGGGAGCTCAATTTTGGACTCCCCTTGTACTGCAAGAAGAAGGTTCTTGCAGCTGGGAGCCATGCACACCCCATCTGTGGCAATCTTTCCACCCCAGGCATGCATGAAAACCCTGGGCTCTGGAAATCTCCCCACCCTTTGGGAGTAGGAAACCCCCAGGGCTGAAGGATTGCCTCCACAGTGATCTCCCTACCCTTGGGCTCAGAGAAACCCCTGGGGCCAGAGGACTGCCCCAATCTTCTGACCTCAGAGGTTTCGCACAAGCCAGGCTTGGGGGATCACCCCGGCAGTGATCCCCCAGCCCTAGGGGTTTCCTCACACCCCTGGAACCCTAACGACCATGGCAGCCACGGTTCCCATGGTCTGGGAGTTTCACATCCCCCTGAGCCCTAGGGTTTGAGGGAGTGGTGATCCCCATGGTACAGGGATTTTTTGCTGGGCATGGTGAACCCCTGTAGGTAGGATCCCCATCAGCCGACAGGGCTCCCGGCAGCAGGGGAATCCCTGCTACACATGCAAATTAAAGCTCAGTAGTAACCAGCTATAATGTTAGTACACATTTTCAAGGTCTAACTTTATAGCTTGTTGGAGTTTTTTATTATGATATCTATTTTGCATGTTTAGCTGGTCTAGGTAACTGCACAATTAACCATGCAGTTGTGCAATACCTGTAATATGTAGAGGGGCTTTAGAGTTTATTAAATCTAATGTTACAGGCCTTAGAGCTCAAACAAGAGAAGTAAGATAGCTGTCCTTCTATTGAGATTACATGCACAATGATGGGATTATTGCTGATTCAAAAACACAAATTCAAATTGCTAATTCAGAAAGAGGGTAATCTAGAAGTTCAATAAAACCATATTAACAGTTAGATATGGGCTGAAGTAGTAGCTTCAAGTCTAGCTCCATTACACAAGATGTTAGCAATACTGAATTTTTTTACTTCATTCTTAACATCCTTCTGTGATTTTGAGGCTGGTTTTCTGTTGGCCTATGTGATTTCTGTCACCATGTATGTCTGAAAACTCAGAAGCTTACAGTGTAAGTTGTTTTGCTTTTGGGGGGATTTTTTTTTCAATTTAAAAACATGAATTTGGTAGTTTTATGAATCTCGTGAGAACTTAATTTATTGTCATCTTCATTGAAATATTCTTAGTAGCTCCAATATCAAATGAAGTGGAAAGCATATGACCCAAGTCCTTCACATATGGTGGTCAACTTTTTGCACCCCTGAGGCATGTGCAAATGAGCACAAACATGTAATTTGCAGCACTGCAAACCACACATGCCGCACATGCAGGCATTTGCCGCACTGTTCATTTGCAGCACAGTGGGTTTTTCGACACCAGAAAAACTTGCGTCAGAAAAACCCACACCAGAAAAAAGAGGGGCAGCACACACCGCAGCAGCATATGCCACCCAAAACTGGAGGCTGGTCAGCCAGAACCATACTCCAGCTGCTGATCAGGCTCTGTAAACCTGGACCGCCACTGCTGCAGCCCTGGGAGGCCCACAGGATCCCAGGTAAGGCCCACATTTTCCCCAAAGTAGATTAGGCTGCATGCTAGTTATTTCCTGAAAAATTATTATTATGATACCTCTGTCATTGTCTATGAACGAAAATAATGGAACCTGGAGTCTTTGTGATACTTTGACTTGCTCAATATATTAAGTTACTTCTTAAATAAAACAAGTGTGTATGAGTGTGCCTATTATATTCAAGATAGAAAGACTCTAAATCTTCTCAAGGTAGTTCATGTCCTGTTTTAATTTAGGACAGTGTTTTTCACAGGATAGTGTGAGTATGTGTGTATTATTCAGTGTGGTCATTAGTTTTGTATCTAATAATAGCTGTTTCTTCCAAACCTATAAATACAAGGTCCTGCTATTGTCACACTAATTAGTATTTTTTTTAATTGTGTGTTTTAATGCCTACATTCAAATTAGAGCCTTGTTCTTGACAGCATGACTACAAATCCTAAAGGGCTAGGAGTTATACTAGAAATACTGATCAGAACTATAAAAAATATTATAAGGATATTGAAATTAATACAAAGAACAGATTTCTAGGTCTTTGACCATAATGGAAGCAATACTCAGGTCATGATAATGTGTAAAATAAGTGGAAATGAATGCAACATGATTATTTTTAAGGTAGGAGCATAGGGTTTGATCCTGTAACAGTCTCCCATTGATTTAAACTTAGATTTATTAAAGGCTCAGTTCTAGGCACTTTACATATGTGATTGGTTTCACTGGAAGCTGTTGGACTGATCACTTAGATAATTATACAGCTTGTGTAAGTAAAGATTGAGTGATACAGAATTTAAAACTCATATTTCATGTCTGAAATTCATTTGCCTAATCTTGAATGATTATCAAAGAAAAACAGCTATATCCATCCAATGTTGTACTGGACATCTTTTACTCATCTTTTAGATACATACAACTCATTAATAAAAATAAAATTGCAATCATTATTTTGTCCAGTGGAGGACCCTGTTCTTCACCAGCTTTGTCTATGAATACACAATTTAACACAACCTCTTGCTTCCCACCTATTAGTCAATTATTTACCCATCATAATTTATGGTGTGTCTCATTTAAAGAGGGTGTAAGAATTGACCATGTCCACTGCTTACTAGAAAACCCAGATATATTTAATCTGTTGGCCTCTATTAGCCCATGTAATTTCATTATAAAGGTAAATCCATTTGTCCGAAATGATTAGTTTTTACGATTAGCAGACTCTCCTCTATTAAAATAACTTTTCCAAATTTATCTTTAGAGAGCCATAAATGATATCACTATTTTTCATAATACAAGGAGCAGCTGTTTTATTCAGGAAAACCTCAGAGAGAGGATCAGTACATCTCCATATAACCCAAAAAGCAAAAGGGAGAAGAATCACTCACTGAGCTTCATTGTACAGAGGGGATGAAAAAAACATGGCATAGCCTGCATTCATTTTGGGGGGTTAAAGTAGATTGACCCTGGTGATCCCCTCTAATCCTATGGTTCTATGATTCTATCTCAGGTGCTTTTGGAAATCACAACCATAATCTATTATTTTCCTGCTTGAATTTTGAGGAAATACATTACGGCAATCTTAATGCTTGTTTATCACTTTATGCTTGTATGTGTATGTATACACTTGTAGGAATTTAATATTCTGGCCTCTCAAATAGATGGCATTTTAAACTGGCTGCAAATGTCATTCCCTGGGAGGAGGAGGGTAGGTAAGAAAAATTCTTAATATTAAATAATATGTTAAACACTGAGAAGCTTGTATTTCAGTACATATCTGCCAGTGCTAATATGGTCTCAGCACGATATAAGAATATCCACTTACCTCTTCAATAATGATCTCGGCACCATAAAGGACATTTACTTGCCTCTTCAGTAATGATATAAAGTATGAGTGGATTTTCATCAGTTCTAAATATGATTGCTTCCCACATTTACATTTTTCATCAAAACTGTGTCTTCAGACACAATTAGATTTTTAAGTCACATATTCTTTTTCTCTCTCAGACTGCCTTCATTTCAATTCATACTTTTTCTTTAAAATGTTTATTCTTAGTGATAGGTCAAGGAATATAAAGAGGATATTCTTTAAATCTGGAAATGGGATACAGTGTAAACTCAAATATAGACTTTGTAGAGTGGCTGCAGAGAGTTTGATTCTCCACTGCCTTATAATTTCTTTGCCATTATGTACCACTTACACCCATGCAAAGTGAATGCAAATGCAAAATGTTAGTATTTTGAACTGGAAGTGTTTTATATCCTGTTTCCATAAGAATTAATCTTCACAAAATGTGAAGCAGAAGAAAATCAGCCTTCTTGTATTTTTTAAATACTTAGTTGCAATAAGTGCCAATATTATTGTGCTCATATGAGTAGTCCTGTTAAATCAGTGGGACTACTTTCTTGTTTCTCAATTTTCCCACCTGTGAAATGGGGATAATGATGCGAAACGCTTTTAGAAGAACAAGGAAGAATGGTTATTTTTTGTGTGAATAAAAGAAATAAACATTTATTCTCAGTTCAGTTGAGAATAGCCTGGTAAATATTTTTAGTATTATTTCTATTTCTATTTCTTATAGCACTATAAGCATACATGCTGCCTCAAAATTAAAAATAAATAAATAACCCAGAAGCCCACTGAACAGTTGTCCCTTCTGTCTGTGATGGGAATGGTAGGTGTCCATACTCTAGTAACACAATGGCAAGAGATAGTTTCACTTATCCCCTTTTCCTTAAGTATGTATTCCTCATTACCTTTGGCTAAATTATGTCTAAAATCATAAAGCTATATAGAGACAGCATAATACAAACTATAGAGATAAAAGTGAGATAAATGAACACAGTATAACACTAGCTTTTCAATAAGACCGCATGCAGCATATCAGTAAAACGAATATAAAAAAACCTGTATGACATCTTCAAATTATAGAGGTTTTTGCAACACATTGCCCTTTTTTTTTCTGTTTTTGGGGAAATGAAAAGGTTGCTTTTTCTTGAAAGATATTTTGCCTCATTGCAATACTTTGCCAGTGTGCTCTATGCTAGAGATGGAGAGTGAAATGAAACCTTTAGTACAATCTGTTAGCAATGAACATTACTTCTTGCTGACACCTCAACTAATCACAGTGAAGTCATATGTAACAGGATTAAATCTTTATCCCAATGTATTTGTTTTCATAGAGTTATGGCACTATTCTTTAATGACTAACATGACAATCAAAACTTCTGGCTTACACAATTTTTCTTTTCTTTCATTGGGACCTCTATTAGCATATGCTATTTTTCTTGACTATGAATTTTATTTCTGGTAAGGAGCTGAAGATAATCCTTTCTGACTGTTATCAGCAAGTAATAAGCACTTTCAGAGATGTGCACATGGCATCCATAACAATAAAACTATCACTAATATTATTATGAAGTAGAGGAGAAAACATTGGTATTCTAGATTCAGGGTTTTTATTAAACTGGTTATTTTGAATTTGACATCTAATTCATTCTGACTTTATTTCTTCCCTGGTCTTTAGAAAAGATTGTATCCACTGGAGAACAACTGTAATAATTGGAGAAAAGACTGAAAAATTAATTCTGTCATGCCTGTAGATAGCAACAATACTGACAGAAATGTCATTGGTTTCTTCATTTTGTTTTCTTTTAGTTAAAGCAAACATAAAGTAGGAAAACCTGTCACTTGATTTCAAAATGGGAAAAAGTACATCACTCTTAGCATACTGTCTTCAGTTTCCAAGGCTTGCTATTTAGCATGAAAAGGGAAAATTCCAGCCTATGAGATTTGTAAAGTTACAGTTACAGTCTTTGCACAAGTATTCTGAGAATATGTCTAAAAATCAGTTTTTAAATTAGTTTGAATCAGTTTTTTTCATTTTTTAATTAGTTTCTGCTACCCTAGAAATTAAGACCTTTTATTAAATCAAAACTTTTTGGCTAGGAAAATTAACAGAAACATACAAGGGTATGATATTGATATAGATATCAATATAGATATATTGTAAACCAAAAGGGGATCATGTTTCAAAGTAAATGATTTAAACAGGGACTGTGTCAAATAAATAATATCTATAACTGAGATGGTACAATGTGGTAACTGCAGAATTTTCCATAGCAATTTAGACACATACAAATTTAACTAAAAGTTTGTCTGATCTTTTGGTGTACTATTGTCCTTGATTTTACTTTCATTTAAATATTAAATAATAGTAATGGTGATATCTTTGGGGGATATATAAAAGGAGAGTTGCAAAAGAAAGTCAAGGCAAGAACTATATAGGAGAAGAAGACAAATGCTATGTATGGGTGAGGTCTTGGGGATATAGACTAAAGACAAACAAATCAAGAAGAATATGAAGATGTTATTAGGATGATAGAGCAAATCAAAGAGAAAAACAAAGAACAACTTGAGAAAAGAAGTTTTAATAGCATACCATGAAATCGAGGTGATTCTGGGGCCAAACTAAAGAGAAAAAATACACAGAGAAGGAGATAAAACTTACAAAAAGAAAAAAGATGGTGCCTGTAAAAGGGTAATAGAAGAGGAGAAGAAATAATGCATCTGAGAGGAAAAATATAAGAATAAGAGTACTATGGAGCTATTCAAATATTTAGAAACCAAGATGCTTAGAAGGCTCAGTAATGGTTGAAGAAGTCTGTACTATTTCTGGTTGAAAAGCAATGAGTGCTAATTACACAACCTACTTAAAGGCAAGTGTTCTCCAAACACACAACTCATTAACCTATACACCATCCCATTCAACTAAAGCGATACAACCAAACAACTCCTTTAGGAGATAATAATTTATTTAATATCTTACTGTAATATCCTTATCAGATATTTCACATCTTGAGAAGTGCTGGGGAACAGAGACAGCAGAAAATAAAAATGTCCTGTATTCAAGTCCATTTTTAGCTCAACCTTCATTCACCTTGCCTGATTTTGTGCATTCAGAGAATTATACCCACCCATACAGGCGCACACACCTGTGGATGCAGACACCAATCTATTCATCTAAACTATTCCCAAGCCTTATTCAAACAAGTGTTAAAATTTGTACCAAGAAACACTTCAGGTCAAAGTGCGCATATATGCATTTGTGCATACCTAAGTGGGAGCCATGGGCTAAATATTCAGACCACTAATTACAGTTTGCTTTGCTCTTTAATAACCATTTATACTGACTATACACATGCTGTTCTAGTTATATTTACACGTACATGATACAGATTTTAATTACTCAGTCCATGGGAAGGGAGAATTGGCAACCAAGACTCTAATAATATTACCTTGATTTCAATAAGAAGCAAATTGAAAGGGCGCAAAGCCCATAAAAAAATGAATAAAATGCTCTGTTGTCTTATGCCATTGAGCAAATATGCCAAGCATTTACCAAATTGTTGATGCTACAGGCATATAAAAACATAATTAAAATTATTATAGCACATTGTGCAGGAGAGCAGCACTCGAATGACCCTTAGAAATGATGAACAATAAAATGATTGGCATCATAGTATTATGAATTTACTTAAAAAATGTCGAGACATATGATTATGTTCTTATTTTGATATTTAAATGTAAAACTTGGACTTACATGAAATTTACAAAACTTTGTATTCCTATTCATTTATTTAATTATTGTTGTAGTTTTTGCTTGTTTGTTTTGAATGTGGAATAAGTGATTTGTTTACACATGTTTAGTTGAATATCTGGAGTGACTTAACTGTCTGTCTTCACTGGAATATAAAGACAAAAAATGCAAATTCGAGAAGTTAATTCAGAGCTTACTCCAAACCCCAGTGGAGTGGGAGTCCTTGTATTGATATCATTGGGCTCTGGATTAAGCTAGATGGAAATAAACAGGAAGTAGAGCTTAAATGTTGACTTTTATTTATCAATGCCACTGAAAAAGATTAATTTTGTTCTGGACCTTCAATGGGACCCAAAATCTACATCTAAATTCAACTAGAACTCAGATAGGAGTTTTCCTGAAGGACACAAAAATATGAATTCCCACTGAGGTCAATGAAGTTCAACACTTGACATTACTTAGGTTGCCAATGTACTGAACCATTGACTATCAAGCTGATTGTCTTATTGTCTCCTTGTATCCTCTCTTCTGCCTGTTCCCTTCTGTTCACCCTTGGCTTATATTAAAAAATGTAAGCTCCTTGACAGCATAGACTAAGGGTGCACCACTTGCAGCATGCATGCCCCAAGTTGCATGAGTAGCCTGTGCATAGGGCATGCAGAAGACTGGGGAGGGGACAAATAGCACAGCCACCAATCTGTCAGGAAGTGGAAAGAAGAGCAACAGATTGTGCAGCAGGCACTGGGCAGGCAAAAGAAACCACACCACTTATAGGGTAGAGGAAGGGGATCAGAGTGGCACTTGCGAGGCATGGATACACATGCTTATGATCCAGGCTCATTTTACTCTGGAGTAAACATCTGCAGATTAAGCACTTCTGGGTAGGTGTCTACACATGCAGGTATTGGTCAGCAGGTTTGCTGCTCTTAGCACCAAACTTCCTGCAACTCTGCAATGGGGCCCCTGCTGCCACTGGAGAGAGCTTGAGACTCCCCCTGGGTGCTAGCCCAGGGGCTGGCATGGAGTACTGGTCCAGGAGACAGCTGTCTCCTGGACCTGCAGAGCTGCATGCTGCTGGGGCAAGGACAATATCCTCTTGCCCTGGCAACAGGGAGCACCTGGCCCTGGATCCCAGATCAGGGGCAGGGGACTTGGAAAGAACTGCAGGGGAGGGGCAGGTCCCAGCCCCCTGCCTTGATCTACCAGTGGGGCAGCTAGCAGCCTAGCTTGCTGCTAGATGCCTCACTGGCATATTGGGGCAGGGGGCTGGGACAAGCCCCACACCTCCAGCTCTTTCCAAGCCCCAAGTCTCAATCACCTGATCAGGGCACGGGGCTGGGACCTGGCTGTGACCAGGACAGCTTGTTCCCTGCTCAACTCTGGGGGCCCAGAGCTGTGAGGGGAATAAGCTGGGGGGATTGCTCCCCACTAGTTCCATGAGTGCAGAACTGAGGGGGTGTGGGAGACAGGCTGGTGAGTTTCTTCTTCATCCAGCTCTGTGAGTGCTGAGCTGAGTGGAGAAAAAGCTCCCCAGCCTCCTCCACCCAAGTTCCAAGTTTGTAGAACTGGGATTGGAACAGGCACCCCTGCCCCTGCCAGGAGGGAGCTCTCAGCACCAGCTCCATGACTGTGGAGATAAGGATCTTCTAGCACTGGTCTTGCAGTTGCAGAACCAGTGCTGGGAGATATGAATCTCCCAGCCCTGCTGTTGACTTGACACATGTCAGAGCAATACTCAGGATCTCACTATCACACTGTTAGGCAGGAGGATTTGACACAAACTTATACACACACACACACACTCACACACACACACACTGCACATACAACACTATAGGTTCATGCACACATGCACATACATAAACATGCAAACATACACTTCTGTGGCTGTGTGTTAACACTGGGTGGTGCCCCAGGGTTACTTGGGGTCAGTTGGCCCCAGAGTTACTTGGAGTCACTTGGTGCTTGGGGTTACTTGGGATCACTCAGGGCTGGGGTTACTTGAGGTCACTTTGTGCCCTGGGCTGAGAACCTGGGGGAAGAGCAGATGAGGAAAATTGGGGTCAGAGAGCCAGCTGGCAAGCTGGAGGCAGCTGAGTGGGGGAGAAGCCAGGGCTGAGAGGCAGTGGAGATGGGACCAGAGGCAACAGAGCAGGTGGGGATGGTGCTAGAGGCAGCAGAGAAGGTGGAGGCAGTAGGAAGCAAGCTGTGGGGAGGAAGCCAGGAGGTGGCCAGAGAGCTGGGCCAGGGAGGCAGCAGAGAAAAGGTGAGGTGAGGAGTGGTGGAGGAGAAAGCTGGGTGGCAGCGGGGCAGAGAAGCCTGGAGGACTGGGGGTGAAAACCAGGGGGCAGCAGAGAGGCTGGGGAAAGAAGCCGGGAGTAGGAGCAGCGGCGAGAGGAGAGGCCTGGGAAGAAAGCAGGGAGGAGGTGGAGGCAATGGGAGGCAAGCTGGGGGGAGGAAGCTGGGCGGAGGAAGCTGGGCTGGGGAGCCAGGCGACAATGGGGCAGAGGAGCCGGGATGAGCCGGGGGTGAAAGCCGGGGGCCAGAGCCAGGAGGGACCAGGAACTGGTGGAGACAGGGAAGCAGAGAGGTAGGCTGGGCAGCCGGACTGGGCTCAAGAAGCAGCAGAGTGGTGGAGAAAGGCCAGGAGCTGGGAGGTCTTGGAGGTCAGAAAGCAGAGTGGGGCTGAAGCTGGGAGAGGTAGAGAGCTGGGAGATGAGGGCAGATAAGCAGCAGCCAGCCAAGGGAAAAAGCCTGGAGGCAGAGAGGCAGAGAGCTGAGAGATCAGAAGGCAGATAAGTGGCAGCCAGCTGAGGGAAAAACCAGGAGCTCAGGAGGAGGCAGAGGGCCGGAGGATCAAAGGGCAGATGCTGAGGGAGAAAGCTGGGGATCGAGCTGAGGCTAGGAGAGCCAGCAAGAAAGTTGGAAGGCAAGTTCAGGGGTTAAGTGGAGAGCTGGGAGGCACAGAGAGGGAGTCAGGGGTGACAGAGAGAGGGAGAGATGGGATGAAGTTCAGAGAGCAGAAATTGGAGCAGGGCCAGGAGATTGGTAAGACAAAAACCCATTTCGGGGTTCCAAAATAACAGTTTTATTAAATAGGCAACATACTATAGAGTCCCACAAAGTTATTGGTTCCCACACACGTACACACAAACTCTCCCAGTCACTCAAAAAATGGTAGCAGGAGAAGAAGGGCTGAATGGAGGGATTTCAGGTCAAGAGGTACAGAGACAGAGCTCAGGTCCCTTGCTTGGGGGAAGAAGGTGGGTGATAGCTACCTATCTGGGCTGTGAGTTGATCCTCAATGGCTAGTTGGGGTCTTCTCCAGCAAGGGGTTGTCCAGAGGGGGTCACCGGCAGGGCCTCTGGGTGGATAGGTGGTGTAGCATAGTGCTGGTCCAGATGGAGAGGGCATCCCAAGGAGGCCACACTCTACCACCCCTTTTATAAGGGTTGACAACCTGTGACTCCAATGGGAAGGACATGCCCAGTCAAGGGCCAGTCCTGTTCAGATGAGGTCATGCTGTTTCAGGTGCCCCATTTTGTCTGGTGGGATACAATGGTGTAGGTGCTGGGTTCTATTTTGTTCTTTGTTTCCATGTTGCTGGTTTCTTGGAGGGTCTTTATCTTTCAAATATTGGGTTTTGTCTCTGGTCCTGGGAGTAGGTCTGTGGGTCCAGGGATGATCAATGCAAGGCGGTGGTCCAGTTGTTAAGTTGATGGTCCAGTCATTGAGTTGATGGTCCGATCATTCAGCAGGAGCTATTTTTAGGCCTGCTACCATTATGTTTCAAGCACCCTCATTCACTCTCATTTATCTAGGAACCAATTTACATAGGAAGGGTAGATATGAGTCACAGTTACAACAAAATTATAGTAGGGTAAGTCTGGGCAAGGAAGACAAAATGGAGACTTGACATTATAAGGTGGAAACTTAACATTACAAGATGAACGCTTGACATTAGTTTGGTTAACTTAAAGGAACAGGCCTAAATCATCCAATATCAATATAAAACAGTAAAAAGCAATACAAACATAAGAGGAATACAATATAAAACAGTAAAAAGCAATACAAAAATAACAGAACAATGTTAAATACAATATTAAAAGGGGTTTGTCACAATAATGGCTACAAGAACTTAGTGTATCTATGACTATTTATAACTACTTATAAGGAATAGAGAGGGCAGAGAAAGAGTCAGAAATGTTTGGGGAAGGGAAGGGAATGTATTTTTAAATAAAAAACAAAAAACAAAAAACAAAACCTGGGGGTTTTGCAACACCATTCCCAAATTGCAATCTCAGAGGAAAGAGCTTGGATCTCCCTGCTCCCAGGGTAGGGGATCATAGTTCCCACCTGGGCTCCTGCAGCAGATCCCGCCTCAGCAGCAGGCAGCTTCTGGGTGCAGAGAGCTATCTCCCACCCCCTGGTGGATGGCAGATTTTGCTCCTGGTCAGGCGTCTACACGAGTGCTACTGCACCGTTACTAATCTTGGGTAAATTTGCTACTTGCATTTGCAGGTAACAAATTTCTCAAGATTAGGGAGGTTTGGTGCATAGTAAGTAGGTGCATTTATAGATGCACTTGCTTACTCTGCAGTAAACTATGCTAATATGCAGTTAAGCATCTTGTGTAGATGCATGCAAGGAAGGTGTTGGGCTTATTGGTAGCATGCCTGCCAAAAAGGTTGGCCTATGCTGGCATAAATCATCTTTTGTTCTATATATGTTTAGAATATATTTCTATATTACAGCAGAACAGGATTCTGGCCCACGTTTAGGGTGCCTCCGTGCTCAATAATACAGACAGATAATAAATAAGGACAAACATCCTCCCATGTGATTCTGGTTGCAGGACTGGAATTTTGGGTTTGACTTCCACAGAGCCTTATGCATGTGAATAGTCCCACAAAAAAATATTCAATTGCTTAAAGAAATATCAGTGTGTAAATCTTTTCAGGACTGGGCATTATATTTATAGACTTGAAAAGAAAATGGGATAAACCAAATATTAAATGGATTTTGGAAAACTTATGGGAAAGAGATGGAAGCAGTTGACCAATTCCTTTTAGAGATTTTTTTTTCTACAATAGGTATATGTCCATGTTTGATATCAGCTGTATGTTGCGTCTACAATTACGATTTCATTAAAGGATATAGAAAAAGAGCAGCCAAATTTGTCTTAAAACACACAATATATCTTTGCTAAATTCCAGTTATTTTCATAATTTTAAAATCATATTTATATATGATACAATAGGACAGACTGTTTTAAAGTTATGTTTTTCTATCTCTTCCCTGCCAAATTAGTGAATGGCATGAATGGAAGCATATAGAAAGGTGCCTTAATTTTTTTTCTGTTTATGATTGACATATTTTAAAGATATATATAGGTTAATTGCTTATTATAATTCCAGGAAATATTTTTCTTAACCTGGAATGGCTTGAACTAGTAAGATTCTAAGAATGCTGTTCCTGCTTTAACAATGTTCTTAAGCAAGTGCTTACCTTTTTTTGCCTTAAACTAGACCTCTATTTGACATACCCAGAATAGCCTGGTCTGGCAGGTAGCCTGCTGGTTAGGGGACTCTGTTGGGAGATGATGGGAAATGTAGGTTTGAACATACTTAGGCTCAGGAAATATATTTCCTGGATGAGTGCTCCCATTCCCTGGATGAGTGCTTGCTCTACCCACGCAGCTATGATACAGGTTCATAATCGCTACCTTTTCCCCTATAGAGCATGAGTTCTATTCCTTTCTATCAAGGAATGGTTGTAGGTACCCACCCTCCAAAAAGGATTTTTGTTTGTGAATCATGAGTTAATGAAGGCCCCTTCCAATTGCCTAAGCACCAGAGAAACACAGAATTCAAGACATACCATGTGTTAAAGAGTTTCCTGTCTATGAGTCTTTGTGTTCAGTGTGCTGGTTGCTTTGCACAATATACCAAGGAGTTTACCCCTCCTCATGTATTGCATAAGGAACCTAGGCAGGTAACACATGATTCTGGAATTAAGTTTGTGGAAAGGCACCCAAAATGAGGTATTTTCTGACAAATTCTTTAACTCATTTAGTGGATAAGGCCCTAAGTCTTTTTTTCTTCATCACACTTCAACTTGAATGCATCAGATAGATAAAGCCTCCATATTTTGCCAAATGATAAACACTTTACTTCATGCCCACCTTACAAATGCAAACAGATCATTGCCAGTTTACATATTCCTTGGTACATGCCAACTAGAAACTTTTGCACTTAAATGCTTATGTTGCTTCAATTAAAGTATATGTGCCTATTTTAAAAAATATAGCCAATCTTATTTTGCTGCCCAGATCTGAAAGTTTAGCCAAGTTTGATTTAAAATCCACAAACCCCTAAAAAGTGCACTACTAACAATGAAAATGAGAGTAGGTTAATTTCTTAAGATTTTACCCATTTCGTAATAACCTCAATTGTCAATTTTAACTCTGAATGTCTCTGATTACTGAAGTTTCAATCAGACCATTTTATCATTTAGGTGCTCTTTATTTAGTTAAATAATACGTATTAAATACATGAAGAGCTACATAATCAGAACCTTTCCACATTTAGAATAATTGCAAGATTAAGGTGCAGCCACAATGACAATTCCCTGTGATTATACATTGGGATGTCTCAAGGATAATGCTTAGTACATGGAAGAAGTTTTTCAAATGTATTTGATCCTGAAGGAATAGTATCATCTTGTGTTTACATCTTAACACATCAATAAGAAATAACAGTGCTGATTAATACTTGAATTTGACTGAAAGAAGTCTGTAGTCTCAGTTTGAGAAAAATTACATGTGAAGATTTTTTGTAATTGTTGAGTTTTCTATCATGAAGTTTTAAGACTTTAGAACAGAAAGGTTTTAAAAATTGTGAGAAGCAGCTCTGAAATCTTGCCTATATCAATATTGTTCAGTTAACTCTGTGCAATAGTGAAAAAAGTACATAGGTGACATGTACCAATGTACAGGTCCTGCCTGACCAACCTGATTGCCTTTTATGACCAAGTAACTAAATCCGTGGATGATGGTGTCACCATGGACATAGTCTTTCTGGACTTTAAGAAGGCCTTTGACACTGTCTCTCACCCCACCCTCATCAATAAATTAGGCGACTGTGGCATTGATGCCTGCAGAGTTGGATGGGTAAAATATTGGCTGATGGGGCACACCCAGAGAGCAGTGGTGGATGGGTTGTACTCATACTGGTGAGATGTGAGCAGTGGGGTACCCCAGGGCTTGGTGCTAAG
>NW_017729024.1:17214602-17221813 GCF_001723915.1 Gavialis gangeticus | reverse complement strand
GGTTCAGAGGAGGGCCACCCACTTGGTGAGAGGGCAGCAGGACAGACCCTACAAGGAGAGATTGAGGGACCTGAACCTGTTCAGCCTCAGCAAGAGGAGGCTGATGGGGGACCTGGTGGCTGCCTACAAACTCATCAGGGGAGATCAACAGCAAATAGGTAGAGCACTTTTCTCCCCAGCACCACCTGGGGTGACGAGGAACAATGGTAATAAGCTGATGGAGAATAGGTTTAGGTTAGAGTTCAGAAGACAATATTTTACAGTTAGGGTGGCCAAAATCTGGAACCAACTTCCCAGGGAAGTGGTCCTCGCCTCTACCTTGGGCAGATTCAAAAGGAGGTTGGACAACCACCGGTCTGGGGTCTTGTGAACCCAGAATTCATTCCTGCCTGTGGCAGGAGGTCAGGCTAGATGATCTGTTCAGGTCCCTTCTGACCCTAGCTACTATGAAACTATGACACATATGTTTAAATATAGTGGGTTTTTTAGTTGAGCAAAAGAGAAAATATGCACACACACATTTAATTAAAGCAAATAATTTGATAAATAAAGTAAAATGAACAAATGTAATTGAAATTCCAAAGAGCATGTTCTATCATTGCATATGTTTAGTATTGATATTGACAACTGTTCTTAGTTCTTTCAAAAATCCAAATCCATATTTCCATATTGATAGAGCAACAATGGTGACTTCTCTAAAATTATCAGATTAGAAAGTTGCAGTTTCTGATGAAAAACTCATGTTGAGAACAACTACAAGGCTATGTACATTTGCAAGTACCCTGATCCAGTAAAGCCAGAATGTCAGACTCAAAATGGTTGTTGGGTCAGATCCCCTGGTTTGCAAGTACCCACAGGTCATATTGATATTTTTTCACCAAAATTACTCACTCAGATGAATTTACATTTTGTGACACCCCATCTTTTCCCCCATCAACAGCAGTTTTCAGTAGCATATATCATTTTTTAATGTTACAAATAGGCCTTAAAATATGTGAAAAAAATATTTATTTCTAAAAAATTGTTACTGCTCTTCAAAAGAAAATGAGAACACAAGAGGAGTTAAAAAAGTTATCCATACTAACATCTCACAGACTGCTAGTACTGGTCCTGGTCATGAGGTACCTCTTCACTGCAATCGGGTCCTTGGTGTCTAGTTTCAGGGAATGTGCTGACATCATTTTCTTGTCAGAAGTGGTGACTTGTTCATTGAGGGAGCCATGCAGGTAGGAAGTCCAGATCAGCCCAGCAGGGGTCCTAGTGTGGATTGCTTCTCATTTCTTCTTATAATATGTACTTTCCTCCTATAATATCCTCCGCTGATTCTATTCTCCTATCTACTCCTCTCATTTCTAACTTTCTCTCTCCTCATTACCATTTTCTTGTGTGGTCTTTTTACTATCTGATGCTTTGCCTTGTCATCTCTTATCTTCAATCAGCTTGTCTGTCTTCCTTTTTTGTCTTGTCTGCTCTTATTGTTTTGCTTCATGTCATCTTGTCTTCCCATCTTGTCCTTTTTCTTTCTCATCCTGCCTCTCTTCTTCCAGGGCACCAACAGTGAAAGTGCTGAATTGTGATCACTAGACCATCACAGAGAACCAATGTCCAGGGCAGCAACTCATCATTATTGTCCTTGGTTGCAGATTTCATTCATCACAGGACACATGACTGAGATATGCAGCTGATGACTGATGTGCCTGATTTTTTACTGAGACATACTAATATGAAGTGAACACATGGCAACATAAACAGTGAACTTGAGACGCTGATCCTGATGTCAAAACTTTTGTGTTAGTACCTGAGCTTGCATCCTTGATGCATTGCTTCCCAAAGTTAGTTACACTGTCATACAACAGTTTACACAAGGACCTGTGTTCGTGAGCTTTTGGTTCTTATCTTTGAATATCAACACTGAATTAATTCAGTGTTGTTTATAAGCAGTCCTCATGTCTGTAATGAGGCCAGGCCAGAACCCTGGACCCAGCTGGCCCCAGTTAAACTGGTTGATCAAATGACCCCAGCAAGATAAGCATCCAAACGCAACTTAAATGTGCCCAGAGTAGGTGCTTGCACAATTTCTGGGAAGAGTATATTCCAGACTCTGGCGACTCGGATGGTAAAGAAGTTTTTCTTTATGTCCACTCTAAAATGGTCTTCCAGTAGCTTGTGGCCGTTAGACCTTGTCTTCCCTAGGGGAGCCCGGTGAACAGATGTTCTCCCAGATCCTAATGTGCACCCCATATACACTTAGACATGGCTGCCACCATGTCCCCTCTGAGCCTACCCTTTTCCAAGCTGAAGAGTCCCATGCCGCTCAGCCTCTCATAAGACCTGCTGTCTTGACATTTTGATCATTTGTGTGGTTCTCCTCTGGACTCTCCTCTGGACTCTCTCCTCTGGAATCATTTCATGATTCTGGTACCATTAATATTTTGTATTTTGGCAATTAGATGCCAGTGTTTCAAATGGGGATACAGTATAAAGTTTTAGTCTTCTTGAGGAGCCAAATAATGTTTGTATTCAGCAGACTGTTTGTACTTTCTCAAAAGTATAAAGATGTTTAATCATTTTGTCCTTTGGTTGCTGAGAGGATGGCATTTTCCTAGTCTTCATAGAACTGATCTTAGATATCAATTGCATTGCTCATGCCTGGTGAATAAGCACTGATAACATTAGGATGACAGTTCCCAGAATATGGTTATGTTATGCTTATTATGCTGTTTTCCTTGATAAACATTTATTTGGTATAACTGTGCCAAAAGAAAGACAAGCAAAACTTTAACAATCCTTGTAGCAGCAGGACACTGACTACCACTGTCCTTCTGCTTTACCTGTGACAAGTTAGATGCTATGCCTTGTAGTTGTACAACCAGGTTGAGGGTGTCGTTTTAGTAATGTTAGACAAAAATTTGGACAGGGAGAATCAAGCCACAGGAGGGAGGTTGGACTGGATGATCTCCAGAGGTCCCTTCCAGCCCTAGTTTTCTATGATTTTATTATGAATATTGAAGACTTTCTAAATTGTTCTTAACAAGGAAGTCTGGAGTACTCATGCAGCCTTTCACTGTATAGAATGTTCATCACAGTTCCTTCCAGGACTGATGATCAGCTCCTGACCTTTCTGAGAAAGAGCATATAGTTCAACCTAGTATGAAGACACATCCCAAACTGTAAGAATATAACTAAATTAGTACCACTATACTACTATTGATACAGTACCACTATGCTATGAAATTAGTACCACAATCCTATTACTGATCAACATTGAGGAATAAGCACGTATAAAGAGATCCCAGATATTCACTAGGGAGCTGCCTAGAGCTGGCCAATAGGAAATACTGAGCACAGGTATGCATCTGAAGTTGCACCTTTCCCTATACCTTAGGGACTTTTATCCACTCAAGATCCACAGCCCATAGATCTTTATTCTAAATATAGGTACCTAGCTCAGGATCCTCATTATTGAAGACACAAACAGTGGTGGCATTACCTATGTTTTAAGTAACAGCCTACTGGTTTACATATCTACCCAGGAAGTGGGTAATCTTGATTTTAGGCTTACATGAACTTGAAGGAACTTAAATCTGTATTTCCCACCTTCCATGAAGGTGTCATGAAGTATCAGACTAGGCTGCTGAAAAATTGAAGGTATGAGAATGCAGCACCCCACTTCAAGTTCTGGTTGTAACTGGTTCAACATTCAGAAAAGAATACAAAAATAATGTGATGAAGACAAAAGAATAGGGAGCCTAACTGTAGCTTCATAATTACAGCACAGAGCTGGGTGAAAAGAATTGAGTTCTGATGGCTTCTTCTTTGGAATGCATTTATCTCACCTAGAAACAGCTACAAAACTGAGAGCTAAGAATACAAGCTAAGTCACCCCTCCCAGCTAAGTACCTTAACAGCTACACTATAAATCAGACTCCCTCTTTTTTTATTTCCTTGAAAAGTCCCGCACAAATGAGCTAAATAGTCATGGGGACAAAATACTATCATGGATCAAAAATGGTGAGGACTCCTAAAAATAAGAGAAGAATCATATTTTCTTGATGGTAATAGCAGGGGCCTTAAAGGTCTCTAGGTCCAGTGTTTTTATGTGATTTATTAGTGATCTGGAGAGAGGATTGTGAGGAATATAGTAGCAAATAACTACTACAGATTAAATTAGTTATTTCAATTCAGAGTGTGCCACAAATAGCTTCAATGAGACCTAGCCAAGCTGGAGAAATGGCCATGTTGGCCAATGATGTCTGTCTTTATTAAATATAAACTGTTGCATAGTGAAAGGGAAAATTATGACACTTAATTTCAAGAAAGATATGGACAAACTCAGGAAACTAAAGAAAAACAATAGCATAATCTGAGGCTTTTAAAAAAAGTGACATACAAAGAATGGTGGAAGGATATTAGCATATTTATTCAAATCCAAGACAAAGATTTTTCCTCCCTTAAACACAAGGAAAAAAGCCCCTCATCTTGGATTTGTATACAAAGTGGGTGTGCAGTGGTGGGGAACAATAGGCAACTGCTGCAGCTCTGACTTTGGCTCTGGCCTCAACCTGGGAGATATAGATTTGGCACAGCAACAATAGAGAGCATCTGTGCAACTTATGCCAAACCAAAAAAAAAGGTCACAGGAGGTACCCCTTCTGACAATTACATAATACATTAAATGGTATGAATTTAACTTGGTGGTCAGATGAAGGCAGATCTCATCTTGATTAACAAGAAATGGCAGAAAGAGGGGAATGGCTCAAAGTCAGAACAAAGCAAGAAGCATATACTGGTAGGGGCTACATAGGTTTGATAGGAAAAATCAAATCAAGTTTTAGAAAGATAAAAAGATTCATTTGGTGAGGCTAAAAGATCCAACCATCAAGCAAGAGTTTTATTCTAGTCTGAGGAATGCATTTAACACACTGAGCAGAGCTGTGAGTTTTCTGGTAAATTTTGAATTTTTGCTTTTTTTGAATCTGCTGCAAATTTTAGCAAAGATACTATAAGCACATTTTGTACCTAGTTATATATAGTACAAACTATACATAATATTAGTCCAAAGCCAAAAGACATGATTACCAATGTTCCATTGGGCGGGTCCCCAGTCAAGACACATTTCAAGCTATGTTGACCCCATAGCTAAGCACTGCTAGTGTGTGTGTGTGTGTGTGTGTGTGTGTGCGCGCACGCTCCAAATTCCCATACACCCCAAAAAGGATCCATGTGCTCATTAGCCCTCATTCATGGATGCTTATGGTTTCATATTCAGTCTAGTGGCACACCATGACTTGAAAAAGATTCAGCGCTGAGGAGGACTGCACACAATGGATATTATTATTCAGATGAGCTGCACAAACTCATCTTTATGGCCGGTTCCCATTGGTATGTTTGTCCCATATGGGCCATGTGTTTTATAGCCATATTAAGTGTTGGCTACATATAATCAACTTCAGGGTTAGTTTCCATGACTATTTTTGGCAGCCGCTTAATAATAGACAATATATGTAATGGAGTTTCCTTATATACAAATATAAGATGAGCTGTTTCTCCTATGCTGATTGGTTGGGTCTCATTTTATATTCAAGTAAAAATGGCAATAGCATTTGTCCCATAAAAAACAAGGAAGAAAAACAAAGCATTAGAAAACACCAAAGACAGCATGTTGAAAGCCAGTTAATGAAGCTGGAAAAGCTGCCAGAAAAATAAATTAGGAAATAGTTTACTAGATCCTCCTCTAAAAGACAGAGAAGAGACCAGTCATCTGTACACAATCACACCATTGAAAGACAAGACCAGTAATTTGCTTACCAAATGAAATGCTGCTCCACAGCAGAGCTGGCACCTCCCCTCTGCTCCCTGGTTGGAGCTCTGGCAGGGACTTGTAGGCACAGCAGGGTCTGCTGGCTTCCCCTGCCCCCCTTTCCCCTCCCCTCCGCCCCGCCACCACTCGCTGCTTGAGCAGAGATCCCTTCCTCCTCTCTCCCATAGAATGAGCCATAGCCAGCATGTGGTATGCTAGCTAATACTATGTAAGGCAGATAGGACAGTGTCTGCTTAGGGCTTTTTTGAGCAAATCAACAGCTTGGTTGGTAATGTCCCTGCATTCCTTCCTTTGGAAAAAGCTGCTTAAGAAGAGCTTCAATTCATGAGCAAGGCTTTGTTTTCTCATGGGGTGCTAAATGCTGATAACAGAGCTGATAAATGCTCTGTTATCAAGGACAGAGGGACCCTTCCCTAATCACAGTGTTCTGCCAGGGTATGACCGCACCTCCCTCAGCTCAGCCCTGTGGAAAGTATGGTAGGGCTGCTCTAGTGCCCCCCCAGGTTCTAGACTGAACCATTGCAGGGATTTGCCTGCATTTCTGGAATGAAAAGAAAATGTCTATCCATCTCCAAATCAGTTCAAGATTTACAGGTTAGACTAACCTGAAAAGATTGTATCAATTCAGGCTCAAGTTTTTTGAATGTCAGTCCCTAGCCAAGATGTAGCAATACAGTTAAACCACATGGATAACAAGAATACCCATATACTATGATATAAAAAATGGAAGGGATAGTAAACCACATTCTGAAGAGATTCAGCCAGTCAGTATTACAGATCAACATGAGGGTAGACCATCCTTGACCTGCTTACAGAATGGTTCCAATAACTGTCTTTGTGGTCAATAGGGCTGTGCAAAGCTTTGGTCCCTGATTCGATTTAGTGGAGATTCGGCTTGATTCAGTGGCCAAATCTCTGAATCCGAATCAAATCAGGAGACCCAATCAAATTGGAACTCTTCACATCGATTCAGAGAGATTTGGAAGGTTTGGCAATTCAGATATAGATACATCTTTAAATGTTTTTTCTACATACCTCAGGGTACCAGGTGGCTCATGAATGCTGTGATGGTGGGGTAGATGGAGCATCCCACAGGGGTGCAGGGGAGGCTCCCCAGCATGCTTGGCAGCAGACCTGGAAGTGGACCAGAAACACTTCCCATCCACTTCCAGGTCCACTAGGGAGCGGGTGTGGGCCCCCCCCCGTATCCCCCCCGACTGATGCCTCTTGGGTTTGGCAGGGCACCCAGGGTCCTCCCATGGCTGATCACCAAGCCAGGGAGTCATGGCGGGGGGCGGGGCCTGCACACTCCCCGGAGGACCCAGAAGTGGACAGGACGTACTTCTGGTCCACTTCTGGGGTCTCTGCCAAGCACATGCCCCCCCCCCCC
>NW_017729024.1:17191779-17214422 GCF_001723915.1 Gavialis gangeticus | reverse complement strand
CCCCCCCCCCCCATGCTCCTGTGGGATGCTTCATCTGCCCCAGCATTGCAGCATACACAAGTCATGCCTGGTACCTTGAGGTATGTAGAAAAAACATTTAAAGCTGAGTCTATGGCTGAATAGCTGATCTCTGAACCAGCATTGAATCTTCAGATTTGGAATCAAATCGAATTGCTGTCCTGATTTGTTCCCCGGCATGCCCCTGCACACATACTCTAGACCTCCAAGGGTAACAACAGTGCTGAATCAGACAACTGGAGCCTAGCCAGCAACCAAAGCATACTTTTGTCTAGCCAGGCTCTGTTTCTGCCCCGTACGCTGCATTGTTTTTCTTAGTGGCATTTTCTTTTTCTGACACCAGGGTCTCCCAGTGTTAAAAAAACCTGCCTCTCTACAAATTAGCAGTGCAATGAATGAATGCACATGCATGCTTGTTGGGATGTGCCCCTAGTTTCTATTCCTAGATCTGTCACTGGACCAGGGTAAATCTCTTTCTTCTGCCATGCTTTGACTGGGCTTGAGCTGATCCCAGGTAATGAAGAGGAGCTGGCAGCTAAAAATCTGAAATGCTCCCTTATGCCTGACAGGGCAGCAGCAAAACTGACCGCACTGGCACAGATGTATCCTACTCCCAGGGTGAGGTCCGTGGTGATGGCAATGCTTAGGAGAGCATTAGTGAATAAAAGGAGAGCATTAATGACTTTAATTTCTTCCGCTACTTCCCCTTCCAGAACCAGAAGTATTTTCCCAGACACCTACAGTGGGATTGCACATAAGGGGGATCCTGGTGTGAGGTCTTTCTGGGGCCTTCTTCCTGCTGCAGATAAAGTTTCGGGATCCTTTTCTTTCCCCTCTCTCTCCAAAATGAAGAGCATGTTTTCTGCTTTGGGAGTGCAGTCAGGGGTGTCCTAGGGGAGAGCCTCAAGGCTGCTCCTACGCTCAGTCCCCTGAGCACAAGTCTCCTGACTACAGAGCTGGATGACCCCTGCAGTTCACAGGGCTCTTGGACATCATTCTTCTCCAGTAATGGTCTAGATTGGTACTCCAACACTGGTGAGTAATACTGAGCTTCCTGTTCCTTATCATGAAGGAACATATCTTGTTCCATTGTGTAAAAGACAAGAGAAACCATGCATGCAAGATCATGTTCAAAAGGGTCCACCTGCTTTACGTGTTGAGTGGAGCCCAAGGGAGAGCCAGAAACAATCCTCTCATTTAGCTTTTAGAGCCCACTCCATCCCTAGAGTTACCACATCATGTCACTTGTCTTATGTGAAGAGCAACACAACACAAGCATAGAGATTTTCAAATTGGGGGTACATAGAGAACTTCTAGTGGGCATTTCAGAAGAAAAGTTGGGAAACCAAAATCAGAAAAGGAGAGGAAAAGAAGGTAGATGGCTAAATGAAGAACAGCTCCAAGGTAATTGCATGGACCACTGTGTTTGTAAATATGACTAAACTGGGCTTATCCCTATTTAGTGTTGTCTGACACTATTTTCTGTTCCTTTCTTTCTGTGAAGAGCAATGTAGCTTGTTGTTCTAATATGATTCAAATACATCATCTTACTTCTTTCCAAATACCAATCAGAAATAGCTATAAGATGCTTCTGGCTTTTCTGGACCATTAGCCATTTCGCTTCCTTCATCTAAGAGAGGGCCTGGGCTGTTGCAAGGATTTATTTTGTTCCCAATATTGTTCTTAACTCTACTAGCCATGAAGCTGTAACCTTTTTTCTTCTTAATTTTCTTCCCACTGAATGGCAGAGGTTCTTTGGAGATTTGAGTGTCTGGGCAGGATCCTGCCATTTTATACAGAAAAGTGTGATGGGGACAGAGAGACATGCAGCCATAACATGAGTTATAATTTGACCTTCCTCCCACCTGCCTGCAGGATTCTCTAACCCTTTTTATTGTCCCCCTAGCATTTCTTTAGGGGTCACAATACAATTTATTTTAAGCAGAAGACCATCTGCTATGTGAAGATCATTTAATATGAAGATCATTGGCTGCATCCAATATGGTTGTAGGTCTCTTGGAAGTTGCCTCCTGTGGCCCCATTCATTTGGACAAAAATGTACTAGTTTTTGACAAGTGTCATCTTTTTGTTGCTCATTTCTAATATGTTGAAGTTAGGTAACAGGTGCTGGCATTGCTATTGGCACATATATTTTAATATCATTCCTTAAAGTTATTTCTGTTTTTGTTCATGGTCACCTAACTTGTATTCTGAATAGAATACAGGCAGGTCTGAGTGCTTTCCCTGGTACATAGTTGTATGAGTCATAGCTGGAATCTTTGAATCATGGGAAAAACGGTCATTGAAGGGCTTCAAGCTCAACAGTAACACAATGTAGTCTGCAGACATGGTCTGTGACTAACAGATCACTCTGACAGATGCAGACTATGGACTTAGCACAAGCTTCAATTATGAATAGTATGTCTGTTATCAACAGTCAGTAATCAATATGTTTATATTTAAGCCACAAGCAGTAGCCTGGAAAAAGTAAAATAAGAATCTGTTAATCAAGGCCACTAATATTAAGCTGGGGAAAGTGCTTAATAGTAGTTAAAAATAATAACTCATGTCTTTCTTTTGATAAGAAGAATTGAATTGTATATAATCAGGTAAAATCTTACAGCAGTAGTAATGTGCCTTTGTCAAGTAAATATAATAATGCTGGTTATGTTATGTTTAGAAAAGAAATGAAGGGGGGAGTCTGTGCATTTTATTCAAATACTAGACCATGTAAAATATGGAAACAGCCCCTGCAACAGGAACCAAGACAGCCCTTGCCTGTCTGAGTGCTCCGTCCACTAGAAAGCAGAGTCATGCTCCAGCTTGCCTCTTCTCCCTCTGACTGCATAAATACTTCTTTTTTTTCCTGCAAAGAAGTCCAGCTTGAACTAACTTATAACATATTAAGTTAGGGCACGCTAGTAGGATATGAGATATGGTAGATGTGCGTTTCAGTTTAGACTGAGGACACTGCTGAACCTTGGTCTTCCACTCCCTCATGAGTGCATCAATCTCTAAGCTATTATTATAGGCACCAGTAACAACAATTTATGTGACACTCTTAAGAAGAAAGAGGCTATAACTGCATTTTATGAGTGGTTAGAGCCTGGAACTGGTGGCAGGCTTTGAGCAGATACACAGCGTCAGAGCCCTTACAGCTAGTCTATATTGCGGCACTACGGGGTCCCAAGAAGAAGAAGGTAAGATATACTTTCCTCACATCTGTCTGCATCTGCAGGCATGCTCCAAACTTGGAAGTTTGCCAGTGAGGTCGCTGTGGACATAACCAGCCATTAAGTGTTACTTGCACAGTTTACTATGAATTTCCCATGTGGTGTGAAGGCATGAGCATCTACATAGCTATGGAGCATGCACTGGCTGGTGCAATTCTGGGCAGCTAACAGACTTTCATGACAAGTAGTGAGGTGTCCCCTGAGTTTAGTGTCTCAGTGATCAGATGGAAGTTGAGCAGGGCTTTTTGGGACCAGGAGGTAGGGGCTCAAAACCACCTAAGTTTTACTTTAGGTGCCTCTGTATTTTATTAGCACCTACCCTCAGGTGCTTCTTTGTTACTGCAGTATTACATAAATCATGTAGGGAGAGGGGTCCTATTTTTTTTTAGCCAGTGATTAGTCCTTATTTGGCAATAAGTACTGAAATAAAGTTTGAATGATTTTTTTTTAAGTCATTCAAGTTCTTTCTTGGTTACAGCCTAATTTTCACTGGGTACCTATGAAATGTATACAGAAATATCTATTTCTGCAAATAAGCTGCACTTGTGGAATAAAACCAACCACAGCACTATTAAATTAAATTAAAATTGTATCTGATGAACTCAACTGCAGGCAATGTTCCTTCCTATGCATAATTTCTTACCAGTAGAGAAGCTAAACGTTTGCGTCACATTAGAGAGCCCTGTGTGCATCTAATGAAGTGTCAATTCTTTCAGTAAGAAGCTCTCTTTTTCATATCTCATTTAAGCAGCAGCATGAGATTTTGGTGAAAAAGCTGCCCAGCCCATCACAACAGGAAAGCTTTCATGTTACTTTTTCACTGAAATTTTAACAGTTTTTTCATATTTCTTTCCCAGGTTCCATGTTCACTTCTGGAATGAGAGGTCAGCCTGTCTTTCAGAGAAGCAAAAAATGTAGGTTTCATGCTTGCAACCGGAACACCCCAGGTTATTATTTGTCTGATCAAATAATATGGAGGGTGGCGGCTTATCCATCAGATACTAATATGAAGGCCATCTACAACAGCAAATAAAAAGCTTTCCCAAAGATGTAATTTTGAGAACTTTATATTTAATCTTTTCTTAGAATGTTGAAGGACATTTGGTGAAATGTATTTTCAGATCACTCCTACTAATTAAAAAAAATAGCCATGTGAGGAAACAGCAGGTGGAATAGGTGTCAGTATTTGACTTCATGCATATCTTTAATCACCAACTTATGAAATATTGACTCAGATTGGAAAGTCTATAAAGGAAGGTAATTATATTTCATGAAAGATTTTGATATTTCAAAATGTGTTTCAATTCCAATTCACAATAAACCCTCTGAAATTGCACAATTCTCCATTAAAGTGAAGTGTGAGACAGACCATATGACACATTGTGGAACCCAGAACTATACAGCAGCTCAACCAAAAGACAGCTTTTGAAAGCTACCTGGAGGACAGAGAAATGCCTGCTTTCTAAAGGATATTTGTCAAAATTAAATTGTCTCTACAGACCATTTTGTCCTTCAGAGTTATTTCAACTAGTTGTATTCGTACCTCCACTTTAAAGTTGTTCCTTTCCAATAATTAAGAGAATATTTAGTTGGTTCTAGTTGCTTTTGTCACATTTCACATAAAATGTTCAGGCTAGATCCACAAAGGTACTTAAGCACTGAAAGAATGGAGCAGAAAGCCACCTAATTTTATCCAATTAAGGAACACCAGCAACAGGGACCTGAGCTGTCTTACTCTGCTGTTAACAGATTTTCCCGTCACTTTGGAGTGCATTCATTTATTAGGGGTATGTTTCTGGGGTCTCTGTAGTTCTGTTAATGTGCTACTTGCATTACTTGTGTTTCTATATGGAGCTGTATCTCTCCCTTCTGCAAGTCCTCACCCCCAGTGGAGCTATCTTGCAGGACTCAGTTTCAGCGGGGCTGGGTTCCTCCAACCACCGAATCAGTCAAACACATATATGCACATACACACACAGATTAACAGGGCATGCCTGAGCCAGGCCAGGCTATTCAGCATTGACAGGCTAACACCCTCATATGCCTTGAACTCAGTTCATCAGAGCAACAATACAATGCAGTCAGACACAAGCACACAGGTTAACAGAGCGCACCTGAGTCAGGCTGGGTTATTCAGCATTGACAGGCTGACACCCTCATGTGCCTTGAGCTCAGTTCATCCCTTATTTCAGTAGGACAATAACAAATGAAGTTAACACACATACATACATGCTAACTGAGTACATCTGAGCAGGCTGGGTCCCATCATCAGCACTTTCAGCTGATACCTTCATGCGCCTCAAAACTCAGCACACATCCCAATCTCTTGTCACAATGGTCCTAGTAGTAACTCCCTTGATGAGCAGACCCCACCGTAGTTTTGGGCATTACAGGGATCTTTGGCTGAGGTAAAAGAAGCATTGCTGCAGAGCAAATGGGGAGGTCGAGGGAAAGGAAGAGTAAGTAAGGTTCAGAGAGAGAGTATAGCAACCAGCTTGACCATAAAAGTTATTTGTTGTCAAGTATGATACTAGTAGTAATAGTATATAATACTATAATAGTAGTAATAGTATGATACCAATAGCAATAACTTATGACGACACCAGTAGTAACAGCCATACAAGAGAGACAAATAAAACAGTTACAATATTACATAGCTTCAGTTAGGTATTTGGTGAAGTCTAGCTTAAGTTTGATCAGCAAAAGTCCAGTTTAGAAAGCTGTGCCTGGGGTAAGAAAGGAAAAATTTGGTTTCTGGAGTCAGAGAGAGAGAGAGAGGGAGAGTTGGGATCTCACCACTCAATGAAGCTTGAAGGTTCCCAGGTGTTTGTTGGAGCTTGCAGACAGACAGAGCCCTCAGCACAACCAGTGGCGGGATTCCAGGAAGAAAAGGAGTGGAACTGGTACAGATTTTGCATCCAAGCACCAGGACAGGACAAGGAGTAATGGGCACAAGTTGATGGAGAGGAGGTATAGATTGGACATCCGCAAAAACTACTTCACAGTTAGGGCGGCTAGGAGCTGGAACCAACTTCCAAGGGAAGTGGTGCTGGCCCCTACCCTGGGGGTCTTTAAGAAGAGGCTGGATGCCTACCTGGCTGGACACATTTGAGTCCCGTTTCTCTTTTTGGGGTTTTTTGTTGTTCTCCTGCCCTGGCGGGGGGTCGGGCTAGAAGATCTACTAGGTCCCTTCCGACCCTTAATCTATGAATCTATGAATCTATGACAGAAACTTGAGCTTGGGTAGGGTTTTTTGTAGAGAACAATGGCTCAAGGGAGAACACTAGGTTTGTTTATGGGTAAACAATGGCCTATATGCTGGATAATAGGAACTGATCACTCCTGACTATGGATGGCATTACTCTGAGAAAGCTAACACAGGCAGATGCAGTGTTTTGGGTACCAATAAAGGAGTCATTACTAGAATTGGTCTGATAACTGCTGAGCTGGGTGTGTGTAGACATGTGTTGATTAGCATTTGAAGCAGGGATACCCCATCATGCAGTGCTCCCCTGCTTCTCTGGTCCCAGAGTTCAGTGCAGTCCTTGCCTTGGAATCTCCATTCTCCATCCTGAATGCTACTGAAGCTGCATTCCTGTCCCATCTCCCATGTAAATGAGTTGCCACCTGGTTCCATCTCCAACGTAAATGAGACCGGGGAGTTGATTCACTTCTATCACCCTTGTCTGACGGGCTTTAGATGCGTTTCCCAATGCATCTTCATTGTCTTTTGTAAATCCTTCTAACCAGTTCTTGCCCAGGCAGAGGTGGGGTGAGTCCTTTCTGAGTCAGACAGGTTGGTACTGTGCCAGGGTTCCCCAAGAACACAGAGCTGAGAGATAACACTGCAGTGGAGAGAGAACCCTCTCTTCACAAGAGAGTCACGGAAAAAAACCTGTTTTAAGAAAGGAAGCGAGGAATCTCTTTCATTTAAACCATGGTCAGAGATGAAAATCTAATTTATTTTATCCAGATGTTCTGGGTATAAAACATTCCGTTAGGATGTGCAAGAATCAGGTTAATTTTCCTGCACAGATGACATCACCAAGTGTGTGGCCCCTACCACCAGGCTACAGGCTATTCAAGACTTGAAGTACTAAGTCTCCTCTGATGAAGTTCCATTTTTTTGTAGAATATTTAAAGATTCTTTGGCAGTGCTGGATTATGACATGCTGAGGCTCTAATCTATGTCTATCTCAACAGGCCCCATACAATAAAAATAATCCAGCGTATGTATATTTTTGTCATATTAGAATGAAAATGTCCCTATTTAGAGAGTCATTTTCCCATATTTACTTTATCTCCTGTATTTACCAACTGATTATTATAAAACTTGACATTGACTCAAGTTTTTTCCTTATTTAGAGGCCCCTCTTATTGTGAGGCCCTAAACTGTAGTTTA
The DNA here is from genome assembly GCF_001723915.1 of Gavialis gangeticus. Classification (NCBI taxonomy): domain Eukaryota; kingdom Metazoa; phylum Chordata; order Crocodylia; family Gavialidae; genus Gavialis; species Gavialis gangeticus. Next base: position 17,206,769 of record NW_017729024.1, on the reverse strand, counting down.
AGTAGCTTAAGCCTAAATGTGGCACTGTTCTTTGAGCGAGGAAGATGGTAAGCATAATCATGCCCCTATAGCCTACTCTTAAGGTTCTCATGGCTGAGTAGACCCAAGTTCTAGTTCCTGCTCCAAGAACTCAATGCTTTTTACATGAAACAATTATTGGACAAAATATATAAAGAGTTCTTTGAGAAGACTGGTACCCAGGTCTTCTCCATTTCAAGGTGAGTGGCACAACTGATAGTTGTGTTTATGCTCACAAAATGTTTTTCTGGGACAATGTATCTTCATGTATTTTATGAAAATGTTGATAGTTTTAACAGGGGATATGGAGAGTATTACAACTCAAGGAGTGTTTGAATATTGTGGCAGCAAGAAGCTCCCACAGGCACCACAGTTTTCTGGGGGCAGCCCTGGGCACCCCTGGGTCAGATAAACAGACCCCCCATGTCCCGGTAGATTTACCTGCAGGAGGACAACCAGAGATGGAGCTGGAGCTGTGGCTGTGTGAGCCAGCATTACACCACCTCTTTAAGCAGCTGCTCCTGAGGTGGGGCAGCATCAGGCTAATTGCAGCAGCTCATGCCGCTATGGCAGGAAGTTTAAAAGCCCCACCAGAAGCTGGCACAGGTGAAGGGGAGAGAGAGAGAGGGAGCCAGACAGGCAGCACCAGTGGCTCCAGAGGCGGGCGATAGCAGCCTGGCAAACACTGCTCCGCTACAAAGGCAGGGGGGCACAGTGCCAGGCATCAGGCTGGGGATGGAAAATCCCCAGCCCCCACAATCTCAGAGCTTAGAAGGAGCACCCCTCTCCCTTGGAAGGGAGGGAAGGATGCCAAAACACCAAGGAGTGCAGTCCTTTGGGATCAGGGATTGCAGCTCCAGACACACTGACATCTAGGCAACTGGACAGTTGCCCAAAGCTGATGCCAGACCCCCATAACAAAAGGGGCTTATGGAAATAGGTGGAGCAGCAAGTGGAACATCCAAGCAGTTGGCGAGTGGATGGGGTGTAGGGGAGGTAGAGCCCCAAGGAACACTGGGGCATGGCTGTGAGTACCCCCATCATCGGGTCACCCAGGAAGAGAAACACCACTGAACCCCTCCTTCATCAGGTAACAGCAAGTCAGGGCTGGCGAGTTGGAGGGCACCCCGACCAAAGGAGGTGGTAAGGTACTCACAGCGCCCACTAGAGACACCACAAATATCTTCAGATAAAAGGAGGAAATTGCACCTGAGTCTCCTACATCCTAGGTGAGTGCTCTAAGTACTAAGCCATTGGTTTAAAGGACTACAGACCCCAAATTTTACAAGAAAGCTGTGACCACTGCATTTTGTGTAGATCCTAATCCATGAGGCAATCTCAGGGCAAATCCAAATGAGCGCACACTTACAGTTATGTGGCACCATACACTTCACATGCCAGATATGCAGGCATTTGCTGCACTGCTAATTTGCAGAGCAACAGGTTTTTTTGACCCAGAGTGGAAAAAAAAAAAAACTTCCCAAAAAAGTGGAATGGTGCACATGGTGGCAATATGAGCCATCTGAAATCAGAGCCTGGCCAGCCAGAGCCATGCTCCAGGTGCCAGCCAGACTCTGCACACCTGGATCACTGTCACTGGTACCCCAGGTGGCCCCCAGGACCCCAGGTAAGGGTGTTGGTGTCAGCCCAGGTGCTGGCCCCAGCCTCCCCTACTCTACCTGGAACAACTTGCCATGTACCAAAGTGCACTCACCTGGATGTACCCTCAGAGTGTATCTAGTAGATCAGACCCTCAGCTGATATGGGCATTGGAATATCAAGTTTCTAAATCCTGGCAGCACCTACCCATGTGCTTTACGGTGGAGTTGACTAATTAGCTCTACAGTAAAGCATCAGTGTGGCACTATTAGGCTGGGCTAAACTAATTAAGTCCACTGTAGGATAATTTTGCCTGACACACTTACTATCCTACAGTGGAGTTATTTACCCCACTGCAATTGATGTGTAGACATTGACCAGGGCTGGCTGGGACAAGAAGGTGAAACAGTGCAGGAGATACCCATTGTCTAGCACCACACTAAAGCACCCTCATACCCCAGCCAGCCTTTCTCCAGCATGTTAAGCAAGAGCGAAGCATCTCCAGGCTGTCAGGCTGGCCCCCTGAGCCCCCTGCCAGCTGGGGCTGCACTGCCCCAGATTAATGTGTTGCAGTCCCACACACACATGAAAATACTGCACCTGGAAGCAATAAACTCTAGCACAAACTGCTCCAGAGTTTATAGCATTGCATGAATAGCATGTGTAGATGCACCCCCTGATGGGGAGTAGTTGTGTGTCAAAACACCAAACTTCTCCTTATCTGTGCAAATGAAGTTATTCAAATTGCACTGTCTGAGAATCTGGCCTTTATTCTCCAAGGGAAACACCGCAATAAAGAAAAGTCATAAAGGATTTTTTTCTACAGGCACTCGAATGCCTAAAATCAACAGGGCAACCTTTTACAAGTAATTAGTCACCTTAAAAACAAGTAGCTGATTCCTGAAACAGCCTTTTTTATTATGAATGATCAGTTAAAAATTCAGAATATATGAGGAAGTGAAGCTACATTTTACACAAAACTAGTCAAGCTTTCACTGTGAAAAATACAGTTGATTTAATTCTTTGTAATTTTTGCATATTGTCCATGAATAAATTATCATTTTTACTTTTCTTTTTTTTCATATTTGTTGGGTTAATATTTGGATTTATGTATTTGAGCTAAAACATTTGCTAATAATTGACAGAATACATCTAGGTAATTATTGATTCTTTCGTATTCCTTGCAAGTTCTACTCAATTCAGTCTTGTAATATTATCTGTATACCAAGACTGAAGTAGTCATTATTAACAGATGTGAGGAAAAGTCAGAATTCCCATCTTATAGGATATTCCAATATGTCAACATTTAATTTTACCTTAAATCATAAAGTTAAATATTGATTTTTCTCTTAATAAAAACACAAATCTGGAATAAAACCTGAAAATGACAAAATATAGTATTTCAGTATCTTTAATTAAAACAAAGTATTCTGATATCTCCAAACTGAATTTTTTCCCAGCTTGTTTAATCAACCAAAAATATTTGCTATTAACAAGTTCACTATTAAACTGCCTTTTTCTATGATGGACATCACCTTATAGAAATTATCTAGCACCTCCATTCCATCCTAGGGTGGGGCTCTACTTTGCTCATAAGGCATCTGAAGTCACATGACTCCCACAATACATGACAATTCTCTGCTGAGAAGTGTCTGGTTGGAATCTGACCAGGTTGTTTAATATATAGGAAAAACAGATACCAAATATCCAAGTTGCAATTCCATGAGGCATCAATGCATCATAAAGATATGCATTTGCATGACAGACTGACTCAGAAATGTTTCATGTTAAGTTAAAAAAGCAAAATACTGTGATTCAAGTCAAATCAAGACAAAACAAAATATTTTATTTATGTTTTCCCAATGAAAATTTAGAATCAGAAAATTTCTGGCCAGCTCTGTTTATAATATACATTTTTCTTCACCTAAAAAATGAACTTAATCACATGACAAATTTCATTTCTTGATTGAAAAAATGTAAGTACAGGCCTGAAATTAGCTGCATGTAAACATAAATATAAATAAAACTTTGATTGTATGAATGTTAACAAATAGCAGTAATACAGGGGAGAAAGACTTAAATTTGTCCAAATAAAACAAATATTTCTGATGATTTTAACCACAGTGAAAGTGCTATGAGCTATAACTGTGTAATGAAAGACAGTAGAGATATTAAAATAACTGAAACAATAAGCATTAAATATGCTGCTTTAGGAGATGATAAAATAGTTCTCTCCTTGCTTTGTGTCACATTTATCAAACACCATTTACTCAAGTAATTAGCAGATCTTTTTGAGTTTTTGGGTGGTATACTATTGTCCTCTTGCAAAAGCATTTGGCAATCTATTTTATTTCTCTAAAAGTTGGTGTTCTATTCACGAGTTTGAAAGACAGAAGACATATCCCTTCTTTTCTCCACTCATCCACATCCTTAGCCAAGACCAGGAATCAAGTGCCAGTTTACAATCCTGTTCTTATTCACAACCTAACAGGCAAACAGCAGTGATTTTCCAAGTTAAAATTTTTGAATTTCTAACAAACAGCTCTTCTCTGGCTCTATGGAAAATCTGTTCTGTTTCTTTCATAATAAGCACTGAGTCAACAAGCTAATCAAGCTCCCAGCAGTACAGCTTAGGTTAACATGCACATTTATTTCATATGAAACACACTTTAATTTCCCATTCTTTTAAAAAAAAGTAAGGTCAAGAAACTAAATGCTGAAAACTATACTTGCCTTCATAATTAGTTGATTTTAGAAATGCTTGGATAGAGAAACCTAACAAAAAACTGAATGTTACGTAAAAATATAGCATTGAAGGCAGAAATATTTTCAAGGAGGTTCAATGCTGTCCACAAGAAATTACAAGCATTGAAGTATTAAACATAAAACACAAGAAAATAGGCTTTCTGGAAGGACTTAGTTAGTTGTCACCTTGAGGAAGTTCAGCTAAAGCCTTCTGATTAATATATCTGTAAGGAAGCCAATATACAGGCCTTTGATAAATCTGATTATTACTGTATCAAATAAATGGTTCATTTATCAGCCTTTGTGTACACTGGTTGTGTTCACATGCATGTCTATGGAAGATAATCACAAAGTGCTTGCAACAAAACAAAGTGGTTTCATCTAGCTAGTGTAGTAATTAGAAAAAACTGGAGGAGTGAGATCAAAGGTTCACTTTCTAAGACATGCTGAATGCGCCACAATGGTGGAAAAATAAAAAAGAAAGTTCTGATTAAAGTACACTGTTAAACTGAAATCCTTGTACATAACAAAATGGCATTTCTTCACATCAACTTAGAAAATATTGTATATGTATGTCTGTATTCTCACATATGAATACCTTCTGAATAATCAACAAAACTAAGAGCAGATGTTATATTTTTCAAAGGTTTTATCAGCATTTTGTGCCTTTCTTTCTCAGTATTGAAGCATCCAGAATATTTTTTATGCATTTAAATAGTTCTATAGGGAAGCAATATACTGCAACATTAACAGCTCAAAAGAGCCTTGGATTGCACTCAGGTCTTGCATTTTTGGGCCATGATCCACATCAGTCACCGGTGCTGCTTACTATATGCTATGCACAGTTAAATCTCTTCTGATTGCATCTATTCTGGAATTCTGGAGTGTATATTCTGGGCAACAGAATGTATCTCATCTAAATACATTCTGGGATACACAATAGGTAAATGATGCCTGCTTTTTCTGTGTACTCACTGTGCAATATTTCACCTACCTGCCAGACCTCAGAGAAGAGTGGATAATCAACTTGCTGGGGTCACCTGACCCCAGTCGCCTTTCCTGCCTAGTGCAGGGGGGCTGGACCTGATGACCTTGCAAGGTCCCTTCCAATCCTTCCAATCTATGAATCATAAACAGCAGCTACCACAGTTTGAAAACTATTTCTTCAGGTCCTAATTCCAATAATTGGGATAGACCTAGACAAGATCTTAATCAGTCAGTCCTGAGAATCAGGGATTTTCTGAGACATACCAATAAAAGTAAGTATGAAGAAGAAATTCCAGCAAACCTAACATAGAATAAACACAAGGAAGGAAGCAGTTGAATGTAAACCTAATCGAATCTGGGTCAATATTTAAGTAAACAAAGCAGGTAAGTTATGCTTTAGCAAATGTGAAGAGGGGAAGCAAAGCAATAATGAAGCAAAATGAATCATTAGGAACTGGGCAGCAGCAAGTATCCAGCGTGACTGTGACAGAAGGCCAAGTGACTGCTGAGTCTTACAAACTGAAGTACTTCATAAGAGCTTAATTCTCCATTGGTTAGCACCTCATGCAGTTATTTATATTTGTTCAAAACAGATCGCAAATTCTACCAGTTTTTTCATAGATATTGTAACATACTGTAATATGGTAAAATGAACTACAGCTCTCAGAAGCCTGCAAAGGACTGGAGTAAGGAACTGTAATGTGGCTTCCAGTTCCCAGAAACCTCTGGGGGAATGGGAGAATGAACTGGAGCATGCATTACAACTCCCAGAAGGCTGTAGGAGACAAGGGAAGTGGAAAGATCAACCTCTGGATGCAGAACTTTATGACAAAGACAAAGTCATGTGGTGTGAGAGTAGGAAGCAGCTGGAACTGTGAACTGCAGCAGCAGGTCTCAGCCATGGAGCCTGGACAGACAACAATTAAGTGTTTTGGGACCAGAGACTGCGCTGCAGTCCCTCCAGAGTTGTGGAGGGAGTTTAAGGTTGCTCAAGTGTGTCAGTGTTTCCTCTCTGTTACCTGTTATCTGCTCTTGGGTTGTTTAACCACAGTGATACCATTTATTATCTATTATATATGTGTGTGTGTGTGTGTGTGTGTGTGTGTGTGTGTGTAGACACACAGACACACACACATATATACATATGTATACATACATACAGGGTCTTCATAAAGTCCTTGTGTACTTTTAAACTTTAATAACTTAGGTTGTAGGTATGATAGAAACAATCTGTAAATGGCATTTGAAAGCAAATGTAGTAAAGTTTTAGGACAACTAGAGTACACAATGCTAGACTTCAGCATAACCACCATTTTTTTCTCACAGGTGATATGCACTTCAATTCTGCTAACCATAGGACACAGTTTACCTTCTTGTCTACAGTAGCCATTTTCCGTTTGTCAAGGGATCTGCAATTAGAATAAATTCATTATTACTTATGAAGTCCAGCATTGTGTACTTTAGTTGTCCTAAAACTTTTAAATGCTGTTTACAGATTGTTTCTATCATACCTAAAACCTAAGACATTAAAGTTTAAAAGTGCACAAGGACTTTATTAAGACCCTGTATACATACATATATATACATACATACACACACACACACACACACACATATATATATACACACACACACACACACACACATGCATGCACACACAAACACACACACACACATATATTGTATATATCGGGGGTGGGCAAAATGCAGCCCGGGGGCTGGATGCGGCCCGCCAGGCCATTCTATCTGGCCTGTGAGGCCCCTAAAAAATATAGAAAATTAATATTAATCTGCCCTGGGCTGCCTGTCATGCGGCCCTGGATGGCTTGCTGAAGCTCAGTAAGTGGCACTCTGCCCAAAATAATTGCCTGCCCCGGTATATATATATGCACATATATATACACATACACACACTAGGGTTACCACATGTCCTATCTCCCTCTGTGTGGGTTTTCCAAATATGAGCAAATGTCCTTGCTTTTGCTTTGCTCCACTGGTAGGAGCAGAAACAGAGGCAATTGTAGGCGGGGAGCTGCAGCCAGGTAAGTCTGGGTTTGGGGCCTGGGGCTGGAGTGGGCTATTCATTAGTGTCTTTTATTTCTTTGTGTCTGCACTCACCCTGGGAGCTGTAGGCAGGTAAGTCTGGGTTGAGGGGCTGGGGCTGTGGCAGGGTGGTGGTGCGGGGGTGCCTGCCCCCTCCAGTGGGGGAAGGAGGTGGGGGGCGCCTCTTGAGGGCCATGGCTGGGCTGGCAGCACAGAAGCCCATGATTCTAGGGGTGGAGCAGCCAGGAGATGCTGTGGGGACTAAGGGGGAGGGGGAGATGGGCCATGACCAGGCCTCCTGGCACACCACAGCAGCCCCAGCCCAGGGTAGGGGCTCCCTTCCTCTTCCCTCCAGCCCACACTGGGGCCAAACTCATTCTGACCAATGTGCTCCAGCTCAGGAGAGGGGCAGCTGTGGCCCCTCTGGCAGGGCTGGTGGAGGCAGGGGCTGTGGGTTGGGACTGAGGGGCACCAGCAGGGCTCGGGGGATGGGGGCAGGAGGCTGCTGATCAGAAGTGAGGGGCACCAACAGGGATGGGGGGACTGTGGGTCAGGGTGAGGGGAACCAATATGGCCAAGGGGGGAAGGGTACTGCGGTTTGGGAGTGAGGTGCACTGGCAGGGCTGAGGTCTGTGGGTTGGAAATGAGGGGCAGCAGGCGGGATGGGGAGGGGCTGTGGCTTGGCAGCACAGGGCAACAGAATGGGCAGGGTCAGGGCACCACCATATCACTTCTCCCCACAGTCATATTCCTCTGCCCTCCCTCCCCTCCCATGCGACATGTGCCCTCTATTTTGCAACTGAAAATACGATCACACACACACACACACACACACACACACACTCAGAGTTATATATTAGTATATGTACCATAATGTTTATTTATCTGTGGTTTTCCCAACTTCCTTAACCATTGGCTTATGACCCTAATCCTCACCATTTCCTATATAAAAGTGGAAACCTCACTTGGCAGTTCTCTGTGCCTTTTCCTGGAGTTGTGGGGTTTGGTACAATATTTTGTCTTGTCTAGAAGTTATCACTACTCAGTTTGATATCAACTTACATAATACATTTAAAATATTTAAGGACTGAATAGTGTTCCTATGGGATAGTACGGACAGTATACCCCAGGGAAGAGCTATATAGGTGGTAGCTGGGCAGACATTTTGGGGCCCGAGGGCCCAGTGTTGATTTGGACCTAGAAGCCTGCTAAAAAGAAACCACTGAGAGTCATCTGCAAGGCATGGGCATGACTGTGGGGATGACTGGGGATTATGATTCTAGCCCTGAAGTGACTTAGGCCCTCTTAAAGAGGGGTACACCTGTGGTATGAGAAACAAAGAAATAAAAGCCACTAAGAAATAGGCCACGCCAGTTTTTATAGGCAGTCTCCTCATTAAATATTTAACAGGAAGTCATGACAGGTGAGAGATATGGGGTGGAAGAGATTGGGGAACACAGGCCAGTCTGGCTACTAGCCAGACTCCAAGGAGGGCAAATGACTGAGACTGTCATAATTACATTATAAAGCTGTAATCTAATTTTAGTGGTATTTGAATTTTTCTCTGACATGACAAGCCATCCAGACTCTGAAATCCACGAGACCCTTAGCTGAAATCTATGACACTGCTCTTAGTTCCCTAGTGTTTAAAGCAAGAAGGAGCTATTTGATCACCAAGTTGAATCTCCTTGTATATCACAGGCCATTAAATTTTACCCAAGTACTCCTGTATCAGTCAAATCATTTAGGTTAGATTGAAGTATTGCAGTCATCAGGATACTAAGCTTTTGTGCATCACAGCCTGGGGACAGGAGAGATGAAGGAGCCACAAATAACTGAAGTACTTTCTATGTCAGGAAATCGATTAGGTGATACATGGCTAGATAATTCCAGCAGGTGAATCACACCTGCTGCAGATGAAGGAGAAAACTACCCAAAGGAAGGCCTAAGGAACATTCTTTCCAGACCCCAAATATGACAATCAACTTGACTCTAAATATATAAGGTAGATTCACCAGTCCAAATCACCTCTGTACAATATTCTACACTGCACAATGTCCTGCCTTCCCCTATGGCCAGTCCCTGATGTATGTTGCATTTTTTGCCTTTAACTGAAATATATGACCAATCTTGTATTTGAGGAAACAAATCATGAGATGTAATTATATCATTTTCTTATATGGAAAGGAGCTCGGGCTATCAATATATTGATAACAAAAGAGTTTCCAGTTTGATTCCAGGGCAAATGAAGGTTGGAAATGAACAGGAGATTCATGGATTCACAGACCAAAATCACAGAAGGTACCGCCAAAACACGCATACTGACACACACTCCCACAGCTGTGGATGTGCAGGCTGAAGAATTTCTCCAAGGAAGTAGATGTAAATGTGTCTTTTAGAAAGATATGTAATTTCATTTTAAATACTGTAAGTGATGGCAGATCTATCATCTCTTATGGTAAACCGATCCAATATTTAATTTCCTCAGTGTTAAAATGTTGCATCTTATTTTGAAGTTGAATTTATTAACATTCCCAGGAGAATTCTAGCCTTAGGAGAATGCCCTCCTTGCAATCAGCTGATTGATGGGGCAGTGGGACTATTCTCCTATAGTAGGAATCCTTCCAGTTCCTGCCACAGGAGAATAGCCCCTGCACCTTGCAGTCCTCTGGCCAGAGGAGGATGGAGGGAGGAGAGGGCATTCTGCTGTGGCATCAAGGCTCCCCAAGTCTTGCTGCTGTACCTTGGAAGCTTGTCTCACCCTGCACTGCTCAAGATTGGCCCAGAGTCATGCAGGGTGAGATGGAAACCCATTCAAGGAGGGTTCCCCCAACCCCTGCATATCTGCTGAATGGTTGGGGGTGGGAAGGCACAGGGCAGAATATTTTCAGGGCAGGGACCCCACACAGCTTCCTGACAGCTTGCCTCTGGGCAGGCTGTCAGGGTGCCAGCACTCTCTATCCCTCTCTCTCCTTTGGAGGGAAGACCCAAGTGTCCTTCATAGCCTTGGAGGCAGAGTGGGTGTCCAGTCAAACAGCTGTACATCCAAGGAAAGTGTACAGCTGTTAGAGTTAGTTCAGGAGTTCTCCCTGGAAAAGCCAGTTCTCTTCTGCAAGAAACTTCATGAATGGCTATACATTCTGTTCTTGTGCTGAGTGAAAGGCCCCTTCATCCTTTTAAGAAACACTGCTTTCAAAGACCATTCCCATCCTATGGATACATCCTCTTCCAAAGACAGTTTTCCAGTCTATGTGTACATCCCATATTTATTAGCAAGCGTTTTATTTTGCATTTGGCTGTATTAAAGTATATTGGATTGTAACCATTTAACCAAATGTTGCAGTCCACATCGTTATTTATTATCATACTAGTCTCTGTATCATTTGCAAACTTTATCAGAAAAGATCTTACTCTAGCCTCGTAGATCTCTGGTAAATATTGAATACCACTGGACCAAGGACCATTCTCCTAGACCAGTCAGTCTTCTAGAAATGCACACACTCATGGATGTCTCTCAAACCGCATTTTCTGTTGTGTCAGTTGGTCAGTTTTTAAGCCATTGACTGAATACCCTATTCTATATATACTAAGTTTTATTTTTAAAATCAATATAGTATCTATATTATGTAGTATTAAGTGAAATGTCTCAGAGAAATTAAGTATATTGTATCAATGCATTGTCCTCTCAGACTTGTACTCCTATTAAAATGTGAAAAAGCCCCAAGAAACCAAAAAATCCAATAAAGCCACAATGTGGGGTCCATGAAATTACCTTACCTGGTATTTTTAGCTTCCAATTCTTTGTTGATAGGGTAACTTAATTACAATTTCCATTATTTAGGGACTATCAGGCTAATTTTATATAGTTCCTGAACTTGTCCCTTTAACCCTTTTTCAGACTCAGAATGATATCAGTAGTCCTCCATTTCTTTTGAATTTTTTCCAATTTTCCAAGATTTAAATATATATATATTAGGAGTTCAGAGACTCTGTCATCTAGTTTATTTAATTATTTTGGTCTTAGTTATTTGATTTAAAAATGTTTAATATTTTATAGTTAGATAAGTATAGACTAGATATCATAGATTACAGAGAAAGAAATAATTATATAGATTAGACAGATTAGATAAAAATAGATAATTATAACAGATAATACCTCAATCCTCCTTTGTTACCAATGAAAAAGTTTTACTTCAACCACATCACCTTAGGATATGGGTGTCCTTCTGCTTCATTTCAAAAACACGAATATCTATTGAATATCTCTCATTTCTTTTCTACCTAGTAAGGGATTTGACCAAGGATGTTTTCCTCTCTCATACACTTAAACGTATCTTTTTTTTAACTGTATTTCACATTTTAATATTTCATTAATTCCTTTAGCTTCCTTTATAGTAATTTCCATTTTTTACTTGTAAATTACCATATTTACCCAAAGACAAGATGATCCTGAATGTAAGACAACTCCCCAGTATATAGATTCTACACATGAAAAATGTATACATTTATTATAATTTTCTGTATATAGAATCTAATTATTGGAGGATCATCTTAAATTTGTCCCCCCCATATACTCCAGGTAGTCGGGGGGAGGGGTGATGAGGGGGGCAGGAGCAGGGCAGGTAGTGGGGGAGGCAGTCAGGAAGCATTTGGTAGAGCTGGCAGGGGGCAGTAATGGGGCAGGCAGTGGGGGTGATGGGGACAAGCAGTAGGATGGCAGGTGTTAGAGGGAAGACAGTGTGGAGCAGCTTGTCCCCTGCTGCCTGCCCACCTTGCTGCTGACTGGCTGAGGGGCAACTGTTGGCTGAGAGCCAAGCAGGCCCAGTGTCCCCACCACTTGCTCTTGGATTAGCCAGGAGACAAAAATGATGGTTTTAAATATACTGCAGTTTTTGCCTCCTGCCACTGACTGGCCAAGGGAGCCTAGCAGCCCCACCACCTGCTGTTGATTGGCCTGGAAACAAAAACAATGGCATATTTAAAACTGTTTTTTTCCTCCCAGATGATCATGAGCAAGCAGCAAGTGGTGGGGCCACAGGGGACTCCTCAGCCAATCAGTAGCAGAGGAGTGTGTGGCAAAAAGAGCAAACTTAAAGGAGCCATTGTGCAGCACACTTCTGGTAAGATTAGGGTAGATCTCTACTTATTAGCCAAGAACACATCAATACTACATTACAGAAAGACAGTTCTTTAACCTCTGTTCCTTGTTATTCTTTCAGGTTCTCATGTACTTCCTTGAATTTAAAACTCTGGGACCATTTCATTCCTTTAAAAGTTTTTGTTTTCCCTGTGCCTTAAAAAAAAAAAAAGAAAAAAACAAGAGAATAAGGGAAATGAGACCCTCTGAAAATCATCCCAGCCAGGAGATTAAGTCTGTCAAATTCATATCAATTTGTAACAAAATTGGAAAGTCACTTCGGTAATTTCTAAGAAGCAAAATATTTCCTATAATGCAGTAGTAGTATTTATTGAAATAATGCAAGAGCACTTTTTCTTTGAGGGAATCAAAACATAGCAGATTGCCTAGCAACACAGCAGAAGGGGTCAAATGTGAAAGGTCTCTATTGTGCATAGCAAAAATCTACTAGCAACTGATAGTATCAACAGAAGCAATTAGTTACACTGTAGCGATATGTGTAGGTTCTGAAATGCAATTCTGAAAATCATGAGATATAATATCCCAAAACAAATGAGGTAGAATTGAGATGTACCCCCCAGCCCTCCCCCCCCAAAAAACAACGAAACCTATTCAACTTATTCAATATGGCTGTATGTAAGCTCAGCCATACTGTGCATGGGGGTCTGCTCTAGAAGAGTAGTCTTCTTACATATGTATGTATTTCTGGAAACACACTGAATAGGTATTTTAAAAAATGAAGGGAATACAAAGAAACTATAAAACACAGTATCAAAATTAGGAAAAATTTGGTGCATCTACACATGCAATTAGCATGTAGCAATAAACTCTGGTGCAGTCTGAGGTGGAATTTATTGCTCCTGGGTACAGCATTTACATGCATGCCAGGATTGCAGCATGTCGAACCAGGGCACAGCAGCCCTGGTTGCAGGGGACCCAGGGGGTCAGCCTGCCAGCCTGAGGCTGGTCTGTCCCAGCTCAGTGTGCCACAGATGGTCTGGCTGGGGCACAAGGGTGCTACAGTGCCAGCAGACAGAACCTGCACTGTAGCACCCTCATGCCACACCCAGCCCTGGACACTGTCTACCCCTGCATTTCAATGAATGAAAGTACTCTGCTGTATGATAGTACTTGTCCTGGACAGTACTACCCTATAGCATGGTTAATTAGTTTACTGCACCCTAACATGGGTGTATGTGTCAAAGATGATGTTTTACTGCAGAACTAGTTAGTTGACTTTGCAGTAAAGTGCTCATGTAGATATTATCACTATATCCTTAATAGATACTCAATTCACTCATGGATATCTGTATAAGAGAAAATACTCCCCAGTCTCAATCACACATCCCAATGCATACAGATTCCAGTGCATACACACTGCTAACATGATATCAATATGCTATCCATCTGGTAAATCATTTTTATGTTGTTGCCCTGTGGGGTCAGGCCAACTCTCAGGATTTCAATATTGCGCTGTTAGATAGGAGGGTGTGACACAACTGCACATATACAAACACACAAATCAATTAGGTACGTACACACACACACTACCAATTCAGGCACATACACATCCAAACCAGCTTAGGCACGTGCATATCTATCACCAATTCAAGCACATACACGCTACAGAACAAAAATTAGACAACAACCAGTTGTCAATACCCACACTCTCAGTACACATACACAGATCACTAATCTGCATTGATCACTAATCATCCACACAATGACGTGTGTGTGTGTGCACACACACACACACAACCCACCTACACATACACACGGGTAAGTTCCTAATTTGGATGGTACAGTGTGTGTATGTGGTACCTGGAATACTTAGGGAAATGTTAAGGTGAGAGAGAGAGAGAGAGAGAGAGAGAGAGTGAGAAAGTTAAAGTGTAGGGGGTGAAGGTTGTCAGAACCAGGATTAGAACCGGTGGACTAGGAAGAAGCTGGCTGAGGAACTCAGACCTGGGGTTACTTAAGGTCAAGTGGCCCCAGGGTTACTCAAGGTCACTGGTGCAAGGGGAAAAGCCTGGTGGCAAGGAGGAGACATCCAGGAAAGGCAGAAACCTGGGAGCTTGGGGCTGGAAACTGAGGCAGACAACTGAGAGATTGGAGGGGGGGCAGATAAGTGGTGGCAAGGAGGAAACAGTCAGAAAACAGACAAAAACCCAACTTGGGGTTTCAAAATAACAGATTTATTAAACAGACAACACACTACACAGCCCCATGAAGTTATTGGTTCCTTCCTGCACCCCCACAAGCACTCACAATGGCAGCAGGAGAAAGAGACTCAGTGGAAAGGTTGAAGTTTAGGTAGGGAAGAGAAACAGAGTCCAAGTCCTTGGTTGAAGAGGGGGTGGGGGTGATAGCTACCTATCCAGGCTGGAAGGGGGACCTCAAGGGCCAGCAGGTGCTGTCCAGAGGGGGGTTGCCAGCAGGTCCTCTGGGTGGATAGGTGGTG
>NW_017729024.1:17171183-17191094 GCF_001723915.1 Gavialis gangeticus | reverse complement strand
AAGGGAAGTGGTGCTGGCCCCTACCCTGGGGGTCTTTAAGAAGAGGCTGGATGCCTACCTGGCTGGACTCATTTGAGTCCCGTTTTTGTTTTGGGGTTTTGTTGTTCTCCCGCCCTGGTGGGGGGTCGGGCTAGAAGATCTACTAGGTCCCTTCCGACCCTAAATCTATGAAACTATGAAACTATGAGGGTGGTTCTAATGGCTGGATTGTTGGTCCAGGTATTGGTGTTGATGATTCGGTCATTCAGAGGGAGCTACTTTTAGACCTACTGCCATTGTCTCTTAGGCACCCACATTTAACCCCATTCATCCAGAAACCAAGTTACATAGGAGGGGTAGGTATGAGTCATAGGTTACACAACCGGGCATGGGGACAAGATGGAGACTTGACAAACAAAATGGAAACTTGATATGACTTATGCTAACTTACATATGTAGGCCTATATCATATAGTATCAGTAAAACAACAATATAAAACAGTAAAAATCAATATAGTCATAATAATTATACAAAAGAAAGAGAAAAAACAAAATAAATACAACTTTCTAACAAAGGAGCTTGCTACCAAAGGAGCTTATCCTATGTCTTAGCTCACTTATACTTATCTACAGGGAATAGAGAGGGAGAGACAAACTCAGAAATGGTTGGGGAAGGAGAGGGAATGCATTTTAATAAAAAAAGAAAAATGGGGGGTTTTGCTACAATGTAACACTAATTACTAGTAGAAGCTACAGGTGGTAGAGACCAAGGATTGAGAATTCTGGGCTTACACAAATGTATGATATGGTCTTATTATTTCTGGTCTCCTTGGTCTTAGAGGAGTGCAAATCAGTAAGTGATTTGACTCTGATGATACCCACTTTTTAGAGCAGCAGTAGCAAAACATTTAAGTCATCTTCCTATGGTGCTAGAGATGTGTATTGGACCTTTCTCTGGACTTGTGCGAAAGGCCACCCTCACTGACCCAGTTGTAAATATGCACCTGGTTTTTCACTCTAGGGTGGTGGTGCCCAAACTTTTTGCCCAGCAAGATGGATTAGCGGTACCCTGTCCATCCATGGGCTGGATCCAGCTGCTGTTTCCAATCTAACACAGGCATGACAAGCACCAGCTGGCCCCACAGAGATGAGGGAGGTGGGGTTGGGGAGTAGCAGGGAGACAGGCCACTCCCAATAAAGCCCTGCAGGAGAAGGAGATTGAGAGAAAGAGGTCATGATCTGGCCCTGGGGGGCATGTCCTGGTCTTAGCCCCATGAGGGGAATGGGACATGGCTCAGCCCCAGCAGGAGGAAAGGAGGTATGGGCTGTCCCTGTGGGGGAAAGGGGCATGGCTTGGCCCCAACAGAAGGAAAAAGGACATAGCCAGGCCTTAACTGGCCCCACACGGACATTCAAAAGCAGGGGGGCATGGCCCAAATGTGTGGAGGTAGGGGGTGTAGTTTGGGTCTAACGAGCCATGTAGGGAATGGGGTTTGGGGATTTGGCAGGGAAAGGGTGACAATATTAATGGCCGCCTCTTCCCTGCTGCCGAATTTCCTGACCTGATAGCTCTGCAGGCTACATTTGGCCCATGAGCCAGAAGTTGAGCACCACTAGTCTGAAGTTGTCTACAGAAACAAAATGAACTAGCTGCATCATTCTCTGTGTGCTTTTCCTATAGAAATAGGTATGACATAACCACACTAGTTCAATGAATTGCCTGGCTTAGGTGGATCTTCTACTTGATGCTACCTTTTCAAAAGGACATGTAGGTCAACAATTTAAACTTTCTGCAGAGCACCTGCCAAAAGAACAAGCTATTTTACAGTACATTAAATCCTGTCTTACTGATTTGGATTAAATAGTAGTTTTTATTCTTCTGGACATAATTAGATATTAGCCTGTGTCATGATCCCAAGTGATGGAAAAGAAAAGGTTGGGTGATGTTACCTTTTTATCCTTTACAATATATGGGTTAATTGAGACTCCTTCAAATTATGCCAGCTAAAACTGGTCACTATCTCTCTCAGTTAGGTAAGACTTGGCTAGAGCATTTTACAGTACTTTGCCTATATTTCTTCCTATCTTTGACACTAGCATTCCCTTTACCACAGAAGAAGCCAGTGACAAGAATCTAGCTATTTTACTTTTGTGCTAGTTGACAAATTCACTGAATTGGGAAATTTCTTAGTTGCCTACTTAAAGCAGTCTTAAGTCCACTTTTCTTCAGATTTTCAAAGATCAGTTTTGAAGCCTTAGTCATCCCCATCTGTGCCAAAGAAAAGAACTCTTACTCTCTAAAAGCCTGTAAAAAAGGTGACAGCATGATGTAGTAGGCAACCATCAATCATTCTGGATCATGGTTTATGTGTGAAAGGTCACCACAACCTTTGACACATATGCCTAGGCAGGAGCATGGAGGAATGGAGGCTGCCCAGACCTTTTATCCCCACTTCAGACCAGTGAGACAGTATGCAATGGCCAGACTTAGTCCAGGCATTCAGTGACTCAATGGCTGTAGTTATATGCTTGTCCAGGAATTAAACCCAGGTCACCTGCATGGCAGCCAAGGATTCCACCTCTGAACCATAAGAGAAGGTACAGCATGATGTGGAAATAACATATTTGGGCTATTGTCCAAAATAATGTGTAGTATATGGAAGAAGAAAATAATTTGAAGGCAAAAAGATTCTAGATAAGTGGTCTGTGCATGCTTTGAATGTTAACTGCAGTTGCAAAATTTGTATACATTTGTCTTAGAATCATAGAACCATATAAACATAGTTTTGGCAGGTTATATAGTTCAGAAGATTTTACAACCTCTCTAGGTAATCTGTTCTATTGCTTAACCCCCTCATGGTTAGAAGTTCTTCATAACACCCAACCTAGATATCTATCATTCCTGGCAGACTTGCAGTGCATGATCCCAATAATCATGCTTCCTGCCATGCCACACATACATGACAGGAAGTGCAGTTGTGGGATCCAGCATCAGGTCCAAATCACACCATATTGACATCAGGTTGGGTGCCTGGCAATCAGCTGATCATTGGCTAGTTTCAGGGACCCACGGAACTGTTTGAGTCCTGCTGTGGTTCCTAAAGCTGGCCAAAGATTATGTGATTGTTGGCAGGTTGGTACTGCCCCAGGGCTCAAGTCCTGGGGCAGTCCTGATCTGAAGCTGGCTGGGTGGGATATTCCAAGATTCCAGCCCTGAGGTGGTACTTGCTAGCTAATTATTGTCATAGTCCCTGGGTTTGAGCCATGGGTCTACCCCAATCTCCTCTTAGCTGTCAGAGACCACACCAGGATTCCAGTTTGGGGGAAGTCCCTGACAGTTGATGGGAGATTGGGATGACCCCAGGGCTCTATCCCCTGAGCCATCCCAGTCTCCTGTCAGCTGGAAGAGACTGCCCTGGACTGCTCCATCCCCAAAGTGGTCCTGATCAGCTATCAGCTGACCAGGACTGTATGGGGCTCAAGCTCCTGAGCTGTTCTTGCCAGTGGATCAGCTAATAGCAACTCTAGGGCTCCAGCCCTGGGGCAGTCCCTGCGTGGCAAGCCACATGTTCAAATTATGGCACTATACAAACCAGATACAAAGATATTACACATTTTTCAAGTAATATCTTTGTGGCTGGTTCTTGATTTTATGGCATCATATATTCTTTGAACTTTTGGCTAGTTGCTATTTCTGACCTGATTAACACCTTAATTGCTCCAGAAAACTAATGTCTTCCAGGGGTCTCATATTGCAATTTAAACCCATTACTTCTTGTCCTGTCTTTTGTGAACATGGGGAAAAACTGATCCGCTTTATGATCAACTTCCATGTATTTGAAAACTGTTCTAAAATCTCACCTCAGTTTTGTTTTTTCCAAACTAGATTCTCCCACTTCTTCCAATCGTTCCTCTAACAAATGTTGTTACTCTCTTTAAGGCTCTTTCCAATTTGTCCATTACTTTCTTGAAGTTTGGTGCCCATGCTAGAAATGTGGGCCTCCACAGTGGGAATGGAGGGTACAATTCCAGTTAATATATCCCAGTATGCCACTGTTTTGTTTTGCAACAATAACACACTGGGCATGTCTACATGTGCATTTGCACCAGCTTAAATTTACTGCACAGTAATTTACTGTACAGTAAGTAGAATAGGCTGGCATCTACACATCAAGCATTAAAGCACATTAACACTGTGTGTGAGGACTGACTTGGGACTAATTTTAGTCCCAAGTCGATCCACACACAGTGTTACTGTGCAGTAAGGTGTTTACATGTGCATTACTGCACATTGTACTAATAAGGCATAAATTTGATACTTGCATGATGCAGGTATTAAGTTTATGCTCAAGCTGGTGTAAGTCACCATATTTACTGTGCAGTAAGGGCTTGTACATGTAGACATATGCCTGTACCGTGCAATAATTTTGGTTACTGCATAGTTAATGTGCACATGTAGATGTGCCCACTATGGACTAATTTCCAGATTGTGTTTCACTATATATCCCAGGTCCGTGTCTGAAGTTCTGGAGCCTAGCCCTGGTTGCTCCTCAATTTGCATTTGTGCCTTGGATTTTTCCATCCCAAGTGCCATAATTTATGCTTGTCTTTTCTGAAATAGATCATGCATTTTTTAAGGTAATTTTTCCATTTTATCAAGGTTATTTTCAATCCTTATTCCATCCTCCAAACAGTGGTATAACTGGGGCTGGGTAATCAGGGCAGCTGTCTTAGGCACTGACCTGGGGGTTGGGGGAGCAGGAAAAAAAAAGCATCTATTGCAACCAAATAGTTATGATCATGGCAGCAGTGGCAACTAGAATCACCACTGCAATCTTTGTATGACAGCTGCCTGAGGTCCCCAGCCATATTGTTATGCCTCTGTCTTGAAAGAGTCTGCTACCTCACCAAGTTTGGTGTCATCTGTGAACTTACTAAATTAGTTATGAAGATACTGAACAGCTCTATATCCAGGGCACACCTCTGGGGAACTCCACTAGATACTTCATCCCAGTTAAATACTGAGCTATTGATGACTTTCTTTTTAATATGATTATCCCATCAGTTATGCACCTGCCTTACACTAGGTTCATCTAGACCGCGTGTTATTATCTAATTTATGAGGAAGAGTGTTGAAAGTCTTGCGAAAATATAAATATGTCACATTCATTTCTCTCCTACCATTCACAAAACCTTCCACCCTGTCATACAGGTAAATCAGCTTGTTTAAGTATGACTTGATATTGACAAATTCATGGTGGCTGTTCCTATCCCTTCATTATCCTTTAGGTGTGTAGACACTAATTCCCGGGGTCCTTCTGGTTTGTGTTTTTAAAGATAGGCATAAATATTTACTCTTTTCCAGTCTTCTTGGACCTTATCTGACCTATAAGAGTTCTCACAGATAACCACCAGTGACTCTCTGTTTATCTCAGCCAATTCCCTGAGTACTCTTGGAGTGCTATGCTGATATGAAAACATCCATCTTATCTAAGTAATTTCTAACCTGTTTTTTTTCCTCATCAATTCTGGGTATCTATTCCCCTATCTCTTCTGCTAACTGTTTTTAGTAAAGAAACTATTTAATATTACATGCATAAAATATTTTCAGGTTATTACTCAGTGCAGAACACATGAAAAAGCTTCAGAAAATGCTGTACCAGCAACAATGTTCATTTGAAAGCAAAAAGTATTCAGTCTTAAACTGATCTGTCCAAGGAAAGCACAACTATTGCAGCATTTTGTGATGTTAGGGCTAGTTTTTCACACAGTAAAGTGGGAAGGTAAATTAGGACATTCTAGGTCAAATCCAAAGCTTGACATTCTATATGGAAACAAACAGAAAGCTCTCTTTCACCTTGGCTTTGATTTTTTAAATTTACTGTTGATACCTTGCTCTTTAATCATATCTATGAATTGGTTGCTTGTAAAACAAATGCATTTTTCTGATAGGTTTAAGAAAAAATTGTATTTTAAAAAGAACTCTTAAAATACAAATCAGGCGTTTGTTGCTTTTGATATTAATGGTTCAGATGAAATGATGTCTGGATCTTCTATTATTCCAAAATCATTCTATAAATTATCTCTCTCTATCTCTTCAACTACAGTTCTTAATAATTATTTGGCTCATAGGCATTTGCTTGTATGACATTGACATTGAACTTCTGTCTGTTGTCCCAGGAAATTGATTTTAGAGGCTCTTTGTATTCTCTAACTTTGGAACATTCTATACAAAGCAGTGGCTTTTTTTTTTCAAAATTCCATAAGGACTTAGAAACATAAGGTGACTACAGAAGTACTCTGTGAACCTTTTACACTGCTGTACTTCAGAGCACTTTTAGCACTATAAAGTTACAATGCTTTTAAATATGACAGACTGGGGGCAGCCTCTGAGCCTGCCTGCACTTTCCAGCCTAGAAAGCAGGGGGCACTCTGCAGCCTCCTGAGGCTTTTCCACTGATCAGGAACTTGACTAGTGTACAGAAGTTATTTAAAGTGCTGTAAAATACAGCACTTCAAATTTAATACCTCATTTAACAAGGCTTAATTTTAAGCACTATACCCATTTTTAAAGTTCTGTAAAACCATGCACTTCTTTTAAGTCATGGCAACAAGACACTTTGAATGGCAAAAAAGGAACTTATTTACACACCTTTAAGTCCCATACTCAAAGTGGTATCTGTATTTAAGGCTTCAACTACACAGAGACTTGATACCTAAGATCAACAGTTAGGAATCCTGTTGGACTTTCTGACATCCTTAAAACCTTGCTTAGGTCCCATTTAACCCTAGTAAGCATCTATGTCTACATACAGACATTCAAAAAGCCCAAGGAGGAATAAATCTAAGTTACGCTGTTTTCTGTAAATGGTATAGTTTAGATCTGTAGTGAACAGAACACGTATTTGTCTTTTTGGGGGTGGGCAAATCTTAGACCAGGTTCTACCATTTTTAAACCAGTCTATATGTGCCAAACTTCTGTTCTGTTACAGATAAAGGCCAGTTTCCAATCACTTATGTAGGTAAAAGTGTTTTATCGGTACCTGGCCTAAGTTTCTACCAGGGCATATGTGTAGAAACACTCCAACTTTTCATGGTCATAAACCATATAGGGCCCTACCTCATTCTTAACCTCAGGATGGATTCTCAAACTAGGCAACTACCTCACCGAGGAGCTTAATCCAGTAGAAATTCTCAGGGGGGCCCTTCCTACACATTATAGTTATTACACGATTGGTTAATTACACAATTAACTGAGGCTAACTACATGCGCAAAGTACCTATCATGCCATAAAAAGGTCAAACCAAAAGGTTTTTAGCTATCAAGTTAGGCCTTGAAAATGTTTACTAACTTTATAGCTGGTTGTTATATAGCTTTAATTTTCACATATAGTAGGGTCTGCTTCTGTGGCTGGGAGCCCCATAAGCTGACCAGGCTCCCAGCCACAGGAGTGCACTATGTGCAGCTGGGGCTGGGAGTCCCACAGATGAGAGGAATCTCAACCTTGGCAGTGCCCAGTAGCTGTGGACTCGGGGTCCCAGCTGCACCCTGTGGCTGCAAGGCACTGCCACAGGCCACTTCTGGGACCCAATGTTCACAGTGCTGGGGCTGTTGGCCCCAGCAACTGCAAGTTGCTTCTGCCATATCCTAGCCCTGGGGGTGTGTGGGGCAACCCTGGGACTGGGTGATTTCAGCAGTTGTGATCTCCCAGCTGTAAGGGTACTCCATGTACTGCTGGGGCTGGAAATTGCACCTGATGAGATTTCCCAGCCACAGGGGTGCACCACACACCCCAAGGACTGGGAGATCTCAGTAGAGTGCCCCTGCAGCTGGGAGATCACAGCAGCTGTGATCTCCCAGACATGGAAGCTTGCTTGTTGCTGGTGCAGGGGAGCCTGCACCGGCAATAAGATACAATGGGATCTAATGCATAATCCCACTATCATGCCTCCTTCCACAATCACGTATGTCATGGTAGGAAGTGCAATTGTGTGGGTCATGCATTAAGATCCGATTGTGCTTTTGTCTGTATGTGTAGAGGGGGCCTCAGTCTTTATCAGGCCACATGTGTAGAAACACTCTAACGTTTCATACTGCTAAACTGCATGGGGTCCTAACTCATATGTAAGCTCAGGGCAACTACCTCACTGACAGGCCCAGCCCAGCAGGGATTTTTAGGGCATGCCTTCCAGATAAGGTCTTTCTCAGAACTTTCTGGCAGGCGTATGTGATTTCTATTTTATCTAGTTGCTCAGAGTTGCCATAAGGATTTTGCAGAGTAGAGTGTGCAACTCTTCCGAGTTCACTATGTAGAACAGGAGCACATATTGTGGGACACTTATCATTAACGTTGCCTCAGTGACTAATAATGAAACAAGGAAATGTCTAAAATTATCAAGTCCTTTTACTGTAACAACAGTTGAATAACAGAGAACAAACATTGTACAAATAAAATATTGAGAATTACAGTATATATGTTATATTGTTCATCTTTGGGGGTTACACCATAAACCAGTGGTGCACAGTCCTTGCGAACTTGTAGTATTCTGACTCCATGGAAGGGAAACAGGAAAAGAAGCTGCTCCAAAAAACCTCCACTCCGTTTTCAGGTCTTATTGTTCTGATTTTTTTTAAAAAGCAAAAAGTTAAGGTTTCTGCTGTGGTCTATGCCTGGCAGGAAGGTGCTCCCCTCTTCACAGAGGCATCCTGAAGAACTGAGCTTATCCATGGACTCCACTGTAATTATAGGAACCAGTTCCCAGGGCCATATTTCCTCCACTTGACATATGTGGTACACCCAACATGGCTGCTAGCTGGGTAATACCACTATTTCCCCACTGAGCATGTTCAAGCAGGTCTCACTGACCTTCCTAAAATGGATGCATAATCTGCCCACTGGGTATGGTCAGGTTACATTTTGAAAAGGTCTCTCTGACAGTAAAAAGGGAGGTTACACTTCCACCCCTTATGTCTCACTGGGCTGGCATGTTGGAGATTTAGGTTTGAATTTATTCTCTGCCAGACCTGAGGCCTAAAGTTGGACCCAGGTCTACCACATATCAGGTGAGAACTTTAAGCAGTAGGCTGCTTTCAATTTGTATAAGTAATTAAATATTAACTAGAGCAAGCATTTGACCTGACTGAGTTTGCTAGTTTCTGTGGATCCCTTTCTTAGCTGTTTAACTCTCTCCATGTACTCTATAAATTCTTAAGTTCTAAATCAGACTAAAGTTGCCAGTGTGTGTTATTCCTAGTCATTAGATGTTGAAACATGGAGCATTGTAATGCCTCAGTCTTTTTGCAGATCTGTCCTTTAGGAACCAAAGAGCCACTGACTTTCAATGAGACCCAACCTCTAAAATTGTGAGTCACTTATGAAAATTAGACTTGGAATCTAACTCCTCTATTTATCTGAGTTTCAATAACCATAGCAACTAAACACCAATATTATGAAATATCCCAACTCTTCCTTCCCAAGTGCATAGCATGGTTTGAATGTAAAACATTTTAGGGAACCAACACCACAAAGAATATTGAATTTATAATCCTTAAACCTATTTATACATTTCTAATTCCAACTCTCTCTGAGACAACTTGCTAGACTCTGTTAATCAACCAGAATCAATATTGGTTTACAGCACTTTCAAAAAGGGTTCATATTTGCTGTTTTTTCTGGTAATGGCAGACATTCTGATTGCATATATTAGTCAAGGAATAATAATTAGATCTTGGAGAACAATTCATAGCAAACAATTTATCTGATAAAATGAGTCCTTTTATCTGTTTGTGACTTATCTATGAGCAGACTTTGATTTTTATACATCTCTTTGTTGTTAGTATTTCTTCATTGAAAATTTTCATATGACGGACTTTTGAACTGTGAAAAAGTAGCAGTGTTTTCCCTACTCCTCCTACAATTTCAGCCACATTTATCTGACATCCCAAAAAGCAAGTTTCCAAAATTAGACGCTACTCACAAAGGATTGTATAGAAGTCCATAAAATGATCATCCTTTTTCTTCTCCTTCCCGACCAATCTTCATGAATCAACATAAATTCTCTCTCTTTTCTTGGGTGCTTTATTCTGGAGGACAGCAGTCAACAATATGTACATGTCAATTAACATCACTGAGCTTCCACATTAACAATGCATTAATAAAACTAAAGGAGCTTTACAAATGTCAAAGATATTGATTGTTTTCACCTTTCTACAGACTAGGCAAGACACTGCTGCATTCTTTAAAGTTGTTTACACTTCATTTTTTACTAAGCACCTATAAATGAGGGCAAATTGTTTTTGGTAAGAAACCTTGAAAATTTAGGGGAAAAGATGGGTGTTTCCCTCCTAGAAAAATGTTCAATACACTTAGCTGTCATGCAATAGGGAAATTTTACTTTTAGCATAAATGTATTTTTGTTTACAGTTTACAGACTATTACTTTGGTTATATACTGGATCAATCACTAATTATTATTTATAGTTTATTACTAGTTACTAGAGGTGCAGCAATATATTAAGCTATATCATATCGTCACTAATAAAAAGAAAATTGACATTATCCACATTCAGCTTTTTTTTGGCTGATGTGGCCTATAATGCTACCAATAAATGCCATGTGCATGCATGCAGCCATAGAAATCACACAGCCAGCCCAGCAGCTTCAGAGCAGCATCCAGCCGGTAAGTCAGATGAAGGGGTAGAGGAAAGGGAAGAGGTATGCAAGTGCAGATGAAGGCTCCCATGATGAGGGAGGGAGTGGAGCTGGGTCAGGGGCAGGCACTGCCCAGCTGAGGTGGGGCATGGGATGGAGCTGAGGGCAGCTCACCCAGGGGGGCATGGGGATGGAATGCATGCAATCTGGGGCAGGAATAGGATGGAAGTCTTTGCACAGTCATGGCACTATGATGCGATTGGAATAACACAGACTTGGTAGGATAGCTCACATGCCTGGAGTACTGTCATGGATGGGTAGAAACTGTTCAGGAAGGACAGGCAGTGAAGAAGAGGAGGAGGAGTTGAATTTTATGTAAAAGAGCCATATGGTTGCTCAGAGCTCCAGTAAGGATCTAGAGATTGGCCTGTTGATAGTCTCTGGGTTAAGGTTAGAAGGGAGAGCAATAAGGGTGATGTTGTGGTTGGGGTCTGCTATAGACCACCAGACCAAGAGGAAGTGGTGGATGAAGATTTCTTCAAACAGCTAGAAGTTTCTGAATCACAGGCCCTGGTTCTCATGGGGGACTTCAGTAACCCTGACATCTGCTGGAAGGGCAATACAGCAGTGCACAGGCAATCCAGGAAGTTTCTGGAGAGTGCTGGGGACAACTTCCTGGTGCAAATGCTGGAGTGGCCAATTAGGGGCTATGCTCTTCTTGACCTGCTGCTCACAAATGGGGAAGACTTGGTGGGGAATGTAGTAGTGAATGCCATCTTGGTCAGCAGTGACCACAAGATGATAGAGTTCAGGATCCTGGGGAAAGGAAGGATGGAGAGCAGCAGAATAAGGACCCCAGACTTCAAAAAAGCAGACTTTGACTCACTCAGGGAACTCGTGGGCAGGATCCCCTGGGAAACCAGACAGAGGGGGAGAGGAGTCCAGGAGAGCTGGCTGTACTTTAAGGGAGCCTGAAGAAACAGCCAGCATAGATTTGTTAAGAAAATGGGTTTTATATTGTACATACTTTTCTAAGAGTGCAGATAACAAATATAATGTATATACAACATAACAAAGACATAATATGTATATATTTTGGTGTTTTTGGGTTTTTTTATCACGGAAAGAGCATCCCCTGCCCCCTTTAGTCACCAGGGTATAGGTCCAACTGCAGCTTTCCCTTCCCCCCACCCCCAATACGCTGTTGCCCCTGACTCCCAAGCCACAGCCCCCTCCCACTAAGCCCTGATGTCTCTCACTCCTGACTCACAGCGCCCTGGCCCTGCCTGTGCCCTTCAGTCTTGACACACAGTCCCTTGGCCCTGCTGGTGCCTCTTTCTCCTGACCCACAGCACCCCCAGGCCTTCTAGTGCACTTCACTCCTAGCCTGCTCCCCCCACCCCCAGACCCCAGCTACCCAGTGTAAGGAAGAAGGTGGGTGAGTGTGTGGGGAAGAAGGGGAGGATATGGACACAGGCAATATGTCAGGGGGTTGGGGTCTCACTTTGGTGGCCATGGCACTGCAGTGGTCCCTCCCATGCTGTTTCTTGCCCACTGGGCCAT
This sequence comes from Gavialis gangeticus, assembly GCF_001723915.1. Taxonomy (NCBI): domain Eukaryota; kingdom Metazoa; phylum Chordata; order Crocodylia; family Gavialidae; genus Gavialis; species Gavialis gangeticus. The sequence continues at coordinate 17,178,902 of NW_017729024.1, read as the reverse complement.
GGAGGCAGCTCCTGCCTGGAGCTGGCCCCACTGTGGACACAGAAATCTGGGTGCCATGTGCCCCCCACCCTCCCATTGCATTGCCTGTGCTCCCTCTCCCTCCATATCACCTATACTCCCTATGCCCCCATAGACCTACCTGTACAGAACTGCAGCAGCTGTATTCCACAACACTGCCTGGCTGTCCCCTGCTCCCTGTCCCCTTCACCCTGCCTCCTGCTTCTTTGTCCTGTTCCCCCAAGCCCCTTGGAGCCTGGAACTCTGCCAGCCTGCAAAGGTAAATCCATGGTTTCCTGGGTTTTTCTCCTTTAAAGGAGAAAATCTGTGATCTCCTTTAAAGGAAAAAAAATCCATTTTTTCCCATGGTAAATGGAAAACCCAAATCCCTGGAGATCACTAAATTCACTCTGGTACATACTGGGCATATCTACACATGTTCTTTAATGCACAGTAGCCTATTTTCCTGCACATTAAAGCATCACTTAAAAACTGTGCAATTATGTTAATGCACAATAAAATGGGCTACTGTGCATTAAGCATCACTTAAAAACCATGTGCATTCATTACTGCTCATTAAGGTAGTCTAATGCTCGTTTTTTACTTTACATTGGGGTTACTGGATTTAATGCACATTAGAAAAAGTGCCTTAATGTGCATGTAGACATGCCCACTGGTATGCATTTAATCACAGTCCCCCTGAAATCAATAACGATAATTGTCTAGGATTCAGTGAGATTAAAGGGTGGACAATCCTGTCATCAAAATGTTAAAACTCACAGGAAATACTAATGAGTCAAGTTTGACTAAGTGAAAAAATAAAGCAACAAAAAATAAAAATTAATTTAAAAATAACCAAGATAAGAGCATTGGTTCACATCATGGAACATAAGTTGTGCCAGAAACTATGTGTAACATCAGAGGCATGACAGTGCTATACAGCTACAGAAATACCTTCTTACAATTGCTTGCTCCTATCACTTCAGTAAATTTATCCTGACTATTCTGGAAACAGAGCTTTTTTAATTCTGATAGTTTTTTGCCTTGTAAGTGAAATGAAATCTGATTCCATTCCTCAAAGAAAATGACAACAACTTCTATTAGGTAGATGGTTTTGTCATATCCGATTAGCCCAAAACCGGACTTATATCTAAATTCTATTCGAGGATATTTAACTGGTGCCAGTCTATTTTGTAAGAGATAAGAGATTGACTGTTTGTAACACTGTCCACTAAATTGCTACATTGGAACCTATTAGGAAGACTTATATATTTTTTTGTTTTTAAAAAAAGAAGACTGTGTACTTTGTACACATTTGCTCAATAGGTACTTGCATATGCTGAAATGAAGCTTAAGGTGTAAACCAATGTAGCTGCATTGATTTCAGATGAGACACTGGCACTTTACATGTACGTAGGCATATACCGCACTAGTAATTTGTCATTCAGTCTGTTCAGAATACTCTGAGATTCTTGAACAAGAAACACACTTGTGTTTTATCCTAGAAAAAAAGTGCCTTTGTTCTGACATTCTAGAAGACTGGAAAGGGTCATATTATGCCCATTAAAAAATAAAGGAAAGAGGAATCAGGGAATTACAGACACATCAGTCTAACTTCTATATCCAGAAAGACATTAGAAAATATAAATCAAGAAATGTATACGTGAGCACCTAAAAGATAACAAAGACATAAGAAACAGCCAGCATAGATATTTTAAGAAAATGGGTTTTATATTGGATATACTTTTCTCCTCAGTATGGAGAGCATTCTGATCACTATCCGACTAAATAATGTTTCAGTTTTTGCACATCTCTGTCTTTGTGGTACATATTAAGATGTCCTTTTGAGATATCATGTTCTAAGTGCTTGGCCACAGCCAGGTATTGAACAACCATGACTTTAAAGCTGTCCCACTGCATCCTGGAATTTAATAATGACTGGATAAAAAGAACCAGGAATTCTCCTGCCCCACCCATCAAGAGGAGTCATCCAAGATAGGACCTGGGGATCTCTCTTTTCCAAAGTAAAAATTTAATTGATCCTCACATCCTCTAGCTTATGCTTCCTCCTGGCCCCCCATATCTTTGCCTCCAAGTTGCCCAATGGCAAGAGAAGGCCTGAGGGTAGGTAGATAGAGCCTACCCCATTGTCTAGTGTTTAGAGTATTTTGCTCTAAAGATATAATCTACTCTTTTGGGGGGTCAGAGGTAGAATCTCTATCTTCCTCTGTTCAAGTGCCCTAACCGGCTGACAATTAGGCTAAAAGGTGGAAGGGTCCTCATACAGCTAACATCTGGTATTTGTGGTTTTGGACCTGCCCAATCTTATGCTTGTACCTGGGTAATTCTTATTTCCAAGAGCACCCACCAGGGCAGAGCAGCACAACTGAACATGCTAAGTAACTCTGCACAGGCAATGCTGAATCACAAGCAGTGTGTAAGTGGCAAAAAATGCAGTGGAGCACCACCAGGCATATAAAGTGAAATATGAACAACTCTTTACTCCATACTAGTATCTCCTACCTGTGATTTCAAGGAAGTAACAATTTTCCTCCCTCTTCAGTAAACTGTCTTCTCTTATCTGAAAAGTGAGAAGTAGGAATCTAAAGTAGCCCCTTTACTTGTTTAGATTTCTCTTCTCCCTGATAGCCCAAGAAATAGTGGAGAAGACAGAGATAAAGAGATGATTATGGAAAAAAACATATGCTGTAAATATCTTTGCCTGTTCATGGTACTACATAGAACTTCACACAAAATACCCAGGCAGCTCCCTGGCTGTCAGACCTTTTGTCCAGCATGTGTAACAGATACCACTCCAATCTATCATCTTTTGGTGGCAACTTTGCCAGTCACTGGGCACATCTGCATGTGCCACTATGATGACATTTTGACTGAATTGTCATTTAGTACTTCATTTTGGAAGTACTAAAAGATGATGCAGTAACACCATGTGTGCTGTGCATTGTTATTTTTAGGCACTATGTCACTCTAATGATGTGCTATAATGGGGAAGTGCATCACTATGGTATTGTAGATACAGCATCACAGTTCTTGCCCATGGATGCTACATCACTGTAGTGTGTTGCTATGGCTATGTAGCATAACGTGTAGATGCTCCCACTGTGTATCATTATATGTCCAGACCTAAGTTCGGGGAGCGGTGTGAATCCTATTTTTTACCTGTAGCTAACTGCTTGGTCAGGTAAAGGCAGCTAGACAAACACATTAGAGGATTATTCATTATTTGTATTCCCAACTAATTGTGCCCCTTCTGTGCTAGTGAACTCTTCTCCCGCCTCCCCGCCCAAGTGAATATAATAAGGGAGAATCACATTTGAATTGTACAACTTCATGTTCTTTTATAACTAACCTATGTGACTGACAGAGAAAAAGAACTGCACCATTCCTTATCTGTGTTCCCAGGATTATTAAAAAAATAACAATCTAGAGTTAACCACAAAACTCCCTTTAGCTGTGGAGGCAGTATAGGTAAACTGCCATAAACCTCTGCAATGTATTATTGATCCTGTAGTGCCTTACATCATTGTTTTCATCTTTTAATTGGTGCAGACAAACCTGATGTCTATGAAGAAAAGGGTGATTTTTGTCACTGATTAAATCTCTGTTAAATAGTCACTCTACTTTCTATTTGTGGGGTGAAATTTTCAAATGAGGCTAGAGCTGCAGGGGTAAAACTATCATCTCATAGAAGAAATGCAGACTCTGATTACCTGCATTTAGGCTGTGAATATTCACTGATAACAAAACTGAAATATCATATAAAAGCAGCTGACAGTGACTGAGAAAATCATCAACACTTGTCTTTATCACTCCTCATTTCATCTCTCCTTTCAAAAATGCGGAGGAGCACCATAAGCGTTATTTCAGTGAAAAGTGCTCCAGCATGGGAAGGGGGAGTAAAATAATCCATCACTAATGTTACTGTGCTATATTAAAATTACTTTTCCAGTCACTTGTTGGAATATAGTGCTTCTTTAGATCTGAACAGAAAATACTAAGAGCATTGCTGGGATATTAGTTATGCTCTGTTCTGTAATGGTGGTATGGATACATTACAGTGAAATGTCAGAAAGAGTATTTTCTTACTACAAATTCCCACATAATTAGTTGTTGTTGTTTTTATTATTTTGCACACCTTAATTTGTATTTGTAAAGTGAAGGAAGTGTAGCACAGTTCCCAGATATGCATACAAGTTAGAAGTTCTCAGGGAAAGATACAGGATTAAGCTAGCATTATCTAAATTAAAACTAACAAAACAAACATTTTAAGAAGGAAGAGACTTTCTGTGAAAAAAATGTATATTTTCTCACATACAACACACCCCAGAATATAATGTGTAACTTCTTTTGGAAAGACAAAATGATGAAAAGAAGATTTTTCTGAAGTTATGGCTGCAGAAGAGTCACCCTCCTTTTCCTGCTTAAGCTAAAAGGAGCAGCTAGCGGACAGCAAAATTGCCCTAAAGAACCTGAGCTTGTTTAATAAAGCATCAAAACAATGAAAAGGGGAGAGAGAGATTTTTTATCACTTTTGAATGGAAGAAAAATGGGCCGTTTAGTCAACTGGTTCCCTCAGCTGCCTGAGTAATAATGCGGCTGCACAATGAAAAGGCATCAAAGCAGGGTGCTTTTGTTATAGGGAGAAAACTAGCTTCCCAGCTTAATACACACACCCTGATTTTAGGGAGATTATTTTAGGGTCACAGGTAGGTTTTGTATGCAAGAAAATATTTTAGATCCACAAATGTCTGAATTGCTAAAATTAATGATTAAGACCACTTATAACTGATGTCACATAGTGCTTCCCACATTTAAAAACTAGCTCTAGAATGCATTGGAAATACAGCAGAATGAGAAGCTGTTGCAAAACCAATTAGCCTATTTCCTAAATTAGCCTATTTCCTAAAAAATAGGCTAAAATAGGCTAAAATTAGCATATTTCCTAAAAAAAGACTGTTATGGTTTTTGTATAATACTTTAGGTAGAAGGCTTCAGTATACAAATTAAGATGCAGGGACATTTAGATAGGGAGTAGGCAGAATTATTCAATCTAGAATGCTGTCAGTACAGTGAGGATAACTCTTGTTTGTGAGAGGTAGATAGTTGTGTTAGTCTGAAGTCAGGCAGAAGGCAGGGCAGACTTGCACCTTATAAACTAACTAAATCAGAGGCTGTGCATATCTGATTCCATTAGTCTATAAAGTGCACCTCTATGCATCTTCTTCTTGTGAAACAGTGTTATGGAAAAGTATTTAAATGTTAAAAGTAATCAGTACTAGGGTTGGTTGGAAAATGTGAATTATATTTTGTGAAAAATATGCAGATTTTGAGATTTGGTTTTGCTCTGTTTTGAAAAAAAAGTTTGAAATACTGAATTTTTATGAGATTAGAAAGAAAAACCCACCCTAGACAGACGTGATTTAGCAAAACAAGGATATACACCTCAAGTAAATATCTTACCTTCTGAGCTATTGGCTATTCTATGATAGAGGTTTTCCTGCCAGAAATTCTGCCTTAGGTCTGAAAAAATGTCCAGGCATTTTCATCAAAATTTACACATTTCTTTTAAAATTTCTGCTGTGACAAATAAACATTTTCAAATAGAAACAAATATTCAGCCACTAAATCCCAACCTCTTATGAGGACCTCAGCTTTATATCAAATTTAAAGGAGGAATAGGTGTAAGGCTGATGTCCTTTACTCCCTACAAGGTAGTGAACCTTGCTCAAAGTTAAATCCTTCACTTTTGAAGTAAGTGAGGGCTTTGCCATTCATAGCAATAAGTGGAGGGTGAGTCTTTAAATCCCCCCATTCTTTCTTGTCAGAGGGGTGGTGTGTGCTCAGTTCCTGGGGGGAAAAAACTTGTCATTTTTCAGGATCTACATCTGTATAGTACTACCATATTAAAATAAAATATTGGAAGGTATGGCATAATGGATCATATGAGTCATATATTGGGGTTAAGAAAGTAATCAGAAACACTCAGCTGGTGTGTCTACATGAGACGCTTACTGAGAACTACCCTAATAACACTGCGTAGCAGCATGCTGGGCAAAAACCATGTTAATATGCAAGTGCACAGTAGTATTAGGCTACTGCACAGTAAGAATCACTAAAAATCGACGTGCCAGTGCTACAATAGTGTGAGTTATTGCACATTGATTTAGTACTTGGTTAACCAAGTAGTAAACTTAATGCACAGTAACTACAGCACACAAATGAATGTATAGACATCCCCAACATGGATTCACCAAGGGCAAGTCATGCCTGACCTACATGATTGCCTTCTATGATGAAATAACTGATGTGGGAAAAGCAGTGGACGTGATATACCTTGACTTTAGCAAGTCTTTTGATATGGTCTCCCATAGCATTCTTGCAAGCGAGGTGATGAAGTACAGGTTGGATACACGGACTGTAAGGTGGATAGAAAACTGACTGGAGCATTGGGCTCAGAGAGCAGTAATTAAAGGTTAGATGTCTAGTTGGCAGCTGGTATCAAGTGGGTTGGAGTGCTCCAGGGGTCAGTCCTGGGACTGGTTTTGTTCCATGTTTTTATCAATGACCTGGAAGATGACAGAGTTCACTCTTAGCAAGTTTGCAGATGACACCAAGCTGGGGGGAGTAGTAGATATGCTGGAGGGTAGGGTTAGGATTCAGAGTGACCAAGACAAATTGGAGGATTGGGACAAAAGAAATCTCAAAAGGTTCAACAAGTAAAAGTGCAAATCCTGCACTTAGAACAGAATAATCCCATGCTCTGGTACAGGCTGGGGGCTGACTGGCTGGGCAGCAGTTCTGCAGAAAAGGACCTGGGGGTTACAGTGGAAAATAAGCTGAATATGAGCCAGCAGTGTGTCCTTGTTGCCAGGAAGGCTAATGGCATGCTGGACTTTTACTTTTTCAGGTATCAAATTTAGGCACAAAGGGAATTCTTACATGTGGTGTGAGACTCAGCACTGGGCACTTTAATTAGTGAGCCATGCTAATTAAAAATGCCCATGCATAGCATGTATCAACATCCCCACCCTGAAAAACGTTAATGGAGTACTTTGAACTAAAGCTCATCGAATGTATTTTATTTCAAAGCACCCCACCACCATTTTTTTAGCACAGAGATGCACTGGAATGCTGATACACATGTCGTGGAAGGCTGACTGAGTGTGCCAATTTCCATGCTTCAGCAGACTCAATTAGTTGTTCATACTCCAATGTGCTATATTTCCAGCGTGTTGGAGCAGGCTTCATGCACATGTATAGGAGCCTGGATAGAAAAAATTGCCATTTTTAAGATGCCTTAAGGGTGCACATGTGTAGATGTGTGGCCTTAATACACCTTAAATCAGACTAAAACACCTTAAATCAACATGTGTAGATGGACCCATTGATTTTAATGGATTTGGACTAGGCCCAGAAGGAATATGTTGCATATTCTTAAAGACTATAAGGAAAGTTGCACATTACACTTAGATCATGCTAAGGGCACCTAAAACACAACAGTCCACCTATTAAACTTCATTAGCTCATGCAAAGCATCCCTAGGGGTGTGCAGGGCCTGAGGAATATCAGCCAATGTGGGGCAGGGGAGGAGAGGGGGTGGTAAGCAGCCAGAGCTCAGAGCTGGCGGCTGTGGCGGGGCCTGTACAGCATTGTTTGTGGGGCCCCTGAAAGGGTGGGACCTGGGGTGGTCTCCCCAATTTA
>NW_017729024.1:17167213-17171172 GCF_001723915.1 Gavialis gangeticus | reverse complement strand
CCCCCCAATTTTCCCCCCCCCCCCCAGGACAGCCCTGAGCTGATGCTAAGTGCCCTCTGAGCATCTCAAAGTTATGACACATGAGAAGAAGGCTGTGCTCTGGACTGTGTTACCTAGCTCATATTAGTGTGACTTCAGTCTGCTCCACAGAGATAAAACCAGCAATTTGCAGTCCTCCAGCATCTCAGGATGCATTGCTCCCAGCTCTTCTCCCCACCCATGGCATGGATGAAGCCCAGGTGTCCTGGCTCTTATCTGTTGGATAGGCTTCTAGTGGAAAGTCAGAGCTATAAAAGTAGGATATGGTATTAACCCTTAATGTGTGACTGCTCACAACATGTTCTAACTTGATCACTGCTTAACATACCACAGAGTTACTATGGCCTACATGTAATGTGTAACTTCATTCTCAGTAAGTTTTTATAATTTCATGACACCTTTGAAAAAATATACAATTACCAGACTTCTGTACATAGATGTGTACGTTAGCACATAAAAACCTCCCTAAACAACAGAAACTGAAATTACAAGAATTGGTTGAAGTTCATAAATATATTCTCTATAACATCTTTTTTTCTCAGGCCGTTTTTCTCGTTAATAAAATACATCTCTGTCCCAATAAAATAGGTATATATTTATTTTATCTATCTATGTGTATGTATTTCATAAATCAGAAAGCCTTTATTACTACTTGTTTTTGCAGTTTTATTCTTTCCTACCATATCCATGAAAAGACATGTTAAGAAGCATCAATTAGTGTGGCACTAATAAATTTCAAATACCACAGTAGTAAATGAGAACTTATTTTATAGTTGTGGTCAGCATCTGTTCTATAGTGATGGTATTCAAATTTTAGCTATATTGTATTACTTGAGGCATAACTATGTAATTAAAATTAACTTCTGGTTCTCTAAGGGAACATTTTAATAATTAACAAAAGGTGGCTTTAAAAATAGCACCAACTATAGGTAATTTTAATTGATTATAAAGCTGAAGTCTCGTTTGGATTTTTGTTTTTCATTAATATGCATATCTCTTTTCTTCTGTGCATACTTCCCATCACTTCTTCCACATATCTTCCACATGGTAGCACTAATGTCTTGCCTGTGTGACACTTAATTAGAAAAGAAATCTGTAATATCCATTTAAAAATTACTACCTAGGTAGATTTAGGTTCACCCTGAGTTTGAATGTCTGCTGGCTAACCCTGCACTGAAGCACCCTTGTGCCTCATCCAGCACCTTTCAAGCATGTAGAGTCTGGTTGGAGCAGCCCTGGACTGGTAGGCTGACCCCCAGATCCCCTGCTAGCCCAGACTGCTCTGACCAGGCTCCAAGTGCTGTGAGCAAATAAACTCCTGAGCAATATGCTCCAGAGTTTTTTGCTCTGAAATACACGTTCAGACAGCATACCTGGGAGCAAAGAACTCTGGAGCAATAAGCTCCAAAGTTTATTCATATGCATTAATTGCACATGTAGATGCACCCCCCATGTAGGAATGAGTGAGTACATAAGGTAAAGAATCAATGTTAAGAAGTTTTATCAGTAAACAGTAATACTGTTAATGGAATCAACTTAAAAGTGTATGAAAAGTGAAATCCTACAGGAACATGGATTTAGTAAGGTTGCATTCCATCAGCCTAAACTCTACAACCAGTACATTCTCATTTTTAAGTCTTCAGATTTTTAAATCCTTTCCCACATGCTGTCTAAATATATGTAAGCTTGACAACACAGAAATAAGAAAAAAAATATCACCTTCAGGATAATACCACACTTTAATAACTGAAGCAGAACTGACTTGAACAAGGTAAGAACTGAAAAGCAGAACAGAGTGACAAATTGTAACCTAATGAGGAAATAGGATGGTGATAGTACAACTAACAGTTAATGTATTTTGAGTGCTTTATGTATCCAAAGTCCTTTATAGATATTAACTAAGTAATCCACAAGCATCTTGTGAAGTAAGTGGGTGAACATTATGTACTGACTTTTTTACAGCCGGATAAACTTTCTGAGACCAAAAGTTGAAGTAACCAATGTGGTTATGCTGTCTTTTCAAAGATGGTTGGATAAATGTTGACAACAATTATCCATCCACCTCTTTAATTATTTTGTAATACTTTGGTATCCATTAAGAAATTAGTGAATGAGAAACTTTCTGTTTGGAGTCTTTTGTTGTGATGGTTAGCTGAGAGAATTGTAATAGCTTGTCAGAAGGAGAAGAGAGACATTTTATATGTAATCTTTATCTAGCAAACTAATCTGCCTAATAGTGATACTTAGTAATATCAAGAATCTAAAAAGTTTCTCTTGAATATGTTATTTCTCCATAAAAAATCTAACCAACCAACCAAACACACAAAAATTCCAATGCATACAGATGATATGGGGAAAAAGGATATAGTCTGACCACCATGGGGAAGGTAAGGATTTGTGGTTAGGGTTGGCCTGATGAGTTTCTTATCAAATTTGCCTGGTCTACAGGAAAGATGACAAACTACTTATGCTACCATGTACCATAGCTTGTCAGAGGTCTGGATAGAAGATATAAAGGTCACATTACTAGATGAGCCATACTGGGGGACAGTATAATTCCACACATTAGGTTTTTTAGTTTTTGTTTTTTTTCCAGTTTACTTTTTTTAAGCTTAGGAAATTTATACACACACACACACACACGACTGCTATACTGTTTCATCATGATTCCCCATCCTTACTCCGGTAATTAGGGCATTTTCCACGTGCTTGAGGAGGGGCACCCTGACAGCCACTCTAATTAAATGCCGCAGTGTCTTATGTGTCAATGTCCCTGTACTTTAGAATGGTGGTGTGGGCACTTTAAGTAAAGCTCATCACGTGAGCTTTAGTTAAAGTGCCATGCTGCCATTTTGAAGTTCAGGGAAGCTGATACATGAGATGTAGAGGGTGGCTTGAGCATGCTAATTAGCACGCTGCAGCAGATTCAATTAACTGAGTCTGCTCTAATGAGCTGTAATTACATTGCATCAGAACCACCTCCCAACACGTCTACAAGCACCCTTAGTGATTTGCTCAGATAAATCTTACATCAAAGTATCCTGATTTGAAGACAGCAGATAAAGAATTTATCCCTCCTAACAGCAGTTTATTTCAGTGGTTCATGATCCTCATGATTTATAATTTGTGCCTAATCACTCATTTTAGTTTATCTGGCATAAACTTTCAGCACTTCTTGAATGGAAATGCCTTTCTTCAGTAGCTAAATCATGCTTAAGTACCTCAGGGTTCTTCCTGTTAAAATTAGGAACACGGGGCTAGACAAGGCCTCCTGCACCGTTGAGTCCAGTCCCATGCTGGCTCCTGCACTCACAGGCAAACATTTACACGAATATTCCCCAATTAACCAGTGCAACCTCTTATATGCAAATGCAGTGCACAATATCAGAAACAACAAGAATATTCTACAAAATTACACAGGTTACACAGGGGAGACAAATGTACTGCTAGCGTCTTCCACTGCAGTGAGAGTGAACTTACTGGTAAATATTGAAGAGACTGGGACAAAAACTACTATCTAGACTCCAGAGAGAGACCAGTAAATAAATAAATAAACAAATAAATAAAAAGGGAGAGCCCACAGTCCTCACAAATCTGGCTTCAGGGAAAAATTCCTTCCTTACTCCAAATTATGTTTCCCTTCTGGAATTAAGTCACTTCTAAGTCTTCTTTTTGATAGTTTAAACAGATCAAACTCTTTGAGTGTCTCACTGTATATTTTCTCCAGCCCTCAAATAACTTTTGCAGCTCTCTCTCCAGTTTCATCCTCTACAGTTTTCAACATTCTTTTGAAACTACAGATACCAAAACTAGATATAATATTCTAGCATTAGCCCCATCACTTCTGCATGCAGATTCTTACTCTTATTCCCACCCCATATTCACACTCCTGTTCACTACTCCTCTATTTATATGTCCAA
>NW_017729024.1:17164742-17167202 GCF_001723915.1 Gavialis gangeticus | reverse complement strand
TCACACTCCTGTTCACTACTCCTCTATTTATATGTCCAAGAAACTACTTAGATTAGAGGCATGGGGATCGTACTAAATGACCTATGGAAATGTTTTTTCATCCCTGCTTCTCTATGATCCTTTTTTTTTTTTTTGCCATAGCATAGTACTGGAAACTCTTGTTGAATTGCTTGCCTACTATAAGCCCTACATTCTTATTGGGGTCATTGCTTTCCAAGATACAGTCTCCCATTCCACAGGTATGAACTATATTCCTTGTTTCTATATATATATGCTTTGTGTTGGGCTTCATTAAACCAGATTTTGTTGGAATGGGCTTGGCTGCTTAGTGATCCAGCTTGCTCTATACAATTGTCCTTTTCTCATTATTGTTTCCCATTCTGCCAATCTTTCTATCATCTGCAAATTTCATCACCAGTGATTTTCTGTTACTTCTAAATCACAAGTAAAACTATTCAGTGTTGAGCCTAGTGCCAATTTCTGGGAAAACCACTAGAAAAATTTCATTTTGATGATGACTGACATCTCTTTTTTGAGATCTGTCAATCAAAAGTTACATGAAATATGCAGATAGTTTATATATTTAACATATTGAGACTGCATTGTGCTATGTTTGTTTAATCAGAATATCATGTAATGCTGATTCTAACTCTTCACTAAAGTCTAAGATGCTTACATATATGCTATATCATCAATTATTAATCCAGATTGCAATTATATTTTGCAAAAAATATCAACAAAATGTTCTTATCTGCTTCCTAATTTATCATAAGTAAAACATTCCACAGATACCCAATGATTTTGATGAAATCCTGACAAACCCAAGTTTCTGATGGATAATTGCCTGTGAAGCAGTTCTGAATCTGCCCCTTTCATTATCCATGGGCCCTGTGTAATTATAAGATGTGAATACAAAGTTAAGGACTGGATCATAATCCATAGAATCAGCAAGGCAGAAATAGGGTTGACGAGACAGCACTAATTCAAGTAGAAGTATGGCAAGGCAGCTGCATGCCCATGGCAGCCACAATGCACAGGACAGTGCCACATGTAGCAGTGCCGATCACAATGGTACAGACAGTCATTGCTGCAATGGTGGCCATTTTTGTGCCCCCTCCCCCCCACCAAAGGCAGTGCCCAGGAATGTTGCCTCTGTTCCCCCTTTCTCCTCCCCAGTTACCCTACTGAACTGAGGTATTTCCTAACTCCTTATGGTTCCTCTTTTTTTAAGCTTTCTTTTAACCATGTTCTATGCGTAACATAGATATATCTTTATGTGAGTGTTAAGGATTCTGGATGGATATGGTGTCTCAGGTATGCCAGAATAAAGGTTGTTACCATGTGTCTATAAACAAACCATTGCAAAGATTTGAGTATCAAAATCTGTGCTCTTTTAAAAGTGTAAGAGAAACTGTTTAACAAGAAATAGACAGGATACAACCTCACTTGTGTCCTATATCTACTTTGTTTTTTCTTGATTTATTCCTTGCATTTTCTTTCTAGGTGCTGACATTGCCTTGGTTTTCATCTTTAGTACTGTAATGCCTTTTCTACTATATAAAATGACAATCTTGCACCTAGATGTGAGAAATAAATACCTTTTTTCAACATAAACTTTCATTTTAAAGAATGTAAACTACAACCTTAGTATAATGTCAAAAATAAAACTACACTATCTGTCTTGTTTATATTAAATATCAATAAAATGGTGTGCTGTTTGTTAAAATAACCTTTTCTTTTTATTGAAAACATGCTGTTTCAGTAAGCATTGTAAGTTTGACAATTTTTTTAATACTGATTTATTTTTCTCTTGACAACCTTTTTTGGTTCTGAGATGTGCATATTGAACTGAGTATGTAATTCTGAGAGAGGTAAAGAATTATCAAAAATAAGCCAAAAATGCACTTTTGGAAATAAAATCATGTATATTTTTATAAAAATACACATTGTTCCTATAAATTATTAGATAGGAATACATTAGATCAGATTAGGAAGGTATGACTTGATTCAGTAAAATACAGGGCAAATGAGGAATTTGTTTAGCAATGAGAGATGCATAGTTTCATAGTTTCTAGGGTTGGAAGGGACCTGAGTAGATCATCTAGTCTGACCCCCTGCCATAGCAGGAAAGAGTACTGGGGTCAAACGACCCCAGCAGGGTGTTCATCTAGCCTCCTCTTAAAGACCCCCAGGGTAGGAGCCAGCACCACTTCTCTTGGAAGTTGGTTCCAGATCCTAGCCGCCCTGACTGTGAAGTAGCGCCTCCTGATATCTAGCTTAAATCTACCTTCTTCCAGCTTGTGACCGTTATTACTGGTCACTCCTGGTAGTGCTCGGGGGAACAGAGACTTCCCCAGTGCCTGCTGGTCCCCCCTGACTAGTTTGTAATAGGCCACTAGATCCCCCCTCAAGCCTTCTCTTGTGGAGGCTGAACAGGTTCAGGTCCCATAGCCTCTCCTC
>NW_017729024.1:17163776-17164682 GCF_001723915.1 Gavialis gangeticus | reverse complement strand
TGACTGTGTGGGTGTCGACACCACAGTCCCCCAGTTTCTTAATGAGAACAGGGTGAGAGACAGTGTCAAAGGCCTTCCGAAAGTCCAGGAAGACTATGTCCACTGCTACCCCTGCATCTAAGGATTTGGTGATCTGATCATAGAAGGCCACCAGGTTGTTCCGACAGGACCTGCCACTAATGAACCCGTGTTGGTTGCCCCTAAGCATGATCTCCCCTGCTGGCTCCTCATGGATATGCGCCAGAATAATTTTCTCAAAAAGCTTGCCCAGGATCAAGGTAAGACTAACGGGCCTATAGTTTTCTGGGTGCTCCTTCTTCCCCTTTTTGAAGATGGGAACCACACTGACCCTCTTCCAATTCTCTGGCACCACTCCAGAGCACCATGAGTGCTCGTAAAGCTGTGCCAGGGGTCCTGCAATGACCTCAGCTAATTCCCTTAGTACTCTAGGGTGGAAATCGTCCAGACCAGCTGACTTGAATACGTCCAGCCCCTCCAGAAGCTCCCTAACTAGTTCCTTACTAACCCTTGGCCTAGGTGTGCCTCCCCTGGAGTCTGAGGGGGACCCAGTGGGGGCGTGACTGTTCCGGTCCCTGCTTAGGAAAATGGAGGCAAAGAAATCGTTAAATATGTTGGCTTTGTCATCTGGTGTGATGACCAAATTTCCTAACATGTCCTGCAGGAGAAGGGCATAGGGAAGGGCACATTCTAGCATTGTCTTATACTGATATGTGTCTGCATAAAAATGGTACTTTCTTAATCATGAGATCCTCATATTGTGACTCTTCAAAACTTATTTGCTTATGTTACCAAAAATGAAAATGTGGGGATTTCAAAATCCTGACCTAACTCCCACTGTTAGTTAATCCTAACTCCCACTGAAGAGTGTGGTAAAAACTTCTTCAA
>NW_017729024.1:17158070-17158776 GCF_001723915.1 Gavialis gangeticus | reverse complement strand
TCCCACTGTTAGTTAATCCTAACTCCCACTGAAGAGTGTGGTAAAAACGTCTTCAAATAATAGCAGATTTAAACAGGCTCCATGAAACACCAGTACTGAGTTTTGGGACTTAGGGAACATCTACACATGATGCTATGTCTCCATAGTGATGCGCTACAGTGACACAATGACCACATGCGCCTACATGTGACCAGCAGCTACTTTGCCATAGTGGTGTGCTCCCTTTTTATAGCACACCACTATGGTGAAGTAGAGGCTAGAAATAACAGTGCCCAGCATATGGTGCAGTACGGGCTACTACTGCACTGTGCTTTCGTACTTCCAAAGCATGGCACAGTAGCAACCTAGCCATATGGGTACATGTAGATGCACCCTAAAAGTAATAAAATAAATCCAGACTCACTGCAGGTTCAACAGGTAGTAAAGAATTGCTCAAAATAACTCTATGTATCTACAAGCATTACATTTAGATTGCCCTAACTAAGGTTAAGGCAATCTAAATGTCTGATTGTACAAGCAGTCATAGGGCTTAATTCACAGTAAAATTGCTGCACCTGATCTAAAGTTAGTTGATGTCAGAGGTGAACTACTGCAAGTTGCCTGGGTTAACTCAATCTAAGATGGGTTAACACAGCCTAGCAAATGCCTACATGCATTTACAACATAGCTCCGGACCTGAGACAACCTAGCCACTCTTCACAGCCCC